>NC_084460.1:241879691-242205691 GCF_027409185.1 Cynocephalus volans | reverse complement strand
TCCAGGCCTCTGTTTCTTCATCTGGAAAGTGAGAGGAGAAAAGCAGATGACACCCAAAAGTTTTCTTAGCTCCTTATATTGGTTCTAAAGAGATTGTCTGAGGCCCGAGTGCATGATTTCTTCCTTCTTAGTCACTCTCTGAAGACAATCCCTTGCCCACACTTCTAACTCTGTATCATTTACATATTTCTTATTTTTTGTGTATTATGATAATTTTGACATCTTAAAAACCTTTCTGGGTGGGGTAAGACTGTTCCTCCTGGGGCTAGCCAATTCTTAGAGACAGCAAAGGTCTCGGCAGGGAGTGTGCCTTTGATATTCAGACTAACCAGTCCAGAGCCACACCTGCTCTATGTGGCCTATACACCCCAGGAGGCAAATTTCCTTTGCTTAATCATCCCAGTGCCAGGTATCATGCAACTAGGGACCATCCCTACAGCTGAGAGCCCACAGAAATTATTCAAACTAGCCAATCCTAAACTGTTTCCCCTGTCCTGCCTTGCCTTTCCCTAATAAAGAAAGCTTAATAAAGGCTGTGGCCTAAGCTCTCCTCTAGCACCTGCCCCTTCTGCCTCCGGACCCACGCTGGTGCTTTCCCATGTGGGCCTGCATGGTGTGCCGTGCCTCCTGCTTCTAGGACCTGTGAGCATAATAAACTTTGTTTTCCTGCACCTCTCCTATGTCCCCTCTTGTGGCCACACCTGACTGATCATCACATAAAAGAACACAGAACGATAGATCTCCTCGTACTTTCCCTGAGCTGGTGCAGTTGGTAATAAGCCCTGAAAATGAGAAAAGGAAGTTATCAGGAGGAAGAAGCAGGACAAGGGATATTCCATCCTTGGACTGTTGAGAGTAAACTACAACAAAAATAAACCAGCATGAGTTTGCTTCTTAAGAGTTTCCAATCCTGTGCACGTGTCTACATTGCAATACATAATTTTTTAGAGAGAATTTGTCCAGCACAATTCATGAATCTGGTGTTTCTTTACTAATGGGCTTTAATGGTTTTATATTCTAAATGTCCACAATGAGTGATCTGATAATATTTATAACGTAAACCTTCCTGAGGATGAGTTAATCGAAGTCAGCATTAATAGTCTTCCTCTTATTCTATGACATCCCTCCCTCCCCCAATTTCCTATTATCCCTGATTCTTCAAAACAGTCTTAGGATACTTGAGCTAATGTCTTCATCACCTTTTAAAGGGTAGGCTCCAGATCAATCATATTTTAACAGAATCTTCACAAAGCATTTTAAAATATAAATATCATTTGCCACAATAAATAAACAAATTAGATAAATTCAACTTTCCTTGTGCCTTCAGTGTCCTTCCCTCCATCAGGCTTCGTGGAGAACAATGTTTGGAAAACCATGTGCTTTTGGCAGCTCCTAAGGTCTTCAGCAGGTACCTTCATTGGTTCCTTGTTTAATCATCAATCAGCGTCATCAGACTATGTAATCAGAAGACATGAGCAAAACAAATGCCTTTCACGTCATTAAGTCCATTCCCCAAATAAAATAAAACCTACAGCCCATGCGAGATTCCTGAGACACTTATTCTGGACCAGTCTGCCAGCTATGAGGTTAAATCCCTGTATCTTCCTTGCTGGGTTGCATGCAAACTCCGGTGGGGTACTATAAACCAAGGACTGGGTCAAATGCCTCCGGAGTTTTGCTCCCTGCTGCCACCCCTCCCTGACCACTATGCTGGAGACTAAGGATTAAATGCTTTTCAGCTCCTCTGGTACCAGAAGGGACCATGGTGTTGCATCCCCAGGAAATGTCCCATTAGTGAATAGCTGTGCCTACCCACGCTAGATATTTTCCATTCAACCCTCCAGGCCACTGTTACCCTTCTCCACCCTGCTCTTGTCCAGGGAGGCTAACCCGTATGGACAGCATCATGGGCTTCCTTGTCCTCTGGCTCCTGACTGGGCTCACATGATGGGTGACACTGGCAGGAGAGGAAGAAAGTCTGGGTATTTATTCCTCTTGCTCTCACCCTGCTGGATCACATGGCTCATACTATTCTTCTGAAGGTCAGAACTCCTGCCAGCAGACCTCTCCTAGAGCTGAAGTTGCCCCCTCCTGGTTCTGGTTAACATTCCCTCCCCTTCAGCCTAGGGGTAGTAGCAGCTCCCTCCTGTTCCAGCTCTGGGGCATGGCATCATTCCTAGTTCCTTTTCCTGAACACCTTTGGAAACAATTCCTCTATGAAGCTTTTCTCTATTGTCTCATTTGAGAAGGTTTCTGTTTCCTGATAGAAATTGCCTGCTATACAATCCAAACAGCAGCTTTGGTTTAAATGCCTTTCTTTGGCTCTTAACATCATACTGAGTCAAACAGGAAAACAGGTGCAAGTAATAGATAATGATGATTGCATGATGACAATAAGAATAACAACAATAATAATCTTTCTTCAGTGCCTTCTATAGTCAGATACCACGTGTATTATTTTACATACATCAACTCACTTTAACCCCACAATACCTTCAGCCTCGAAGGTGACCCCATGACCCATACCTGCTGACATTCACATCCTCGTGTAACACCCTCTCCTTAAGTGTGGGCTGGTTTTAGTGACTTGCTAACAAGTAGAAGATGGCACAGTGATGGGATGTCACTTTCAAGACTAGGTTACAAAAAGACTGTGGCTTCCATCTTGGGTGTCCCCTCCTGCTGACTTGCTTTGAGAGAAAACAGTTGCCTTGGTGCAAGCTGCCCCACAGGATACCACGTGGCAAGGAACTGATGTCTCCAGCCAACAGCCAGCAAAGACCTGCCAACAGCCTTGTGAGTGAACTTGAAAGCAAATCCTCCCCCAGTCGTGCCTTGAGTTGACTGCAGCCCTCACATGCTCCTTTTCCTTTTTTTTTTTGAACCAAGAATCTATCACTTATTTTCAACAAGTAGTTATTAAAACATAGACACCTTGCTTTCCTTGATTTCTCCGCTCTTTTATACCTACTAATTTTTATTGCATTTTTTAAAAATAAGGAAATTATATACACAATGGAATATTACTCCGCTATAAAAAAGAATGAAACATTGCCATTTGCAGCAATATGGATGAACTTAAGAGAAAATCATATTAAGTGAAATAAGCCAGGGACAGAAAGATAAATACTGTATGTTCTCATAAGTGTGAGCAAAAATTATAAACATATAAATAAAAGAAAGATACAACATTTCCAATAACACATTGAACTTTCAAAAGGAAACTGGGGTTAATAGAAGCAGGAAGGGAGGGGGGAAGGAAGAATGGGTAAAGGGCCACGAATAGCAATGATAGGGTATATTATTGAATATAATAATTATTCTGATGTGAGCATCACATACTGCATGTGCACGTGGGTGTTGATGTTCAACTCTGTACCCCACAGATACGTACAATCAGTTTTGTTACAATAAATAAATAAATTAATTAATTAAATTTTTAAAAATTCCAGAAATACATTATTTTATCTACAAATACTTCAGTATGTACCATTACAGATTATAAACTCCTTTGTTAAGATAACCAAAATATATTTATCTTTAATGTACATAAAAATAACGATTATTTTTTAATTAATTAATTAGTTAATATTATTATTTTTTTACAATCTAAGATGTCATTGTGGAGCAGTTGGGGGGAAGGGAAGAAGGGAAAGGGGAGAAGGATAGGGTGGGAGGAGGAGGAATGAGGAGGGGTGTGATCGAGGCCCAGGGTATCCCCTTAATTCCAGCAGGAGAGACCAGGGAGCTTCCTGCCATGGTTGTGGCTGGGCTGGATGTGGACTTCAGGGAAGCATGACTGATGCCCTTGGCCCCTCACCACCCCAGCTTGGGAGTCCAGGGCACTTCCAGCAGTGGCTTGGTGGTCCTTTCTGGGCTGGTTGTGGATGTCGGGGGGCATGGCTGAGGCCCTTGGCCCTCCTCCCACCCTGGCTTGGGAGCCTGGGGGATTTCCAGTCCTTCTGGGTTTTATAGGTATTCTTTGATGGTGTTAGACCTCTACTGGCTAATATCAGAACTTTGTCTCTGATTCATGGGATTTTGTGCTTTTTTTCAGTTCTATGTTGGATTATTCGCTATTCCCACCACTCAAACTCTGCACTGGAACTAACTTGTCCTTTGCTTACTTATAAAATGGGGGAATTTCCTGTGGGGTCCAGCACTTGAGCCCTGTAGTTGAGCTAAATTGCTGCTTTGCTGCTGATCCTCTGGGGAAGGCTTTTTGTGCAGCTCAGGTTTTAATGGTTGACCTTGTAGGCACTTCAAGGTCTTGTGAGATCCAGTACACCTGGGTTGTATCGAAACTCTGGTCTGGGCCTGAGTATTTTCAGCAAACTGCACCCCCTGCAGTTCTATATTCCTGACCAGTCTCCACTGAGTGGTCCTGCACTGATTGGGGGCAGATCAGCTGTGCTTGCTGTGCCCCAATGTTCCCCCAGTAGTCCAGTCTCCCCCACCCCCTGCACTCCAAACACTTCCCATGGGACAGGCCATGCACCAGTCCCTTGCAATGGCTCACTGGCCTCTGAGCTCCTTTTTTCAGTTGTCTGTGGCCCCTCACTCCTGTGTGGGTCCATGGAAACCCTGTTAATGGTCTTGCTGGCCTAGGGGCCACCAAGGCCCTCTTCTCTGTTGCTTTGCCTCCCACAGATTTGTCACCCCTTTTACCCTGGCTGATGGAGCCACCAAAGATTACTCAAAGCCCATCTCTTCTAAGCAGTGAGAAGCCCCGAATGGGTTAATCTCCCAGAACCCTCAAGAGAGAGGCATTCCTTCCATTTTGGAAATTAACTCCAAATAGGGGTTTGCTTCCCACATTTATTCTCCAGACCAGGAAGTTACAGTGAGAGAATATAGGTGGGGTTTTTGCTAAGTGTAGTTTAACAAGTTTAACAATAGAAGCTGGTAACATTCAGTAAAACAAGCAAGGTGACATTCCATAATGCAATTTGCAAGAAGTTAAGTCAATCCACCAACAATAGCTTGATCTTAGCAAACATTCTCTTCTTACAGCAATTTCCCAGTATTTTTACATATAAATCAGTAAGCTGTCTTTCTTTGAACCAGTAACCTTGCTGTGTTACAATTCTTTATCTTACAACAGAGACTATAGCCTGGGGAAAATTTCCTGTCTTTTGCAAAGTTAACATTTGAAACTGCAAGACTTTGGAAAACCAGGCCCTGTGAAATACATTTGCTTTATGTATACTCCACACTTCTCCCCTGCAGCCTCCAAGCAACCTCATATGAAGGGCACAGATGTGGCTTTTGCCAGCTCTTGCTCCGTGTGCTCGCCAGGGCCAGCCTTGAAGTGGCCAAAGCTCAAAACAGTCAGAGCAGTCCTTCCTTTCTCTCATTGTGGCTTCTGCCTTCATGAGCTCCGTAGGTCTCTCCTCCTCTTCCCCTGGGCTCTAGCAGCCCCAGCTTGGCAGTCATTGCTTTTTAATAGTTGTAAATTGGTTGATTGTGGGAGAGGGTGACACTGGAGACTGTCTATTCTGCCATCTTGATCAGAAGTCTCACCTGCTCCTTGACTGCAGCTTTGGGAGAGGCCCTGAGCCAAATACACCCAACTAAGTTATGTCCAGATTCCTAACCCACCAGAACTACGAGATAATGAATGTGTGTTTTTTTAAGTCACTGAATTCTAGAGCTGAACTCCTGATGAAACAGTCTGTAAAGGGAATTTGTTTATAAGAATTAGCTATTTCAGTTTCTTATACGTTGCCATTGGAAGTAAAAATTGGTACTGACATTTTAGAGAGTAACTTTGCAGTATCTATCAAAAGGTGCAAACACTTCCACCTAGCAATTCCACTTAGCTAGTGGAAGTTATTTCTATAAGTTAGGATACTAACTTCTGTAAATTAGAAGTACATAAATGCATGAGCATTTAAGAGCATGAATATTCATTATGCATTTTTAAAAGGCAAAATGCTGGAAGTAACATAAATATTCACTAATAGGGGATTTGGCTGAATTATGATGCATCATACAGTGAAAGACTCTTTTAAAAAAGAATGAGGTAGATTATGTTTAGGGAAATGGAAAGATAAATCTTGATATCCGAGGTAGGTAGAATTCTAAGAGCTCTGCCCCCTGTGTATATACACTTTCTCCCAATTGTTCAATCACATGCTAATCTAGATGTTGATGTGAAGGAATTTTGCAGATATAATTAAGATTGAGTTTAAGATAGGGAGATTATCCTCAATGGGCCTGAAGTAATCAGCTGAGCCCTAGGCTCTTCCTGGCAAAAGAGACTGGAAATATGTGAGGGATTCAACAAGAGGAATACTTTTTGTTGCTGGCTGGAAGACTAGGCCCTTCCTGGCAAAAGAGACTGGACGTATGTGAGAGATTTAACATGAAGGATACTTTCTATTGCTGAATCTGAAGATGAAGGCAGAGAGAGAGAGAGAGACAGAGAGAGAAGAGTTTTAGTGAAGCAGGCAGGCAGGCATCTGCCTCAGGCATCCACCTGGCGCAGACATGCTTTCCAACCTATGGCTCCAAGGATCTTTTGGCCTGTTATCTAGCTCACAGACCTGCGTGTAAGGGGTCTGGTGACCCAGCCTGGCATATGAAGGGTTTGTGACCCAGTCTGTGAATGGGCTTGAGGGGTCTTGGAGCTCCAGACCCAGCCTTAGCTCGACAATCGGCCCAGTCAGGGCAGGATTACCGGCAGGTAAAGGAGCCCGACAACTAGCATGGTCGTGTAGCTAGACAATTGGCGTCATGAACAGGATTAAGAGCGCTACAATTAGCACTGTGAGCAGGACACCAGACATTAGCCTTAGCTGTAGCTCCACAGGTACTATATGTAAAAGGACCTAGCCTAGTGCTTGGCATTCATTCATCAAGTGGTAATGAGTACTGAAAGTACAGGTGCTGGGAAGACTGGTGAACCAGGCAGGCAGGTCCCTTCACCTGCTCTGCCCCCCAAATTGGGGCTACTGTCCACTAGGGAACAAGTAATTACAGCAAAAAGTAATTATTGTAAGAGAGGAAGTTCTCAGGCACCATTAAGCTAGTTTAGAGGTAGGGTGAGTCCCTAAATGGTAGTTAAGAAATGGTAAGCAAATATATGTATTTAATAATATTGTGCTCTGGTAAATTTGTCTTAGTTTTGCCAGTCTCAACATGCTTCTATCTCCCTCTCTTCTTCCACTTTCCCAAGATCATTATAACATTTTTAGCCTAGCTTTGTCTTTAAGCAGCATTTAAGAAGCCATTTTTTAAATTAATTCAGTTACATCAAAGTGTACATGACTGCAAAGATTTAGCATAATACCTTTGCCTGCAATTAACTTCAATATCTTCATTTCAAGCCGTGATTTGGTATCACCCAAGGGTGGCAAAATATCAGTTGTGGAATTTTACACTTTATTTTCTTATCTTTATTTTTTATTTTATTTTATTTTTTAAAAAAGTTTTTTTTAAAAAAAGATGACCGGCAAGGGGATCTCAACCCTTGGCCTGGTGTTGTCAGCACCATACTCAGCCAGTGAGCCAACCAGCCATCCCTATATAGGATCCGAACCTGTGGCCTTGGTGTTATCAGCACCACACTCTCCCAAGTGAGCCATGGGCCGGCCATATTTTCTTATCTTTAATTTTTTTTAACTTTTCAGTTTAAAATAATTTCAGACTTATAATTACGTTGAAAAAACAGTAAAAATGTTTCCATATATGCTTTGCCCAGCTTCCCCAAATATTAACAACTTGCATAACCATAGGTCACTTATTGAAACCAGAATATTACTATTGATAAAATATTATTCAGGTTTTGACTTTATCGTGAGAAGTGTTGAGGTTTGAGGGGAGAATGTCAGGGGCATTCTAGACAACTGATCACTGGCTTTATGAGTGATTCAAACACTTGGCTTCCAATGATGAAATGAAGTGGGGCATGCATTTTACCTTCCTAATTTTCTTTTGTATATATTAATGCTAAAATTCCCATAGATTCCTAAGAGACAAACTCAAGAGAGTTCTTATCCCAACAAATATTTAATCAATTCCTTACAAGGTGCTAGGAACTCTGCTGGACATTGAGGAATCAAAGATAAGAAAAGATTCCTGTCCTTGTGTGCCAATATTTTGCTCATCTTTAGAGAGATTTTTCCATTTAATCCTCACAACAATCCTATTGTTATTCTTATTTTACTCTTGAGGCTAAGAGAGTTGGTAAAACAAACAGCTCCTAGGCTTAACTTCCATGTTACACTGTAATAAGTGCTACCGATATGTTTTTAAGTCTGGAGTGATATATTTATTTACGAAACTACTTGTCTTCATTTTATATAAAACATAACGTGCATATTACCATAGAAAGGGTTTAAAAAGAAAGGCAACCTTAAAGATAATATAATAATGAACCGTAAAAAGAGGGATATATTTAGGGATAAAAGTTGCCCATGGGAATAGTTTACGTTACTAAATGTCTTTCCCAGAAGGATTATTGGATCTGTTAAGGCATGACAAGATAAAGATTGCACATGGGAGTGGCATGGGAGCGGAGGAAGCCTGAGGGCGAGGGCTCCTCAGCCTAGCACACCAGTCCTGAAGGGCATCTACATCACCTTTTCTGCTTTTATTCAAAGGGATACACAGCCTTGGTATTTTAACAGTGTGATACAGTGGTTACCATACTGACCATAACTTTTTGCTGCTGCTGTTGTCTTCAAATGCACACATTCTAACATCTGTGTCGTTTTAGTGAGTGTTAACTTTTCTTCGGAGCCTGGAGGTGGTGGCTTTCAGACCTGGTCAGAGCCATCTCGTGTAATAAGTTAGTCTGGCAATGGAGTAGAGCCTCAGCTTTCTCCAAATGTTTGCTGTTGGTCCTGCCGTATTTGAGGATGTGGATAGCCGATGATAAATCCATCCCCACTAGCAGCAAACTACTCAACGAATCCCAACCGATTGGTGGGAGAACTGGCATCTTTCCACGGGAAGAGCAGCACATTGTCCTCACAAAGATACATGTGGACCTGGGCCCTTGATGGGTTCCACTCCGTTTTAAAACTCATTTAAAAAATGATTTTGAATTATGGTCTCTCGAAGCTGGGCCCTCTTTTCCAAGAACGGAGGGGACGGCGATGGGAAAAGTCTCTTTCCCCGGGTGGGGAAGGGGGCAGCCCCAGCAGCCGTGGGAAGCTGGAGAGGACCCAAGTCTCCGGGTGGAAAGGCCCTTGGTGAGACACCCCTTCCAGTTCCCGCTCCTCTGCAAACGCTTGTCCTGGACCCCATGGCCTCGTCCCCTCAGTGCAGGGGAGGGGACTGAGGAAAACACGAATCCCAGCCCCTGCCCGCCACGCTCCGGTGTGGGGTCCGAGACTGTGGGCGTGGAGCCTCCGGCCAGGCAGGGAGGGCGCGGCGCACGGAGGGGAGGGCGAAGGGCCGGCGGCGGCCTCGCGGCGCGTCCACTGTGGCGGGGCCGCGGAGGGGGGCGAGGAGCCGAGGGGGAGGGTTTACATCTCGGCGAAGTTCCCGGATGGTCGCAGGCTCCCGGCGCCGAGTGCTTTTCCTGCCCGCCCGGCTCAGCCCTTTGGGCCCAGGGAGAAGTTTCCCAGAAAAAATGCTCGGCGCGGCGCGGGGCCGT
The DNA here is from genome assembly GCF_027409185.1 of Cynocephalus volans. Classification (NCBI taxonomy): domain Eukaryota; kingdom Metazoa; phylum Chordata; class Mammalia; order Dermoptera; family Cynocephalidae; genus Cynocephalus; species Cynocephalus volans. Next base: position 242,196,084 of record NC_084460.1, on the reverse strand, counting down.
GGAGCCGCCCGGAGCCGCTGCGCGGTAAGGGACGCGCCGCCGCCTCCGCTGCCGCCGCGGGCGCGACCCGGGTTCCGGGGTCTCGGGGGACGCCGGGAGGGGTGGGACTCGACGGCGGGGCTCGGGAGAGCCGCTTGGCACGCGTGACGCGGGCGGGGCAGCCGGGGACGTCGAGGCCGTGTCCCCTGCGGGAGGTGGGCGCGATTCCGGGCCCCGCAGCCCGCGCGTCCTGCCCGCCCGGCCGATGGCCCGGGGAGGAAGGGGCCACCGACCGCCGGGACTCCGGACCGGGCACGGGCGGACCCGGGCTGGGCGCGCCGCTGGCTCCCCGGACCCGGAGCCGCCCCTTGAGGCTCGGGACCCACTCCGCGCTAGTTACCCGAGCAGGGGCTGCGCGGCGATGCGCTGGGGCCGCATCTACACCCCCGCTCGGGTGCAGGGGGACTTTCGGGCTTCCCCCGGGGCCAGTTCATGCTCTGGCACCGCCTCGCCTTCCGCGCTGTGGGAATCGTGCCCCTCCGCAACTTGGCTTCCCAAACTAGCCTCTCCCGGTATTCCCACACGACCTGCGTAGACGCCCGCGTTAGCGTCTGCGTTGACCTTAGAAGCACTTCCAGTCCCCGTCAGCACTCTTCGCTGGGGGGGGCCTGGGGGAGAGGTGGGGTGCCTCTCCCGAGCTTTCCGGACAGCTTCACTTCAGTCTCCTTCCCTATCTTTTTCTATGATCACGTCTCTTTTAAAAGAAAGATCTGTTCAAGAAAGTGGCAAGTGTAAGGGAAACCAGCTGACCCAGTCGGGGTGACCCAAATCCTTAACTGGTGGTTAGTTAAGACTTTGGACTCTTTGAGATTAACAAAGGGTGTGTCTGTGTGAGGAACCGAGCCTGGCTAGGTCTTCTGGTCCTGCTTAATCCCAGTGGAATATTCCCTCCTGGGCCACGGGCTCCTAGCCTTATCTGAATTTCCGGGAAGGCTCTCAAGTTGTCAGCAGTGACTTGGTCCCTTTTCTGAAAAGCGCCTGTCAGTTCTGCCCTCTGGATCTTCACTGGACCCCACCCCACTCCCCACCCCCAACCCTGGCCGCATGTAGCTTCAGATTCCGGGCGGCTGCAGCCACAGTGCCCGTGGACACATTCCCACCCTGGGTGGGTTTTCTTTTGCCAGTTTCCCAAAGCAGTTTCAAATAATACTTCATTTTGAGTCATTAGTAGATTTTTTCATCCTCAAAATTATCTATTTCTTTCTTTTTTTTTTTTTTTAAAGATGACCGGTAAGGGGATCTTAACCCTTGACTTGGTGTTGTCAGCACCACGCTCACCCAGTGAGCTAACCGGCCATCTTTATATGGGATCCGAACCAGTGGCCTTGGTGTTATCAGCACCACACTCTCCCGAGTGAGCTACGGGCCGGCCCAAAATTATCTATTTCTGCAATGGATAAGGTAGATCCAAGAAGTTTTCTATTTCAGTTTGTAAATCACCTTTGACTTGAGGTGAGAAAACCCGGCATAGGCTATCAGCACTTTGCATCTTAATCACTCTTTACAGTGTTTGTAACACTGCCGCCTTCTGTTGCTGAGTTTGTTTACCTGACTGTCATCTCCACAAGGTTGAGTTTCTCAGGGACCTGGGGGTGTTATATTGTACAAATCCCCAGCCACCTGTTAGAGCCCATTACCTGTTGAATGAATGGAAGTGTGCAGACTAGTCTCTGCAGATGTTCCTCCCCGCGACCTACCTAACCCCTGCCGAAACTGGCTCCCTGAGAAGCACATCAACTCTTTTAGGTTGTGTGATGTAGAGCAAAGAGATTTGTAAGCAAGGTAAGATCAAATTCTGGGACATTTAGAGAGAAATGAGATTATTTCCAGCTGGAGGGATTTGTACCTGCTTTCATTTCTTTGTTCATTTACAAATTAAGTGTCTATTGTGTGTTCCACACTTTCTGATGCCTTTAGGCACATCATGCAACTTGAGCCTCACTTATCCAAGAAATGAGGTTGATAACCTTTGCTCTTCCTCCATCACAGGGTGTGAGGCTCAAGTGGAGTAATGGAGGGTGAAACAGCAAAAAGCAGCATGATGCAGGGCCACCAGGCACCATGCAGTGTGTAGCACGAAGACACAAGAGCAATAATGAGCTGAAAGCAGGGGTTGGGGGTGAGAGAAGAGACAGTGGTATGCCCTCACCTTTTAAATTTACTGTCTCAGGTTCTGTGGCCAGGCATGAGACCCCTTTTGTGGACAATATTCATTACTGGGTCTGTGCCACTGTCTCTGGTATTTCAAGGTGTTCCTAATTACAGTTGTAATTTTAGGAACATACGTGGTTTCCACAATGTATATTGGGAGAATAAAACTAAAGTGCCTTTTATTTGTTGCTATAACCCCTTCCTTTTAAAGCATTTGCTATTTGGGATTCTACCACTCAGAGCTGTGGGCTTCCTGAAGCTTTTCCTCCAGTGTGGTCTACCGAATTCCCAATAATTTCCACACACAGGTCTCTCTGCTGCTGTTTTCCAGCAATGCACAATCATGCCATGGTTCTTGAAGGTCTGGTAGGCTTATTAATGCCTAAAACTAGCCAGGACCCACATATGTGAATCAGGTCACAGTTGGAATCAAGCCAGATATTTGCTGAGCATTGAAGGTCCCTGCTAGAGATTGTAGGTAGGCTCTGTATTAGGCGAAGTGGGTGAGACCTAGCTGAGAAAGAGGTCAAGTTTGTCCCTGTATGCTTACCTTGTGGTAGGCGTGACGCGCGGTTTCAAATAGCAGCAATGCAAGGCAGAGTGTGGTAAATAGGGTGAAAAAAGGTACAGACCAAATACAGGGAATTTAGAGGAGAGCGAAATTACTTCCAGCTGGAGAGTCAGTCCTTCATTCGTTTGCCCATTTAACAAATATTTATTAAGTGTTTACTCTTTGCCAGGCATAGGAAGATTAATAGACACAATCACATTGTGTTCCGCCATCTCTGCTCCCCTGAGGAACAGTTCGGCTTTCACCTCCCTGGGACAGCTCAGCCTCACTGTATTGCCCTGCCATAACATTGGTCACTTGTTCCTCACGCAGGTATTATGGTTAGGTCAGATACTTAATTCTGTCTCTTGTTGTATATTTTTGAATAATAAAAACTTTTGGCTCACCACAGCTCTCAGAATACTTTCAATTAGTCGATGCTATTCTGCTTAACACACTTTAACTAGTATTGAAGTATGTTGGTCCTTAGTCATGGGTGTGACTAGAAGCTTATAAAGGCTTGATCTGTAAGTCTAGGGTGAGGCCCAGGAATCTATTTTTTGAAAGCCCCTCACATGTTACTGACATGCTGCCAGAGTGCAGAATCTCCTTATGGTTAAAGCATGGGCCAGGAAGCCCGAAGGTAGCAGGTAGATCTTGCTTCTGGTCCCAACACTGTCTTTTCCAAGTTTTTTTTATTTACCTTTAAAATGAGAATAACGGCCTCTACCTCAAAGAGTCGTTTTGAAAGGGGTCTTCAAAAAGTTCATAGAAATATTCATGTTATCTTTAATTCCATTTTTCCACAAACTTTTTGAAATACCCTTATATGTGGATCACTTAAATTGTCTGGAACAGTGCTGCTGCTGCTGCTTGGTATTTGTAGGCTGTTATTATTATTAGCCTTAGCATGATTATTGTCAGTGTTGGTATGTACAAAACACTGTTGGTTTTCCTCTCTCCATATATAAATACGAAAAGATCCTAAACATAGGAACTGCTTTTTATATAAATTAACAGAGAAGGGATCTTCAAAAACTTCATGGAAAAAGATTCATATTATTTTTTTAATTCTATTTTTCCATGAATTTTTTCAAGTACCCTTGTGTAATAATAATCCCTTAGCTATCCGTAGTTTACCGAGTGTTTCACATCAGTCATCTCATGATCTCTTAACAGCCCTCATAAGGTGAAGTCTCAGAGAGAAGAATGTTGGTATTGAGGGGCCACCAGCCTGCAGTATCTGCTTACCCAGTAGAAACTACTCTGCTGAGGTTATCAGGATAAACAAAGGACTGGGAAGCAAAGACAAGACATATCACTTTCCTGACCTTTTCGCACCAGGACATAACCAGGTTAACATGTTGTAGCAGTCACAGTGGCCATCATCTTTTTGGGCTGACCAGTAGATTAGACTGCCTGCCCCAAGCCAAGCTGCTTTGGTCACAGGTGTAGCACCTAAACCCATTGGGTGTAGGTACCACTGCTTCTTCCTGTGGCCAGGGGTTACAGAACTTTAATTCCTGGGAAGCATGCTCAGCATTACAGTCTGCCGATTGATCACAAATGCTTGTTGAGAAGCCAAAAGTAATAGACTGTGCTAATATTCAATAAAAGAAGAATGTAGCTGAAGTAAACAGGAGATACAGTTACCTACAATTTTTGCTAGCTTAGTAGCTTTGATAAACGTAGTTCATGTTGGAAGAACATATTGCTATTTAACATTTTAGTGTTGCTCACTATGAATATATATTTTTCTCCTAATAAGCCATCTTTCCAGTATAACTCAATTTCTTCTTTTAATTTCCTTTTATCTCTCAATTATATTAATTTAATTGAATGAAATTCTTTAAAGCTTTCTAGGATCTGGCCCAAGCTTTTAAAAATCTTCCCTCCCTCTCTCCCTCCCTCCCTCCCTTCCTTCCTTCCTTCCTTCCTTCTTTCCTTCCTTTCCTCTTTCCCCTCCTTTCTTCCTTTAATATTACCACTTTGTGTCATTTAATTGAATCATTTGATATTCACACAACCCTATGAGGTAGGTTCTATTCATAGAATTAAAAGACAATACCAATCTTTCCATGAACTTTTTGAAGTACTCCTGTATTTAGAACCTGAGGCTTAGAGAAATTAGGCAACTTTTCCAAGGTTACACAGCTAGTGACAGGGCTAGTATTCAAACCTGGGGTGGTCTGATTCCAAATGCTGCACTTTTAACCCTTAGTTTCCCCATCAGCCCTATCATACACTACTTTTCATGTAGTGGGCTCCAGCTTCTGAGCTGTGCTCTTCCGTCCCTGCCTGGACGCCTTTGCCTTGCCGTTCCTTCTCTGCACACTGCCCTTTCTCTTAATGTGTACATTGAATCATAGAATCTTCAGATTGGTCACAAATACTTGTGGAGAAGTCAAAAATAATAGACTTTGCTAATACTTAATAAAAGAATAATGTAGCTAAAATAAATGGGAAACACAATTACCTGCAATTTTTTTTTAGTTTAGTAGCTTTGATAAACATGGTTCAAATTGGAAGAACATGCTTCTTAAGAGCCAAAATGCTCCCTTCTACATTCACTGATTCCTCCCTCTTAGTTTCTGTCATTGATTTGGGCCTCACCTGGGTTTGAAATCTGCTGCATCATCATATGTGGAGTCCCTTGTATGTGTCTCTTCTCCTGCGTTAGATTGTAAGCTCTTCGAAGGCAATCATTTTTTAAAAAATTCATTTTTATATTCCCTTAAAATACTAGGTTCTTAAATAGTAGGTTGTCCAATCAATGTTTGTACAGTGGTAGTTTATTTCTGACATTCTGTAAGATTTGAAGTGAGTGAATTTTTCGTGAAGGCAAAGTAGATCTTTGTTTTGCAGAAGAGTTTCTGGTTTCTGAAGATGCTAGGAAACAAATTTCATCTTGAGTGGTTCTTTACCATGATTGATATGTATAATGTGCCATTTTTTATTCATATACATAATTAGACTTAAATGCTGTTTAACTTTATATCTTCCAAGTTGAAAAATAACAGTTACTCTAATAATAAGAAATAGGATTTTGTGTTCTTGTGGGGAGGGTGGGAATTATTATTGTAGAGCCTGAGAAACAATGTTTCCTGGTCTCATACCTGTATCTGGTTCACTTCCACATTAATAAGGGTTGGACTTTCCATCCAGGGGTTTTGCAACCTTAGCTTTAGACTGAGAAGAGATGCACAACCTGAGAAAGAAGTTTGAGCAGAATTGAAGGAAACTGGCCTCATCCAAACTGCCACAGTCCCCTTTGTATTGGGGGGATGAACAGTTCTCTCGGGTAAGAGGTGTCTGCAGGAGGAAAGAAATGGTGAATAAAATGGAAAATTCAGAGCTAAGTAGTTTCCTGGGCCAGTGGAGTCAATTACAATTTAAAATAAAAGTTTATTTTTATTTATTTAAATTTTTTCTTATCTGGGCAATACATGCTCCCTTTAAATATATATCTATATGTTTATATTATACATATGTATATTCTCTCATAAGCAATGCTTGCTCACTTTAAATATGGAATACATACATCTTACCTCATTAATAAAGCTAAACATGGTTTAGTAACATTCCTTCTATTCTCCCTACTTCACCCCACCCCATGTATAGTCTCACATTTGAGACTATGTTATATGGATACTTTTTGTATTTTTCTTGCTTTATTTTTTAGTATTTCTTGGATATACTGCAACCATATTATTTTTAGCACAGCCTTTTGCTGTAAGGATATATTTAACTGGTCCGTTATTTGTCCACAGTCACCCATTAGAATTTACACTACCAGTTCGGTGACCATCAGCTCACTTGTTAGCCGTTGCTAATGATATTCAAACACCCAATCAATTCAGTGACAGAAGAAATGTTATTTAATTGGCACTATACAGACCAAATGGTCAGTTGGTTGAATTTCTTGCTTTTCAACTGCTTTTGTGTCACCCAGCCTGTTTCTGAAACCCTTGAAGCATTTTTTTTATAGATGTATACAAGGGATTGTGTATATTGACTGAAGAATTTAGGCCTGGGAGGGACCAAGAGAGAAATCTGACTATATTTTGGAGGGGTGCAGTGTTGAACATGCTATCAAATAATGTTCAGGAAACCCCAAGACTTTTTCCCCAGCAGCAGGATAGATTCTGGAAGTAGAGAACTTTCAGACCTTAAAGAAGATCTTGAGAAAACATGTACCCTAGCTCTTTATTTTCTGAGAATGTAAACAGTGAGATCAGTGTCTTAGCCACAATAGTCTTGTGTAATGGGGATGGACAGTTAAATAATGGAGACAGTCAGATTGGCCCTGAGATGTAAGAGAATAAAAATGGACTGCTCTTAAACAGCCCAGGTCCGGCGAGTGCCACACAAATGTGTGTACCGTTAGGAATGTGGGAGCGGGGGGTGGGGTGGGGGTGCCAGGAAGGGCCACGGTGATGGACTTAGAAAGAAGGGGGGTGAGGGGAGTGGAGAACACAGGACGACGAAGCCGGTTTTCTTTCCTAGGTCTCAGAAGACAAGCCAAGGGACACGAAGACAGGTTTTCAGACGGTACTGGAATTTCTAATTAGAGTTCTGAGGGCCTAGAAAAAGGCAAAGTAGTTGAAGGCCTTTTAAAACCTTTTGAAAAAGTAGTAAAGCTGTTTACTTTAAGCAGAGCCTATTCTTATCCATTAGAGCCAGAATTTGATAGCCATGCATGGTTTAAGAAAGAATCCAGAGTGTCAGTTTAAATAATCTTGGGTTTTGTGAATAAAATTTCACACTGTTCTTTTCCCCAGTTTTACCACTGTTTAAAAAAAACAAAAGCCTCACATTTTGTTTGGGACAAATTGAAATATTAAACTGTTAAAATCAGGGCTTACTTTGAGTAATATTTTATGAGATTTCAGAGATAGAACCTCATTATTTAGACATCATAATTCCCCCTTCCCTTAATCTTCTATTTTTTGATGAAGAACTGGGAGAAGTAGAAGAAAAAAATCTCATGTGGTTAAAGGACTGTGAGAACAGGATTATGGTATTATTTTAACCATAAAATTCCTTTCTGTACAGAATTCTTATACACATCATTTCTACTTTGCTATGATAAAACACTATGCAGTCTCTTAGAGCTTAGAAGAGGTTTTTGTTAACCCCTAGGCCAGATGCTCGGTATTTGTAATTCATAGTCTTTGCTTCCTTGTTTTTCCTGAAAATGTGACTCTATCACTTTTTAAAAATTATATTGTAGTTTTTACTTTGTTCAGATTATAAAAGTGTTATGTGCTTGCTATAAATAAGACAAAAAAGATAGAAGTATATAAAAAAAAAGTTAATAATTTTTCTGTCTCCATTAAATTCTAACCCCTCAAGTTAATCATCAGTTCCTCAACTTTCTCTTTGCTTATCTATGTATAAATATATATGAAATTTATAGCTTTTTCTGTTACAAATAGAATCATACACATTAGAATACCATTTTTAACCTAACAAAGCATCACAGATATTCTCTCCAAATTAAAAAACACATTTATGTCATGGCTTCTTAGCATTCCAGAATTTATTTAACTATTCATATTATTTGAACTTTTTTTCCACTACAATAGTCCCCAGAACATCCCTCTGTGTGTGTGTGTGTGTGTGTGTTTGAACATGCTAACATACAGAAGCTTTTATTTCTGTCTGTCAGAATCCGTAAAGTGGTATTACTTTCCAAAAGCTATAGTAATTCACAGTCTCACTAACACTATTTGAAAATGTCTGTTTCGCCACATCTTTGCCTACATAATTCATTTTAGAAGTATAAACTTTCTAATCTCTTTTTTCTTATTTTTTTCCAAATAATTTCTTTAGGGAGCTGTTGTCACTAACTCTACCTTTTTTTAAAAAAAAAAAATTCATTCATTTGAATTATTCATGCCCTGTCTTTTCCTTAATTTTCTAATGTGCATATGATTTGTCTTCTGGAACTGGAAAAGAAAAACTTGTGCCTAAACTCACAGAGCTTAATTGTTCTGTATTGAAATGAAACAAAACACTTGATTTCTATTTATAATAAATAGAGGCCTTTCAATCCCAATTTCCCCCCTCTAAAATTATATTATTTAAGAAATGGTCTCAGGAAATATAAATGTTTTAATGGGAAAAACAGAAATGTACAAAATACGAAAATGAGAAATTTTAAAGGAGTTTTAAGCCTGAAAGGCTAACTGGGTTTCCCTCTTGAATCCAAACGTCTGAAGACAAAGGTTCTTTGAGAGCATTGGTTGTAAGTTATGCTGAATTACATAAAGAGGAAAAAGTGAATCATAGCAGATAGGAATTTAAACCTGGACCGTTGTTGAAAGCCCCTGCCCTTGCTGCTCCTGCTTGTTTTTCTGGGAGGTGAGACTAGATTCCACTTCTCATGTCCTTGTAGTTGCTGAGTTCATTATAAAATTATTTGTATATAACTCCAGCAGTACACTGGCGAATCAGAAACAGCTGTACAACTGGATTCATTTATATGAACTAAATCAATCAGCAAAATTTCTTGTATTTGGGTGGGTCGGGCCAACATTGTGTAGCCCAGAATAATAACAGTGCTTTGTAACTAACCTGACACAGATGGCAAAAAGATTGTGTTTGGGGCAGCAGAAGTTGGAATGGAAAGTTAAGAAACCCTGTGAGTCTTTGATATCTGTCATAATAAAGTGTTATTCTATTGTTAATGTTAATGTTTTAAAGGCTAAGAAGATTCACAAAGGGATGTTTCGTTTAGAAAAGAACATATCAGAATTGTTCCCTCTAATGTCTGGGTACCCTGAATGAGGCTGAAAGATAAGTCTGCATTCTGCCAAACTGCCAGGATTGAAACAGCCGAGGGCCTCACGCTGGTGGAAAAAATGCCACAGACCAGGCAGGCAAAATGACATGTCTGACTAGAGGGGCCGTGCCACATCAGGGAGGAGACACAGGTTCCCAAGCGAGACCGAGGCTAAATCCTGATGCAGTGTCACCAGAGGAGTGCCTCAGAATGATGTGTCCTTGTGCAGAACCCCAAAGATCCACGGGAGCTGAGCGAGTGCACAGAATGAAGCCCTGTTCCAGCTCTAATGGAGACTTCAGTACAGTAAGACAGGAGGCCTGAGGAAAACAGGAAAATCTCTACACCCTGAGTCTCCATGCATGACCCAGTCCTAAGGGCCCTTCACCTCTCCACAACTTAAAAACACAGGTCACTCTTAAGGCCAGAAATCCACATGCCCCAGCTAGTAAGCCTGGACTGGGTTCAGAGTGCCTGGCTGTGATGTGGAGCTAACCTTTGTAGGTAACCACATTGGGCTGTAGCCAGTGAGTACCATAGTGAGAGAAAATGCTGCCCAGGGGGAATTGGCACACTTTTCTTGCTATATTCTGACACTGGAATTGGCAAAACCTTGCATTTTCTTGAGGCCTCTATCTGCTCATGCCGGAAGGCACATGTCCCCTTTGCCCACCTTCACTCTGCCCCTGGTTTTGGATGTCCATCAATCCTCAGAGATGGTGTCGACTCTTGCAAGTTAAGTCACTTTTAGGGTAAGGCGTGATACTGACTAGCTGATTTACTTAATTCCTTTTGCATTGCATCCTATGCTAAAGGCAGAGGGTAAAGTGACAAGGGCGGAAGACTAGGAGTTCAGCAGTTATATTCTAATCTCAGCTTTGTTGCCTAGTAGTCAGATGACCTTGACAACAATAAAACACTAAGCAGAGCAGAGTAGAGGAATCTGCAAGAATGGGGAGAAGATAGAGGCTGGGATGTCTGTGATATGACAGACTTAACATCTCCAAATAAGGCTCTGTCTAAACAGTACAATCGTTAACATTTAAACTTACCAAGCAGAGATTTCATGAGCCTGAAATTTTACTTTACCTGTTTTTGACTAAGAATTAAGAAATACAGGAGAGAAGTATATGTTGATCACATTTCTCATTTAGCTAAAATAGTGTATGTGTAATATGTGAAGATCAAATTAATTTTAGCAAACTCATGGAGTTCTTCATTTGTATTCAAATCTCATTGTGTACTTGTCAAGGAAAGAACATTAGCTGAACACTGAACTCTTTCTATTACACTGAGACTTTCTTTGTAATATTATTTGTGGAAATGGGGTTTGAGCCAGATGCTGCCCAAATGCCTGACAGATTTTATTTTATTTACATCCAGTAAAAATCATACGACCTCACTATATGCGTACATACATCCTTTATATTCACCCTTATTCCGTATCAGTGCACACAAGTGCACAACCCTGTCCTCATCATCCACCGCACATGGGTGCATGTGGACGCACACACACATGTGCACACAAATAGCATTGGCTTACCCTTTTTAAGGAGCACTTTAGATATAACCAGGAAGCAGCGATTCCAAACCTCCTTGGAAAAGTCCATGTGTTGCTTTAGTTTATGTGTATCAGCCTTTGCAGCTTCTTAGAAGGCAGAGGTCACTGCTCTCTGAACAGTTTGTATAGTCTCAGACAAAACACCATATGCAGGTGACTGTAAGCGGAGGATGTTCACTGTGATGTTCACTGTGATGGGGGTGATTCCTGGCAGTGGGTAAAAATACCCACGTGAAGCATCACTGAGAGTTCGGACCTGACTGTTGGTTGGTGGTTGTGGCCATTGCTGGTAGAGTCTCTAGTTTGTAGTTCTTACTCCTGGTCTGAGGAACAGCACATTGCTGTTTTGGCTCAGTGGCAGACCATCTCAGATGGCAGCCAGCCAGCAGGAGCTGTACACTGCTCTTGCTTCTCAAGATTGGTGCAAACATTACGGGACCTCCAGTGATGAATGGGAAGATACTGGATTATCACACTGGCAAATGGTGCCCTATAGACCTTCTGCCTTACAGGGAGGTTAGACATGCTGTCTACCTGGGAAGTTGCACCTTAGGACGGTGCCCCTAGAGCCCAGTCACCCTTTATATAGATAGGTTGTGACTAGGAGAAAATGATTTCTGCATTCCAACTCAGATGCCCAAGAGAGCACAGTAGAATCCTAGTAGAAGCTTTCCCTATGCTCCTTGCCTGCTTGGGTCCTAGCAATCCAGAGGGAGAGAGGAAAAGGGAGGAGGTTGCTGGTGATGGAGCGTGCAGAGGCCAGCAGTGAAATAAGGAAAAGATTCGTGCTTCTGAGCTACATGGAGGGGCCCAGCAGCAGGATGGGGAGGCACAGAGTGAAGAGACAGGGATCCTAATCTTCCTCCGCTGGGGTCTGAAGCCCCTGTGCTAATGAGGTTGCTGGGTGGGGGGCTCTGGAAGTTCCAGAAACTTGGTGAGCTGCCTTTAGGAAAAGCTTTCCAGGAAACATAGGTAAGAGGATGTCCATCTCAAGCTTACTCTCGCCTTGTCGTTGTGCATGAAGCAGCCTCTGCCGGGAATGCCTTCCCCTTCCTCACTTTGAAAACTCCTGCTGGCCCCTTGCATCTTAGTTCACATGTCACCTCCCTCAAAATCCTTCCCCACTCCTTTCCAGCAACACAGGCAATTTTTTTAATGGTTTGTTGGGTATCTGTCTCCCCATTAGATTTTGAACTCTGTGATGGCAGAGAATTGCAACTTTTCACTCTCCTTAGCCCCAGTGCCAAGCACAATGCTTGGGATATACAGGTGCCTAATCAATACAGGCTGAATGAAATTGTGTGTTCTTCTAGAGCAGTTATCTCAGCTTTGTTTTAATGGTTTATTAACTACTTACTAGGAATTCTGGGACACGGAACTATTAACAACAATTAAACAGGTCTATAAATTGACCACTTCTTCGGTTATATTGGAAGTCAATAGAATTATGAAATTAATTTACCAAAATTCTGTTTATTTCTCAGGACTGCATTGGTGACATAAAGTATCTGCATCTAGGTTGAATGTCTGGGGGCTGTTTCCTAATTTCTTATCTGGCTGGGTACCACTCAATAGTACATTGCCAGGGTCACAGAAGTCAGGGATGAATTATTCCTATTCAGATTTCTAGTAGTCATTTTTGAAGAAGTGATGATAACAATAACATAGCATAGTATGTACCAGGTGATATTCTAAATGCTCTAAATTAATTCATTGAATCCAAATAATCACCCTATGAGGCAGGCACTGTTATTATCTCCATTTATGGGTGAGGAATTTGATGTTAATCAACCTGCCCGAGTTCACACAGCTAACTGGGCAGATCAAGATCCAGCCCACGCAACCGTGAGGCCCTCTGCCTCTCCAGTGAAGGGTGTTCAGTTGTAAAGCACCTACATGGCTCAGCTTTCTTGAGGCAGCCAGCTGACCACTGACACAGTGTTCAGGGGCAGTGGCCTGGGCTTTCTGTTCCTCTGTGTTCCTGCATGCTTCTGGGTCAGGGCCACCAACCCACTATGAAAAGGGAAGCCCAAAGCAGTGAACACCAACTGCCGGTCCTCCTGCTTTTTGTGGTGTTTTGGGTCGGGCATTAACTTTGCTCTGTATCATTCACTTTGGCACCCGATACCTATCACAGACATCATTCTAAATACCTTCTAAGACTTCAGCAATCTCTAACAAGGAAAAAAATCTTCCTAGAGTCACATGTGCTGCTTGAGACTGGTGTCGTTGATTAGCACCCCATTACATTCTCAAGACTAAATGAATAACATGAGTTTCATTCATCTGGTGGGGAAGGAATATAATACTCAAACAAAAAATGCAGAACCTTTTGTGACATCCCAGAATGCTAGAGCTAGGGAGCAACGTGAAGATCATTTGGCCCAACCTCACATTTCACAGGTGAAGAAACAGAACCCCAGAGAGTAGGTGACCTGCCCGAGGCCAGTGGCCAGTTGGTAGTGAGTTGAGACAAGAACCCAGGCCTGCTGAGCTCTAGTCCAGTTCTCTTTCCCTGCCTGAGTTTGCACAGAATATTCTAAACATGATTTTCTTGCTAAATTACAGGCAAAACATAGAGTGGTCTGTTCCTTTACTGGGCAGGACCATTGCCTTAAAGATGTGAGAGATGCAGCTGGAAACCTTCAGATATAAAACACAGTAAGCCCAGGGTGGGGGTGGGGAAAGCAAGACAGTGTTCTAGGGTCAGCTGTCTCATGCAATTCACACTGCCCAGCCTCTGCCTTCTAGACAGTCCAGGTTGGAGAGCAGATATCTGTCCCCAGTACCCTCTGGCTCAAGTCATTTGTTTTGGAGGTGAGGGAATCAAACAGGCTTGATTTATAACAGAGTTAAGTGAAAGGAGAGAAGAGTGAAATGGCCACTTCCTTCTCAGAAAGAAAAGTGTATCTCAAAACCCTGCTGCTGAAAGCATTTGTTAGGCAGGATGGTCTCAGCCAAGCTGTAATCATATTGGCCTTGGGGTCAGAGAGGCTGGCGAGCCTCGGAGCACTTGCTAGGCTGCTGGGATGGAGAGCCTTAAGCAAGCCCCTCCTGGAAGAGGCTCAGGCACCTACCCTGAGCTCTACATCACCCAGCAGCCTGGTCAGGATTGCCGCTCTGGCTCAGAACCACAGGATGACTGCAGGTAACCTATGTACTTGCAGAACAATTGCCTGGGGGGTCCTCACAGGCGGGAGTGGAGAGGAGGTCAGCTTTTAACAGATAAAGACACAAACCTAGGGCTAGAAGGGCATGGAGGGCTGTGTTCCCCACCTCTGCGCTAGATGGTCTCAAAACAGGCCCAGGCTTGGGGGGAAGAGGGAATGCTATAAAGTGCCCTGGAGCTGATTCGAGCCCTGGTCTTACATGATCCCACTCACAGGAAGAGCGTTTGGGAGGAACTGAAACTGCAAGGCCAGAGAAGAAACTTGAGGGGAATTCTCCACAGCCCCTGCAGAGGCCTTGACCAGTCCCCAGAATACGCCATACTTTGAAGTGGATTTCCAGGGTGGGAATGCTTTATTCCTTCCCTTACCTCAGGCCCTGCAGCACTGTCAGCTCCGTGGTGGTTCCTCTGCTGGCAGTTTATCTGGTCATCTTTGCAAGCCCAGAGAAGGACAAAATAAAAAGCTCAGGAGAGAAGGTAAAACAAAACCAACTTCATTCTTAAGCCCAATCTGATATGGGAAGGTTTACAGGGAGGTGGAGCTCACCAGCCCCATGGGACTTTTCCAACCTCAAATCCATGGGTCATTATTCCTGGTCAGAGAGCAATAGGATCTCTTTTTGTTTTTCTGATGTATCCCAGGATGCTTCTAGAATTAAGTAAGAAACGAGAGGCAGAGCTAGGATTCAAATTAAGAATTTTTTGATCCCCATATCTGTGATTTTGTAGCCTTGTCCTTGATTAGAATGACAGTTTTGGTCCTGCCTTTGTGTGTGCAGTTCCCAGTGACAGCCTCCCATGAAGCCAGGCCCTTTGGGCATGTGTAGGCTACTGCCTTTACTCTGGATGGTGCAGAAAGTGGCTTCCAGCTCCCCCTCCTAATGCTCATGAGTGTGGATGGGCCTTAGGTGGGCCAGATACTGAGCTGGGTGCAAAATGGGCCCCCTCTTCTCCTGAATTTACTGTACCAGATCCACTGTAAACTAATGAACTCCGGAAACCAGTAGTGGCTTGCTTGCTTGGAGGAACCAGAGGCCGGGTGTGCTGTAACTGACCCTGTTGCATAAGATGGCCCAGTGAGTTCCTCCTTTTTTTTCCCCTTGAGGTACATCAAAATGACCCAAGGCTAGAACACTGGGAATAAACTCAGTCCTAATTTGGAGGCCACAGGCAAGGAACCTTGCACTGAGTGGATTCGTGGGGCAGGGACAATTGAGATGGTGGGTTGCTTCAACTCTTCCCAGGGTCAAAATATTTTTAAGAGAGAAAATTTAAATTTAAGGGACTACAAGTGGTTTAGGGTTTTAAAAACAACAAAAAGAAATCTGCTCGGAGTAGAGCCCCTTTCCTATACACGAATGACAGATGTGAAGGGGGGCAGTGTCTTGGCAATATCTGAGAAGAAATCTCTGTGAGCAGAGAGTCCACCATACAAAGATGCACTGTCTAAACCAGTGTTTTGAAACCTTCTTTGACCATGACCCATGGTAAAAAATACATTTTCATTGAGACCCAGTACACACAGATGGATGGATGAATAGATGACATAAACACAATTGCCATGTTTACCAAATGCAACATATTTTCTATTCTATTCTATTAAAAAAAAAAAAAAGCTAATTGCGACCCACTAAAGTGATGTGATGGCTAGAGAACAGGCAGAAACTCATGGTTCGAAAAATAATGATTTAAACAGAAATGGGTCAGGCATGTGGAAACCAGCCTCATTGTAGCTTTGACAGATTTCTGTAGGAGATCCAGTGACACAAGCTTTGTGGCCCTAGAAGGGGTGTTTTTCACTCTTTCAATTGCTAGAAGTTGTTGAGGTGGTGATGGAGATGGAGGGATTAGGAGGCTGAATCTTAATTCTGCTCAGACAGAAGACATCTGAGTATCTGTGATCTGTTGTTCTGACACAAATAAGACTACAGACCCTGCTCATGGTCCACAGTTGCTCATAGTGGAATGCGTGTCAATAATTACCATCCAGTATAGTTTATAGTGAAATAGAAGCATGAACAGAATGATACAGGGAACTTGAAGCCCCTTCATTCTGAGTTCCCTAAAATGAGGGACCATGTTATAGGGCTAAGTGCAGTCTTTTATCTCTAGTTCTGCGTCTCATCTGTAATAAGTATTCAGTAAGTGTTTGTTGAAAGACCATGTTAACCTAATTAATACTCGCAACTAGGCTAGTTATAACCCTAATTATCTGCGGTGGTATTAGATAAGAAAGACCCAGAAAGTTCAGGTTATAAAGCAGAACTGCCAAACCCCATCTGGGCTTCAGAGCCTCCATGTAGCAGGCCTTTAAAAGTTGAGGTTTGTCTGGTTTGACTTATAAGTGGCTTTGAAACAGCCTGCTCTGGCTCTTCGCTTCCAGATGAGGGGTCAAAGTGGTGTGAGGTGAGCGTGAAGCTGGCCACCCAGGGAATGCAGAGAGGGCATTCTAACTTTCCCCTACTGCTAGTTTGAAACTGTGCTGAGTTGCCCCACCCAGGTCAGCAGTTCAAGATGATGTGATTCAGCCTTAACTCACCCCAAGTTTTTGTGTGGTAGGCTTCTGTAGAGAAGAGGGTGCTGGCAGACCACTCTCTGTTGGGTCCTAAATGGAGTCTTTGTTTCAAGTCCTGGACCAACCCAGCCCTAACAGGGCATTGAGGCTGAGGAGTGGCCCAGGGGCTGTGGAGACCCTGGCGCAGGTCCAGTACAGTGAGAATGGAGCTCGTCCGCACCCTCTGGGCTGGCTTTCCCCTGAGCAGGCTGTGTTCTGAGGAGCCAACCCTCAGTGCCCAGGCCCAGCACTGCAGACCCCAACTTGCCATCCTGCTGCTACACAAAATTAGCTATAGGCCGTTCTTTCAAGCAGTTCTGATGTGCGTGTGAGTGGAGGGGGTGGGAGAAGCAAGGAAAGCAGGGATTTGCAGGGAGAGGTTCTCCAGCTCTGTCACTGTCTGTGTGACCTTGGGCCTCAGTTTCCTCATCCACAAATTGGGGAGGTTGGAGACACTCCCTTGATCTCCTTTGGCTCAAACACCCTGTGGCTCCCTCAGGCCTGAGAAATGTTTTCTGGCAGGAAAGAGAGGCTGCCCAGAACTTCCTTCTCCAGCAGCCAGTGAGTACATTCTTTCCTGTGCCCGCATATGGAAGCAATTTCTAGATTATCCAAGGCACTTGTGCTGCTGAGCTCACCCGAAACAGAGGACTCAGTGGTGGTAAGTGGAAAAAGAGAAAAAACCTGAATGTGTTTTCCTACCACCGTGACTTTTCTATCTGGAATCGTGCATGCAATTTGCTTTTCCTTGCTATATCAGAGGCATGCCGTTGGGTTTGGGGTATTTCACAGAAAAATTCTAATAAAAACTAAATGAATGTTGAGCTAACTGCTTCTCCCCTGAGGCCAAAGACCCCTCTGCCTTTTTCCCCAGGAAGCCCCAAGACTGGGGGATTGTGGGGGAGAGGGGGGACCATGAATTCCTGAGTTTTGTTCTCACATTTATTGCAATCTTTCTCTCTGGTCTGTTAAAATGAGGACTATTAATGGCTGGCTTCAAGATTCTTTGTAAAGTTGAAGTGGGAAACAGTCGAGAGCTTTGAAGGGGAAAAGGTTTGATTAGTTCCTTCTCTGCCAAACGAACCCTTTACTGACATAGCTTGGCTGAACTACTTGGTGGTTTTGGTAGTGGTTGTCCAGTAACTCTTGTAAACTGGGTGCATCGGGACTTTTACTCCAAATCCAGATCAAGAGAGTGATTTTTCTATAACACAACTTTGCTTCCAAAGCCTCAGCTGTGGCCCTGGACCCCATAAATGGTCCTAGGGACCTTATTTCTTGCCACTCTCTCTTCACTCCTGACCTTAATTCTTGGGAAAGGAGATCACTGTCTTTATAGAGAAATGATTTTTGTTCCCCTTTCAGTCTGTCTCTAACTTCTCTACTGCATAATCCCCCACTGAAATTAATTAATTTTGTAAAGCAGAGGTGTCTTTCCTAGAAATGAAATCTGAGTAATTAAGGATATATAACACTTGTTAAAGGTGCTGCTTTAATGGTCTCGTAAAGACCTTATATTTCCCTTCCAAATACTTTGTGGAAAAATTTCTCAAAATTAAGACAGTAGACTAATGGATGCCAAAAGCTCTTAGCAGGGACCACATTCTTTCTTTGTTTTGCTTCGGGCCCAAGCAGCCCTCTTATTCCCTTTAGAGAGAGCATGTTTACGACTCTGGTTTGCTTCATCTGAGGTTGCTGCCGTGGAGGGCTGGAAATCAAACATGACATAGAGATAGAAACACTTATTGGGACCTCTTGTGTCCGGTCACCCTATTTCAGGACACTCAGATTAGCTCTGCTTGGCTGTGAATATGGTTGTAATTCCATACATAGATTTCCCCCACTCTATAGAACCATAATCAGAAGTGTTTATTTTAAGCCCCATCTCTGGAGGAAGGACTCTGTGCCAGATTCTCCTTGGTGCTAATCAGACAAAGTCCAGCCAGCCCGCTTCCTGTCCTCTAGAGGCTGACAGTCTGAGACCAATCCAGGAGAAGAGCTGCTGAATCCCCAGGCCTGTGCCTGCCACTGGCGCGTGGGGCATTAATTTAGGACGAGGGCCAGTGCTCTGTGGCCAGGGTGACACAGCTCCCACTCTCCTGAAAGGATGAAGGAAGATTCACTTCATCTGTTCTTTCCTTCCAGGGATTCTCCTCTCCAGAGCAAGTGCCATGTGCTGCCTCTGGTCTCTAAGGTGCCACATCCTCCCAGACGCCATGTACCCACTGACCCAGGGAGTTGAACCCTTTGCTCCAAGGCAGTCACCCTTGCACCTCCTCACTCCTCTGCAACCTGTTTTTGCTTCATCTGTTTGTTCAGCAGGCACTTATTAAGTGCTCACTGTTGAGGCCCACTTAAGGCAAGGTCCCTGTCTCCATGGAGTTTATGTTCTACACGGGAAAAACAGTAAACAAGCAAAGAAATAATCACTTGGGTAAGTTAAGATAGTGATAAGGGCTATGAAAAAAGCTGATGGGATGATGGGGTGAAGAATGATGGGGTGCCACTGGAGATACAGCTGTCGGGGAGATCTGAAGCAGTGCTGCCAGAGTTGAGGCATGAATGACAAGGAGCCAACATATGCTGTCTGGGGGAAGCATGCATCAGGCAGAGAGAGTGCCAATCAGTCAAAGGCCCTGGGCTGAGAACAAGTTGGACAAGCCCCAGAGAAAGGAAGACGGAGAGTGTGGCTGTGCGGAGAGGGATGAGGGACCCAGTCAGAGATGTAGGCAAGCAGTGTCCTATGAGGACTTTACTCTCATTGTAATAGGGTTTTAGCCTGTGGAGTGATATAATCTGGTTTGTGTTTCAATAAATCACGCTTGCTTTCATCCTATCTCTACCCAGCTCTGAGCTCATGGCCTCACACCCTAACTCACCCCTGCCTGTGTGGTCAGGTTGCCCCTCAGCCTGGCCTGCCACACCATGGCTGCCCCAGTTCGGGACATTTCTGCATACCTGACACCAACTCATCAGCCATGCGTTGGGATTCAAAGGATGGGCGAATCAGTCTGCTGCGAGCTGGACTGTGGTGTAAGGCAGGGAGCAGAGTGAGATGCTTACCAGGCTATGAGACTTTGGACCAGGCCCCTGCACCCTCTTGACTTCAGTTGCTACTTTCATTCAAGTGCTTTCTAGCCTGAAGCTCTAGTGATTCTGTGCCATGATCACAATAACAGTATTTATCAAGCATTTGTTCTATGCATTGCGTTCCGTCCTCTTGACAATGCCATGAGATTGGCACTGCTGTTAACCCCATTTTAGAGTGTAGGAGACTGAGGCACAGAGAAGTTAACCAACTTGTGTCCACAGCTGGAACCTGGCTGAGCCAGGATTCCAGGCAAACAGTCTGATCCAGTCTACCCCATACTGTTACCGCACTCTACTGCCATGCATGCTGTGAGAGTGGCTTTCCCATCCCAGCCCGTGACAGTCCTGAATAGGGTCCCTTTTCCAGATTGCTTGGCAGCCCTCATCAGAGACATCTGATCCTCACTGGTGACACACTCGGTCTCAAGCAGTGAGCAGATGGGTGGGATAATTCCCCAAGCAGACCTGGTCAGTTCAGTGTTAGGATGGCATCTCCCACATCAGCTAAGCCAGTGTTGGGTACTCCCAAGGTGGACCCAACAATCCTGTTCTGGTCTAGTTGTAAAAACCTTCACTCTGGGAACATTCCCCCACCTGCCAAAAAACAGCCAGCAGTAATAGTAGTACCAAATGTTTATAGAGCACTTACTGTGTCCCTGGCTCTCTTTTTATTCTTACAGGTGAAGAAACTGAAGCACAAAAAGGTTAGGCACCCTGCTTAGGGTCATGGAGCTAGCAAATGGCAGAACCAGGATTTGACTCCAGGCAGTCTGGCTCCAGAGATCATTTGGAGAACAATTCTTTATATTGAAGAAGAATTCCACCCCTATGGTTTCCATGTGCTGCTCCATGTTCTAATCCTTGTAGCCACACAGGGGTCTAATTTTATTTACATAGGACAAACTTGGAAATGTTTGAAGATAGTTATCATATCCGTCTTGGTTCCAAACTATCTCACCAAGCTCTCAGGGAGCAGCGGTTCTACCCTGGGTCTCTCACTTCCTCCCAGAAAAACATGAAGGTTATAATTCACCCAGATACTTTCAAGAGTCAAGGGAGCACTATTAATAATTATGCTGGGACAACAGGCATGAATGGGGATTGTCCTGGGCAAACCAGGATGTGGTTAGCCCTGCTTCTAGGCCATGGTAGAGATGCAGTGCTTGGAATGCCTTCTGAAGACTGTGTTCAAGTGGACTGTGGGAAAGTCGAGTTTACTACACACACCCATTATGGATGAGAAATCATTAGGCTTTAGGAGTCTACCATTAGTCAAACAGCACAGTAGCAAAGTGCTGGATGTAAGGTGGAGTCCCACAATTGCTAATGTGGTCTTGGATGTTTCACCTCCCATTCCAGGCTCTCAGTTTCCTCATCTGTAAAATAGAGGTTGATGATCTGGAGGTACCTTACAGTTCTGAAACTCTGACCCTGCGTCAGCCTTCCCTACACAAGCAATGGTCTATATCTTACTTGGAAGCTGCTACATCCAATTTCTGTCAGTTTAGCAGCTCTTCTTCCATTATTTGCCAAACCCTAGAGGTAGGTTTTTAGAGTTCCAACAAGATCCTCCCTATCTAGCGTGCTTTGGGGATGTCAGTGAAACTGTCTCAAGCACTAAGTATCTTCTTTAAATAATGCTTTTCCGGGCCGAGCCCGTGGCGCACTTGGTAGAGTGCTGCGCGCTGGCAGCGCGGCGACGCTCCCGCCGCGGGTTCGGATCCTATATAGGACTGACCAGTGTACTCACTGGCTGAGTGCCGGTCACGAAAAAACGACAAAAAAAATAAATAAAATAAATAATGCTTTTCCTTGAGACACTCATGGGTTTTGTTGATACACAAACAGGAAACAGAAAACTGAGCCTTCATTGAAAGTGTCTTTGACTCATTGAGAAATTTTTTTATTAAAAGAACTTATCTTTTCTGTTTCCTAAAACCTGTGTCTGTGAAATCATCTCAAAGTGTTTTCACATAATATATCTCATTAGATCCTCAAATGGCCGTGTAAAGTGGGTATTATCTCTGTTTTCCATATATTGAAACAGAGGCTCAGGGGATACACTGACTTGTCTAAGGACACACAGCTAGTTAGTGGTGGCACTGCGATTCACGTTCAGGTCGACCGGATTCTTATCCAAAAGTCTTTCTGCTGTACCCATAGTTTTCAGTGTATGTATGTTTTCTGTAAGCAGAGAACTCATTTTTTCGAATAGAAGCAAAACTTTTCTGGATGTTGTGGGGTGTGTCTGCTTTCTGTGGTGCTCTGTGAGGGGCTCCATGGGACCTCCAGCCCCCTACAGAACATGGTTGAACAACCCTGCACTTTTCCAGAATGCCTCACACCATTTTGCCTGTTTTGAGGAAGTAGGACGCTTACAGCACTCTGCACAGTTTCATTCTGCATGGACTTGTTGTGTTTAATAAACACCACTGTGATTCTAAGTTGCTGGGCCAAGCGATCATGGGGCTTGTGCCAGTTACCTTGGCAGGAACATCATTTCCCTTCCTCTCCCTGAGGCTGTTATAGTCCTCTCACCGTGTTTCCCCACTTTGCCCTGCTGAATCCCAGTCCCACCTGTACCGCTATCACAGTTGTGTCCTTTCTGGGTGTTACTTGCCTGCTTTCGTCATTCATCCACCCACACAATAAATGCTTATTAAATAACAAGGCCCAGCTTAGTGCTTGGCATATAAGGAGAATAAGCACTTGTCCCTACTACAGGAGGAAACTTCAGAACGTTCGTGGAAAAATGGGATTAAAAGATAAAAATTTAAAAATAAACTTTATTTCTTGACATAAGCTCCATAAAGTTTGAGACACTTTTGTAAGCAATGATACCAGCCATTTAGTCCATCCATAAAGAACTGAGGGTCCTAGGAAATTTAACCATGTCAATGTAGTCTTTTTTACATTATTAACTGAAGAAAAATGGGTGCCCTTTAAAGATTTTTTTAAGATTGGGAAACCAAAAGAAGTCAGAAGGAGCAAAAATCAGTACTGTAGGGTATCTACCCTAATGATTTCCCATTGAAACTGACAAAATTGCCCTTGTTTGATGAGAGGAATGCGTAGGAGCATTGTTGTGGAGGACTCTCTGGTAAAGCTTTACCAGGTGTTTTTCTGCTAAAGCTTTGGCTAACTTTCTCAAAACACTCTCATAATAAGCAGATGTTATTGTTCTTTGGCCCTCCAGAAATTCTACAAGCAAAATACCTAGAGCATCTCCAAAAAACTCTTGCTGTGATCTTTGCTCTTGAATGGTCTGCTTTTGCTTTGACTGGAGCACTTCAGCCTCTTGGTAGCCATTGCTTTGATTGTGCTTTGCCTTCAGGATCATACTGGTAAAGCCCTGTTTCATCTCCTGTTACAGTTTTTCAAAGAAATTCTTGAGGATCTTGATCCCACTTATTTAAAATTTCCATTGAAACTCTGTTCTTGTCTGCAGGTGATCTGTGTACCAACAGTTTTGGCACTCATCAAGCAGAAAGTTTTGTCCACTGTAAGTTCTCAGAATTGTGTGAGCTAAACCAGCCGAGATGTCTATGGTGTTTGCTATTGTTTCTACTCCTAACTGTCAGTCCTCTTCAGCTAGGGCACAGACAAGATTAATTTTTTCCTTGCAAATTGATGTGGCAGGTCTGCTGCTGTGGGCTCCATCTTCAACATCCTCTCTTAAAATGAGTTATCCATTTGTCAGCTGCTGATTTCTTTGGGGCATTGTCCCCATAAACTTTTCTAAAAGCATCAGTGATGTCACCATTCTTCCATCCAAGTTTCACCATTAATTTGATGTTTATTTTTGCTTCTATTTTAGCAGAACTCATGTAGCTCTGATAGGGGCTCTTTTCAAGCTGATGTCTTATCCTTCTCAGTGCCTCTAACTAGATCCTGTTCAGAATTGCTATAACAAGTTAGTATGAGTTTATTTTGGTGCATAAAATTTTGCAATCCATGTAGAGTTCTTTCATTATACCCATTTTCCATGAAGTTTTTGAAGACCTCTCACATACAAAACACAGTATCACCTTCATTTCCTTGTGTCTGAGGTGATTGGGCTGCAAAAATCCACTGCTCCTATGTCAGCCTTTTCTCTTCTGTAGAAGGTGAGAATTGGGTGCTTGGCTCATTTTCACTGCCTGTGTATCCTGTTCTTGCCCCACAGCCTAATGCCTCCACTGGAAGAAGAAAAATTAGAGAATAATCTTCCCATTTTGGGGGGTTTCTGGGCCCAGGGAACAGCCAACATGGCATTTATTCAAAGAGTACCCTTATTTAGGGAGGGAAAAAAAAGAATGGGAAATATTTCTCATTTTTTAAGTCTAGCTTTTGCTCTCAGCCATGTTTAAAAGGAGTTCATGCTCAGTCTCACCGACTGGCAAGACTTTGACATGCTGGTCCTGTTTCTGTCAGTGTCAAGCTTTGCAGACACTGGGAACTGATCCTTCTATTTCTAAACATGCAACATTCAAGCCAAATATTTCCTAAATATCCTTTACTTTGAATCTCTTATCACATAAAATTTATCAATTGGAGATAGTTTTAGAAGAGACATGATGTCTTCCAGAAAATACATGGTTAATTTTACCTACAAGAGATCATTCAGAAAATTCAAAGAATTAGTCCAGCATAAACTGTTAGAAAATATTCTTGGCATTTTGTTTTTTTTATTTTTTACAAAAGACAGATGCGTTGCTTAGGCTATAGTTTTTATATAAGGACTCTTTTTCTTTCTGAAAGAACAGTAATTATTAGAAATAGCAATCCAGAGTTCCACCAAGCCAGTATAAATTTATCAGTCTTTCTCCTCATTCTGTAGATGTACTTGCTAATGTAAATGTCTACGGTTTTAAAAAATATTCTGGCCATATCCTGGATTATGTAACAGTGTACCTTAGCTGTCTCCATGGTACATCAGTGTAGTATGGGGTGTGTGTGTATGTAACTGATTGGATGCCTGGGTTAAAGGCACTGGGTAGTTGTTTGTTTAATTTTACTGGTCCACTGACAAGTCATTAGGCTGTGTTATAAAAATTGGCCATTTTGTTCTTTGGGGGATGATAGATTTTTCACATTCAACTGAATGTTTGGTGCCCAGTCTAGCCAAGCCAGGGGCCCCCACAGTGCTGCAGGCCCCCAGAGCACAGCAGCCCATGTATCCTCATCCGCAGGTATAGATCTGCACTGCTGGTGAATAAGAGTGGTTGGCTATAGGATTTTAAGCAGTTTTTACTCATGTGTTAGTGTTCACATCCCATTCTTGGTTGGACTCCTTAAATTTAATGATCTGGGATCTGTTTTTTAAAGAAAGAGTAGGAAAATCTTTTCATTGGAAAATGTCTTAAAACCAAAGAAAATGGCAGAGGAAAAATGTGATGTATTTTAAGTGAAAGCTGGTGGTATGAGTTTCTTTCCCTTCAGTTCTGTTGCTTTTTTCTTGGATCTGCTATTTCTTAGACATGTTTCTTGGAAACATTGGTTTGAGTGG
Source organism: Cynocephalus volans (assembly GCF_027409185.1). Lineage (NCBI taxonomy): Eukaryota > Metazoa > Chordata > Mammalia > Dermoptera > Cynocephalidae > Cynocephalus > Cynocephalus volans. The sequence continues at coordinate 242,170,695 of NC_084460.1, read as the reverse complement.
TCTTTGCATGAAATTTATTCTGTGAAAAAGTTCCTTATTCTTTTTATTCATATATTTAGTTTATCACAGTTACATATTGTTATGTAAAAAACCACCCCAGAATTTAGTGGCTTAAAACATCAATCATTTTGCTCACAATTCCACAATCTGGGCTGGGCTCAGTTGGGCAGTTCTTCAGCTGTTCTTGCCTTGCTCAGTCTTGTGGCTGTGTTCAGACAGCAGGTTAGCTGGGGTGGGACTCAGCTGGGAAACAGGGATGGCTCGGTTTCTCTTTTTCTCCGTATAGAATCAAGATCTCACCCTCTCCAAGTGTCCTCTCCATGTAGTTTTTCCATGTGGTCTCTTCAGAGTCTCAGAAGGGTCGCTGGACTTCTTACATGGCCTCTAGAATCACAAAAGCAGAAGTAGCAGGGTGTCACATCTGTAGCATTTTCAAGGTTAAAGTAAGTCATAGGTACAGCCCAAATTCAAGGGGGGATACCACACAAGATGTGAATACCCAAAACCATGGTTCATTGGGGGCCACCAATGGAACAGACTACCACATAGTCATTCTTCAATCACCTGATATTTATCAATGCCCTGTGCCAGTGAACATACAGTGGTGAACAAGCAAAGTATGGTCCCTGCCCTCTTAGAGTTTATAGTTTGTGGAGCACAGTGAGTAGTCAGGAAAGTCCCGTGCAGTGGTGAGTGCCAGGGTTGGAGGAATGCTGAGTGTCCTGGGAACACATTAGATGGGGAACATGACCCAGGCCTGAACTTCATGGAGGGACAGAGGATCATCCTGGGGAAATGGGTGAAGAGGATTGCTGGTAGGAGAACAGCATGCTTCCAGGCCAAGGGACAAGAGAAAACATGGCCCTTTCGTGGAACTGAAAGAAGTTTTGTGTGGCTAAAGAGTAGAATGTAGAAAATAGGGCTTTGTGAGTGTGTTTGGTGGGTGTACGGTAGTTGTCACTTCTAGGTTTGCAAAAAAAAAGGCCTGAGAGTTCAGCAGGGGCCTCATCACATGTTAATAGCCAGGCAAGCTATGTTAAGAACATTGGACTTAATCACAATTGTGATAGGAAGAGGATTTTAAGCAGATCTGCCTTTCAGAGAGGTCTCACTGGCTGCAGCAGACGGAGAACAGTGGAGCTGGGCCTGGAGACCCCCGGAAACTGCTGCAAAGGCCAGGCAAGGTAAGGTGGTAGAGGGCCAAGGGTATGGAGCTCATGAGATGGGTTCCAGAGATACCAGAAAGCAAAATTTACAAGTGTTGGTGATTGATTGATTGGTTATGGGGGTGAGTGAGAGGGAAGAGGCAGGGTGACCCTCAGCTTTCTGGCTTAGGCAGCTTGTGATGGTCTCATCCACTGCAGTAGGGAACCTTGGAAGTGGGGCAGGGCTGAACCCCGTGGGACTGGGCTGGGTGTACTGAAGAGGCCAACTTGGATGTACCAAGTTGGATGCCTTTGAGTTTAGTCATCCACTGCAAACCATTTTCAGACCAATATGTTTTGAGCTCCTTAGGTGCTTCTTTACTGCTGCCTGGCTTCCACACCTCTCTTACACACTTTGTTCTTTCTGCTTCTCCCCTGGCTCCCACAGAGAAGAGTAGAATGACCAGGCCTGAGGCAGCAGTGTCCAAGATGGTGGGTTGGAGACACTGGTGATGGAGAGTTACAGGATTTGGGGTTGGTAGGTTGCAGAGAGCAGCTCAGGTGAAAGAGTTGAGAAGTGCGAAGGTGAGAGGATTTGGGGAAAAGTTGGAAGACACGGAAGAGAAAAATAAGTCAGTGAGAAGAAAGTTAAGGATTGATTAAAAATATAATAAAGGCAAGGAAAATGAGTCATCTGAGGAAGAAAAAAAAAGGAACAGAATAGAAAAGAGAAAGAGATGGTTCCACGTGCTATCGCCTCTGTCATGGAAGATGCTAGTTCTTTTGTGCTTCCTTTTACATCTACATTCTATAAATTAGAAAAGTAAAATAAGCCTTTTTTCTGAAGGGCTCAGTGAGTACAAAAGAGGGCCCTTGGATAAGCTTTCTTGTTATATAAAAAAAGAAATAAGCAGGTCATATACTAAGATAAAAACTCTAGTCTTTTAGTGGAAAAATAAAGGACCCCGGAGAAAAGAAAGGAACATACAAACAGTTAAAGTGAATTAAAAAGTAATTGAGTCAAATACTTTGTTGTCTGTTCCCCAGTGATCTGACAGAGAAATATTTGTAGCCTCAGAGAATGGAGAGGGAACATGTCCCCATTATCAATTTTTAATAAACATAAATGGCGTAATAAATTATGCATGGAAGAATGGAATAAAGCATTAAACAATGAAGGATAAATAATTTAAATAATAAAAAACTGCCTCTGTCATATGTTTGATGTATGAGAACTCTATTTGAATTTTCTCTTCAAGGAAATAGAGGAGGTCTTTTAAAGGGGGCTTTTTCAAAACAGATTTATTAAAGGGAGAATTATGTGGTGGTCTGCCAAGAGAGGTTGTTTAGCACAGCAATGTCTGACTTCCATGTCCCTGTATCTCCTGCTTTCTTTAATAAATATGTGAGTGGCACCTTGCTGGCAGGTATTATTCTTTCATGTGATCAATGCTGGAGGCACTGCCCACCTTCTAGAAGACTGAGACTTGAGATGTCTTTTCAGGTGTCCAGAGAAACTTTGTCAGGGGTCAGGAGTAAAATGAACTCTGTTTCTTATACAGTCTTAGACTTCCAGGATTCCTAGGTAAGTGATACTATTCCTCCATATTCACTACCTCAGGTAAGCTTCCATTTCTATCCCAAAATTAGAGTAACTGTGTGAGTTACAGCCAAAGAAGTGTGGGCAAGGGCATGCCCCCTTCTTGTTGGCTACTCTCATTAGGGGAGCCACATTCATCAAAAGCACCATATTGTAACATGCAGTGAAAAGCATAGGCATTGGGCTCTAACATATCTTGGTGTGAACCCATTCTCTGCCATTTATTAGCTTTGTGACCTTTGTAAGGTTAATTTAACCTCCCAGAAGCTCAGTTCCCATATTTGTAAAATGGGTCCAATAATACTCATCCCAAAAACTATTGAACATTAGATAAGATACACATGTCAATTGCTTAGCTCAGTGCCTGGAATGTAGTAAATTCTCAATAAGTGTTTATTATTAGCTACATAATTATTGATTGAAGGTTTATTTTCCAATTTCATAGAGAAGTGCAAGACAGAACAATAGAACCAGAGCAAAAACCCATAAATCTAGGAAATACCTACCACCTAATCTAAATCAGAGCATAAGCTGTGGTCCAAGGGCCACTTTTGGAAATGCAGTATTTTTTTGTAAATTGAATTCAAGTTCCTTAATACAAAGGCACATACTCTCCAGTTAGTCCTCGTACCCATATTTCCATTGGCTTACCCCAGGCTGATTTTACTCCTTTACCTGCGGAGCTCTGATAGGAGTTTGAATTAGCCACCTCAAGCTGCATAGTTACCTCTATAAAGTTTCTTGCCTCCTTAAATGCTTTAATTTAACTTGGGGCATCTGATTATTATGTAGCCTTAATGGAGATGGAAAAAAAATCATTTTTTGCCCAACTGAATAATTTTGGTAAAATTAAAGGAACAAAGATGACAACAGATTTTTTTTACCAGCTGTTTCCTTTTTCATTATGCCAAATTAATATCAACCTAATACCCATGTAGGCATTATAATGCCCTGGGACTGTGACCTCTCACAATTCAGGAGCTGATTATCTTGAAATATAATTGCAGCCATTTATAATTGATATTCTATAAGCACACGTGCTTATGAATAAAAATTCAAGTTCAAAATGTTGGTGCTCCTGATGACAGGAAAGTAAAGACTTGCCATAGGTGATTTAAAACATGACTGTAAATATGTTGACTCTCCTGCTAATGAGAGGTGGGTCTATGTCCCTTCTTCCACTTGAATCTGGTAGGGGAGAGGGTTGTGACTACTTTGACCAATAGAATATGGCAGAAGTGACCCTATGTGACTTCCAAGTCTAGGTCACAAAAGGCCATATACATCTGCCTTGTTCATTGGGAGCACTGTATAGGAAAACAAGATAAATGGTCAGACTCCCTTGGGGGGTTCAGAATCTTGCTGAGCATTTGATGTAAATATGATAACTGTGCCCATGCACCCAGGTGTTCCTGGGTTATTGGACTTAAGTATAAAAGATGAACAGCTCTGATCCACAGTGCCCCCTCACCCCCGGGACGCCATGGATGGTGCCACGAGGGGGCCATTACTGCTGCTGGAAGCTGTTGCTGCAAGTTGTTGCTGCCAGGGCCCCTGGGTGCCCCAGGAAGCCACCACTGCTGCTGCTGGGTCTGCTGAGGGCTGCTGCTGCTGCTGCTGAGGAAGCTGAGAGCTGAGCTTGCATCAGAATGAAGCATGTCAACTCTGTCAACAGCTCCCAGGATCTTTTCCAATTACCTGGCTCCTATATGTGAGGGGTCTGGTGATCCAACCTGGCACATGAGGGGTCTGTGACCCATCCTGGCATGTAAGGGGTCTGTGACCCAGCCTGGCATGTGAGGGATCTGTGACCCTGTCTGTACAACAGATTTGAAGCATCTGTGAGCCCTAGCCCAACACACTGCATTTAGCGTCTTGAGCCACCATGTAAGAAGTCCAACTGCATGCCAGAAAGGCCCCAAGTAAATGCTCTGGTTGAGCCCATCCTTTAGCCCTCGTATCCTTGTGCCAGACATATAAATGAAGAAGCCCTTTTGGAAGTGGGTTGTCTAGTCCCAATGTTCTAGCCCCTAGTTCATCAAGTGATCTCAACTAAAACCACAGATGTTATGGAACAGAGAGTAGCTGTCTCTAGTGTGCCATTTCTAAGTTCCTAACCCACAGAATCCATGAGAATAATGAAATGGTGGTGGGTTATGCAGCTAAGTGTTGGGGTCATTTGTTATACAATGATAGATAACTAGAGCACTCACCCATCAGGTTTGCCTGGCTTTGTAGCTTGGGTAGTTTTCATATAACAAACACATCATTGTGTTTGTAGGATCTCAACTGTGAAAACCACTGGCTCCCATCAAAATGTGCCATATTACTGCTAGTTTTTTCCAGGCAAGATAAACATGGGAGAGTTAGCTAATCAGTTAACAAGTATTTATCGAGCTGGGATCCAGGGTGAAAGGCAACAAAACCAAGCTCTTTTGCAATTTTATAGGTTGCTCGCACAGGTGTGTTACTGTTATCTGTATCACTTAGCAGTAACTTGGTGTCATCACTTCTAAAGGAGAGACAACAGGGCTAGCCCGTTAGCTCAGTTGGTTAGAGCTCAGCTTTATAACACCAATGTCATGGGTTCAGATCCCAGTACCAGCCAGCCACCAAAAAAAAAAAATAGAGACAACAGCTTTCATCAGTAATGATGAACTAGACAATACATAAAATAGATCTTTTTGGGTTTTTTTTTAACGATAATAATGTTGATACACATAAACACTTAATATAATAATTATTTTAGGTTAATGGATAATGCTAGTAGTTTGTGTTATTAAGAGCATTTGCAAAGTAATCTGAGCACATACAGGAAGCTTAGGCTCTTAGGGCCTGAGGTAGCGGGTGCTTTAGAAGCAGCAATGATAGTCTTAGTACTTCCGTTTGGAATCAGTTGAGTAGTTTTGTTTATGAACAGATAATTTAGTCAGAAGTTTAAAAGGCAGGGCATGGCAGATCACAGGGCAGATCTCTTCTGAGAGACTGTGTCGAGAAATCTTTTTATTCTTTCCATTCACTGGCTGTTTAGCCCAACAAGTACTTGTAGAAAACCAGCTCCACGTGGGGGGAAGGCGTTCCTAGGTCAGGGCTAGCAAATCCACAGCACATGAGAGGCCAGTCAGTAGGGCTACGTCTGCAGACGTAAGTTCCCCATGGTGTTGGTCTCCTCCAAGCTGTGTTGCGGTCACACACAGGTCCTCGTGGCTGGCGCCTGCTTGGGGATTCCTCACTGCCTGTTCTTCCGAAGAGAGCCCACGGGCACATCGAACCAGAACTAAGGTCCCTAGCACAGGTACAAATGCATATAGATTGGATGTTTTCTGTTTGTCAGAGACTTTCTATCTTGTTTGGATCCTTGCCCTGTGTTAAAAGTATTGTCAGGAGGTATACTGTTTAAGTTTAATTCTAGAAAGAAAACTAAAAAGCTAAAGAGTTCATTTTTGAGAAGAGCCGTCAGGATGACCTTAAGATTCATTGAAAGTAGAAAGTCTAGGAAACAATTCCATATATAGGAGCTTGTAGAAATAGGAATGAAGGTTTTATGTCCCCGTGTCTGCCTTAAGAACTATAAATTACTAGAGAGGTCAATTTATTCACTGAATTGGCATTTTTATTTCGGAGCTCTTATACTTTGTGCATACACAAAGTGGACCCTTTATAAAACTGGTGAACTAGATAGAATGTGGATTTTGAGAATGAGAGATTCCTCTGTTCTCTGTTGCTGGGAAGCAGTAATCTTTCATTCATTCCGAAAACACCTGCAAGGTGCCAGACCGCTCTCCCCCTCCCAGGAGGAGGCAGACATGTAAAGGGGATATATAGTGGACTGCATTGGTGCATGGTGGGGTGAGTGGACACACACAGCTCTACCTGGGAGGGTCTGGAAAAGAAGCTGGCCCCTGAACCGAGGCCAAGCTTGGCCCCACAGGAGACAGAACACCTCTGAGTGCTTATTGCCGTAAGTGCTGACAGAACCCCCAAAACTAATCATCACTTCATCAACTTGGCAGAAGGAGAACTGACCACGAAGAGGCTGTCCAGAGGGAAGGGTGGTTTATAACTTAGCCTTAACATCACTGCAACAGCAGCATTTCTGAGCAGTTGTTGTCAGGACAGGAGGAACCATGTGGAGATACTCACCTGGTCCAGTGCACGTCAGTGAAGTTAAAGTTTAAGTCAAGGGTAAGGTACAAATTGCATCTATTTGGAATTATTCTTGATCGCTATTTCTTTGGTTGACCTTCAGGTTATTTTGTATTCTTTTAGGTGGTGGTCAATCAGGTGTGGCCCTGAGAGGAGACATGGGAAAGCTCAGGAAAATGAAATTTATTATGCTCACACGTCCTAGAGACAGGAGGCATGCCACACAGGGCCACATGGGAAAGACACGAGAGTGGTCAGAAGGCAGAAGACAGGAGCCAGGGGAACATGTAGGCCAGAGCCTTTATTAGGGTTTCCTCAGGAAAGGCAAGGCAGGGCAGAGTGAACAGTTTAGAACTGGCTGGTTTGAAAATTCCAGCAGGATCACCTCTAAACTATAGGGATGGTCACTAGTTGCCTGGCACCTCGCCCTGGGATGATCAAGGCAGAGAAATTTTGCTTCCTGGGATGTAAGGCCCAAATAGAGGAGGTGTGGTTCTGGATAGGTTACTTTGTATATCACAGGCAGGCTTCTGCTGAGCCTTGAGAATTGGCTAGCCCCAGGAGGGGCAGTCTCCCCGCAGCCAGAAAGGTTTCTTAAGAAGTCAATAATTATAATACACAGGAGATTCACACACACACACACACACACACACACACACACGAACACGATGTAGCTGGCTGCCATTTATGGGCTCTGTCATGTGAAAATAAGAATTTTTAAAGATGGGAATCACATTCAGTGTGGCACGATGGTAGCAACACAGAGAGCCATTAGGAGAAAACTGCAGATTGATGTCTCTTATCTCAGGATACTTTGGGGATGCACTCACTATGCAGAATGATGGGTGAAATGGTTAAAATGCAGTTTACACAAAATGTTCTGTTCAGGAGACATATTTCAATCAACACACTATGTTGTTAGACACAGAGATGGCTGATCATTTTCATGTATAAATTTGCCCTTGGAAGTTAATTGGTGGATTTTATGTTGCTTTCAGTACTGTAAGTATATCATTGAAAGGTATGCAACAGTAATTTAGTAAATAGCACCCTTGTTTTATTTTAGGCACCACACAGAAGACCAACTTTATTTCTAGAAGTCGATTGAAGGCAAAGAAAATAATAGATGTTGATATACAAAATGTAGTGTTTCTCATTTATTATGACTGTCACTAATCAATAAAATCTTGAGAGATGTTTCTGTTTTGTAAGTTTACTTCCTTTGCAGAATTATGTAATTCAGTCTTGTCTGCAGCCACTTCAAATCATAATCCAGAAAAAATGTGATAAACAGATGTGGCTGAGTTTGATGTTGCCCAGCTGGATGTGTGACCTGTACTCTAATCATAATCAGAATAAATCTTGAGACCCCCACATAGTCCAGATTCTGCCTGGGGTCATTTGGAGAAAACACATTCCAGTACCAGAAGCCTTGAAGAGTAACATATTTCTTCGATCTGGGTTTTTCTAGAAGGCATGGTTTAAGGGTTTTACACTTCACACCACATGAACAGCTTCTCCAAAATGCTGTATAGCCACCTACTCTACCTACACTCACAACCACTGCTAAACCTCTCTTTGTCTCTCTCATCCACATAGTTTCTCACTAGCCATGAAGCTTTCTCATTTTTAAAAATTATGGTGCTATAATTTACATACCAATTTCCTTCTTATTTTAGATTAGACACAAATACTTCTCATTCTACCAAATTTAGGAACAGAAATGTTGCACCACCTCCAGGCTCGAAGTGCCCTATGGATTTCCCTTCCTACTTACTGGCTGGACTGGGCTGCCCCAGGATGACCTGAAGCGCCATTCTCCCTGATTCCTGAATATCCTGAATTCCTGATTCCTAAATATTTCATGCATGCAAAGCATTCTCGGAAATGAAGTTCTTTGCTTGACTCTGATTGCTTTTCTTGTGAGAAATTCTTATATAGAATTTCCTGAAAATAACATTCTCCACCTACTAACAGTAACAATAGCCACCATCTATGCACTGCACTGGTTAAGCTCTTTGAATGCAGCATCACATTTAATACTCATAAAAATCATCTGCATGTTACAGATGAGAAAACTGTGGCCCAAAAGAATAAAGTAATTCACTGCAACTTGTAAGTAATGGACCTGGTATTTGAACCCAGGCAGTTTGGTTCCAGAATCTTTCCATTGAGGAGTGATATGAACTTGTTTACCAATTCTCCCATATTTTGTGTACTTGTAAATGTGGGAGAGAGGGATGCACCTGAGTAGGAAGATTATGCAGACAGTTAATTGGGTGTTCTCTTGGTCCCAGGTTACATGTGTGTGTGAGGAAAACACAAATTCTGAGCCAGAGCAACAAATCTGCATAATGAGGGTATCTGAAGGTGGGCTAAAGGCAAATTGCCCACCAAACTGAGAAAGTATCTTAAGACTGAAAAATGAAGCCGGCACTTCCGTGCTGTAGAGCAGAGAATTGTATTACAAGGATACTTACTTACTGGGTAATGGAGCAGTTGGGCAGCAACCCAGTAGCATATGCATAGTTTCTCTGTGCCACTTCCTGGGAGCCTAACTTTATATAGTTAGTTCATGGAAAGCAGTGGGAAAAGCTAAGAAGCAATTACTAAGAAACAAGCTAACGTCACTACTTATGACAGTGATTATTATCTTTGGTGGTCGTCTGATGTAGGTAGCCAGACTGACTGTCGCCCTACCAGTACTTAATCATTAGGTCCCTTCTTTGTAGACAGCAAGCCATTTATAGCAATTGTTCTAGTGACCTTGCCCCTAGTTACTGTATAACTTCGATGTGCAGTGCTCATGCAAGGGACATAGCTAGTGGTAAGGGCTTCCAGATGGAGCAACTTAGGGTCACAGTCTCACAGACTCACCTACCATTCATGGTCTCTCCCAGCACCCTCAGCACACTTTTGGATTGTTTACATTGCCTTGTGTTAGTCTATTCTCTATTCAACCTAAAAGAAAGGAGGAGCAAATATAGGAGGGTGTCTTGGTTCTTGGTACCATCTCTCTGCTATCTCTGGAGTTCTGTGTTTATGAAGCTTCTTAAAACTCATCCTATATGAATGGCAGGGCTTTCCTATGTGTTCTTAGCCAGGCTTTTTGTGAACAAGTGAAATTGCCATTTCCTTTCAATGTTTTTATCAACAACAAAGATGAATGAAAGGCCTGGTTATATGAAATTCAACTGCATGATATTGGAAAGGGCCAATTTGGTTCTTGGCATCGGGCCTTGTGGTATGCCAAAGAAGAATGACCCTGCTAGGTAGGGCTCTGACTTTAAGGTTAGCTGGTCAAAGAGCTTGATAATCCTGGCTTAGGTTACATTACAGTGCCATAAATAAGGCATCAGTGTGAAGTGTACTAGCAAGGAAGCCTTCTTGACCTTTCAACTTCCCTTTAGCTGTTCCAAGGGCTCAGAAGTGTGGTGCATGGTGTCTTTTTGTATGATTGCTAGTGAAGAAAGCCTTTGTATGATATAATGTTCCAAAAATCCCCCAGGGTCAGTGTAGAAGCAGTTGCTCTGGGGTCTGACTGGACCGTTGATCTACACTGTGAAGAGCTAACACCAAGGGCATGGCTCACTACAGTTCCTCCCTGCCTAGACCTCATGTGCTGTGCATGGGTTTAAGTTTCTCTCAGAGACAGATCAACAAGGAGGCAGCTTTGGTGGGCACTGAAAATGACACTGGACTGTTAGTCAGAAACTTCAGGTTCGAACATCAGTGCTAACACTTATTGACTTGTTTGAAAAAATCCCTTCAACTCTTGGAATCTGAGTCTCCCCATTTGTAATATGAGAATGATTAAAAATAGTATTTAACTCAGTGTTTGTGAGACTAAGATAATTTTTAAAAAATATGTTATATAAAAACTGGAACACTTTTTAAAGGTATTTCACTACTTCTTCTTTGTGGTCCAAACCACTACTAACAGGTCTTTAAACAGTTGTTATACCTTTATCCCTATCTTCTCCCCCTCATCAACCCTGGGTTCTCCATGAAAAATTAAATACGGAATTTTAATGCTAAACTTTATTCAAACATATACACATACTAAGAAACACACAAACAACACCTGTATCTTATGGCCAGAATTTCCACTATCTCCCCTGCAATGGTATCAAAGCTTTAAAAAAAATGAAAACCACTCCATTTTTAGAAAAGAAAAAAAAGTTGTGTATTCATATTTATTATTATGCCTTTTTTTTTTTTTTTTTTTTGGATAGCTGGCCCATGCAGGGATTCAAGCCCTTGAGCTTGTTATCAGCACCACGCTCTAAGTGAACTAACCTACTGTGCCTTCTTTATTAATCATTAGGAAACTCAAACTTCTAGCCCCTCAGCAGGTCTAGCAACATTATTTTCTCAACTGAGTTTTTCAACTCTTTAGAGAATATATTTACATTCTTATGACCTAGGACATATTCCTCAGCTGATGATGACTTTCAGTGACTGGAAGTGAGTTGGCAGAAAACTCACCCTGATAGCCTCCCTTCTACAGATACAAACACAGATACAGATCTCCAAGGTGCCTGCATATCTCAGAGTCCAGAACTTGCAAAAGCGTTTCCAAGGATGTTCTTGGCTGTCTCAGCCAGTGGGTTTCTGGCAGCCTGTTTACGCCACATTATCTGTGAGAGCTGTAGCGTAGCCAGTCCTCTTATAGGAAGAGGGGTTGGGGAGTGGATGGCAACCTGACAGTGTACCCTTTTAGAAGGGGTTTTGGTACCTGTAGAATTTCAGCACCCCTCCCCCCCAATATATAATTGTTATTAACACGAACCTACCATTAGGTTTCCCAAAATAGTGGACTGACTTTACAATTAACAGGGTTCTCCTATGTAGTTCTCTGATGTTCACCAAGAAAGGTCACATATATTTGATCTCTAGAGAAAAGTATAGGAGGATTTCTAAACCATTTAGATATTAAAACACACATACAAAGCCAGGAGTAGAGGGTTCTACAGTGATAAAGGTATGGTCAATCAGCATAAGTCAAGAAAAAAGCAGGGTAGGGAGACAAGAAGGAAACATAATAGAATACATATGATAAAATGGCAGGAATAAGATAAACATATAACAATAAATAAGACTAGGTTAAATTGCATGCCCTCCTTGCAGCTTAGGTTTGGTTGAGGTGAAAAACATGCAGAAAATAGAGAACAGGATTGTATTTAGTATAGTGCCATTTATGAGTTAATGCATGCTAAGTCTATCTATAGCAAACAGTAGAAATTAGGCTCTGAGTTTCTGGTCAGACATAGCTGAGCTTGCATGTTGGCTTCAAACTTATCAAGAGGCCCTGGACAGGTTAGTTAACCTCTCTAAGCTTGGTGACTTCATCTGTAAAGTGGGGATCATAGTACCTACCTCACAAGATTGTAATGAGAATTAAATGAAAATATGTATGTAAATCACTTAGCTCAGTGTCTGGCATGTAGTAAGGGCTTGGTAAATTGTTGCTGAGAAAAGTCAGTGCAACTTCTCTTCCAGTCCTTTCTGGGTGTTGGTGAGATGATTAGGGCACTGTTGGTATCTTGGTACATTTTACACAGGAGTGGCACAGAAAATAGTGTTTAGAGTAGCCAACTTCTGCCTAACTCAATGAGAAGATTGGGCATTTTCATTTGTGACCATTTGTGAAATATTTCAGTAGTGAATGGTTGAATTAGTCTCTGTCCAGTAAAGGAAAAAAATCTATAAAGCATGATGCTGCCAAAGCAACAGTGGTTCGTTAGCTGGAAAGAAGATCCTGGCCATAGAGAAGGGAATGGCCAGTTCTGCCACTCTGCACTCGTTTGGCTGCCCAGAGTAGGAAAGTGGAAGAGGAGTCTTCTGACCTGCCAACCTAAAACTCCACTCCCCCAACCCTGCAGGGTTGACGTTAGGCTCCTTGGGCATGACAGTTGGATTTGTGAGATCTGGGACAAGAAGTCAGACAGTAAGCCCAGAAAAGAATTTAACACTTCCCCTCTTTTCTCTATATTTAGGACTTGATGAGAATTTGTGGTTTGAGGTAGTTAGAATGTGTTTGGGAGTAGGTAAAAATGTTGTTGTTGTTGTTTTAATGTCTATAGATGCGCATGTCAAACCACTTTAATCAAAATATGTGTTTAGTGGGGAAAAAAAATCATTGAAAATAGTTAAATGATCTTCATTAGTCCAAACAAGAATTGACTGCTCTATTTCCTCCAATCCCAGGTCACCATCACTAACTGTAAGGTATACTGTCAAATTAATGGCAAATGAGGGGGAAAAAGACACAATATTAAAAGTACACTTTAATTCCAGGAATGTTAAAATATGAAGCAAGGAAAAAAAAAAAAACCAAAAACCAAACACTACCAACACAAATATGCATCTTGGAATTAAAGAAATGCAGAATTTCACCCAACTGGTGTGTTGGTATTTTGCTGCTGGTAGAGGCTAGGACTAATTTTATAAAAGCAGTTTTTTAAAAAAGATTTTTATTAATACACATGGGCAGAACTAATGAGAATTGAAGGCAAATAAGTTTTCTCAGGCCCATGGATTTCTTTTATCCTGTTGTGAAAACAAAACAAAAAAATCATGGACAGTTGGGAAGGTATTATACATGATACCTGGAGCCTGGAGCATTTTGTAGTGCCAGAAAGTAAGGAAGTTCTCAAAAGCAAAAAATAAAAACCACGGATAGGGCTATGTCAAAGCAGCACAGGAACTAACTGACAGAGCTCTTAGTGGCCAAAGCTGGAATAACTTGAGTAACAAAACAAAGTAGTGGTGAATTATAATGCAAAGTATAAAATAAATATCCATGAGGCCATACCGATATAGGTTAATGATTGAGTGGAGAAAAGGTAGATCTTCTATGCAGAATTCCACATAATTTGCATAGATATCTCACCCTCAAGGACTTCCATCCAAAGAATGTGGAATGGAAAGGTGGCAATGAGGGGAAAGTAACTTCACAGGGGAGAGACCTGACAAACACTACCTCAGCCAGGTGACAAAGGCCAACATCAGCAGTATTAAATCATGTTGATGGTGTGTGTCCGTGCTACGAATGATTAAAACAGCACTTTACCTGTGTGTCTTCCTCCAAATAACCCATAACCCCAGTCTTATTGTGAGAAAAACATCAAACCCCAATTGTGGCACATTCTACAAAATATTTGACCAGTACTCCTCAAAACTGTCACGGTCATCAAAAACAAGGAAAGTCTGGGAAATTGTCCCAGTCAAGAGGCGCCTAAGAAGACATGACTAGATGTGATGTGGTGTCCTGTGTGGGATCATGGAACAGAAAAAGTACATTAGGTAAAAACTAAGAAAATCTAAATAAACTATGGACATTAGTTAGCAATAATGAATCAATATTGGTTTATTAATTGTTGCTTATGTGTCATACTAAATGTAAGATGTTAATAATAGGGGAGACTGTGAGTAGAATATATGGGAACTCTGTATTCTCAATTTTTCTGTAAATCTACAACTTTTCTGAAAAATAGTCTATTAAAATTTTTAAATGCCTAAACAGAAAAAAAAATTATGGACAGAAAGCCGGGCTAGGAATTTTAAAGGGAAATTATAAAGCATTTTGTTAAGACCTTTAAAAATTCCACACAGAGCCTGGCTTAAGTGAGCATATGTAAATGCTTAGTTGAGAAGTAGAATTGGCATCTTAACCCAGAATGTGACACTTCTAAATACATTCAAGTGGAGTCATCATTATTTTTCATCTTTGTAGTATTTTGTTTTTCCAAAGTTCTTTGCAATTTCTGACTCTAAGATGGCAAAAGTTTTACCATTATTCCTGTTTTAATGTTCATGCCATGTCTATAGCTTGGATAGCCATCTTGACTCAACTGGCTAATCTAAACATGCAATATAATCAGAAAACCAGCCATCAACTGTGAAAATGGTGACATACATGTTTTCAAAGCCAGAAATGCAGTCATGTGGTGAGACTTCAGAGTTTTCCTGTTGTCCACAGTTCCTATGGGGGACTCGTTCCCTTACTTGGTGTTCTCACAGGGAAAACTTCACTGGGAAATTATAGGGTAATATTTTCAAGACTTGGAACTTGTCTCCAGTTACCTTTCTAAAAAAAAACCAAAAAGTCCCTTTGAAGGTATTTTTTTAAAAAGAATTATGCCAGGTGGTCCAAATAGAAACAACTTTGGGGTTTCTGCACTGAGTCAAATTGTACAAATTGCAAAATATTCCCCTTGGTTTAGGACACCGTTTTACTCTCACACACCACTTCCTGCATCCACAAATTTCAGTATGTTTGGATCCTCCTGATAGCTAGGAGAATTATAAAAGGAAAGAGGAAGGCACTGCCTACAGGAACAAGAAAGCTAGAAATGGCGCCCTAGGGCTTCTTGCCTAGTCGCTGCCCCAGCTCTCCTTCAGTCTTGCCCCCTGTCCAGGGCGGAGAGGGCACATCAGAGCACTCCACCCGGCACCTTGCCAGGCCAGCATCAGAGCCCCCGAAGGTCAGAGCTCACATGCTACCAAGAACCCACCACCATCCTGCAGGAAGATGATGCCAGCCCTTTCAGGGGAAACCCAAAGTCTGGCATAGTTGGAGGCCAGTGGGAGGAAAGGTCTGCCAGTTATTTAGCCCTGGGAGCCTGAGAGTATGGTGGCTTTGTTTTCTGAACCAAGAATTAGGGCACACCATCCGACAGCGTGAATAAATAAATTGCATGTGAACTTGAGACGGTCCTAGTAAATTCAGGATGTGTCCATGGTCTCTGCAAGATCCAAAAATGTGAGCCAAGACCTGGGTGTGCTCTTTGGATGGTGGTGCATTCCAGAGAGAAGCATAGTGCCACAGAGGCCCTTCCTCAGCAGTCCCATGGGCACCAGTGACTATCCTGATGACGGGAGAGCACACAAGCCCCAGGCTCTACTGTGAGCCCTCTGCCCCTTCTCAGCTGCTGACCCCCAACCCCAAGACGGATGACCCTGGGGCTCAAGACCCCCTGTCTCTCCCTTTCCCTCTCTCCTTCCTTGTGGAGTCACAAGTGCCAGGGTCCAGACATTGCTCCCCTCTGGCATATGTCCTCTTCACCTGTGTCATAGGAACACCCAAAACAATCTGGGGAACTGCTGCAGACAGACACCATTTCTGTATGCACAGGGTCACCACCATGTGAAGCAAGCAGCGAGGCGATCTTATCACATGCCTCTGACCAGCTAGAGAGGCAAGTTGAAGAAGGTGCAGTGAGGAAGTGTAATGTCACATGCAACATTTACAGGAAACTGGCTAGAAGATCGCAGGGGAACTTGAGAACTTGTTCGTTTTCAGCAGATTAAAACAACACAGGTTAGTACTTTTTTTCCCCCTGAAGAACCTTTCTTAGCTGTTCTAAAATCCCGAACTGATTTTCTTTCCTTGAACTGTCTTTAACTATTTCTCTAATGTGAAGAAATTGCTCTGGCTTTGAAAGTGCATAGCTGGTAACCAACCACACATCGTTAGAGGAACAAACATTGAGCCATTATGGTGAAAATGAAATTCTCAGAATCGCTTGCTTCCCTGTTTAAAACTGTGACTTTTAAAAAACAAAACGTCAGATGTTCATTAAATAACTTACTTCATGGAATTTAGCTAAGCCTCTTCTAGTTCTTACCTATTAGCGTAAATCTGAAACAGGACAGATTAGCTTATGTGGGGTGTTTGAAGGGTATTAGAAATAACAGAAATGTTGTTTGTAAAAATGTGCTGCAAGCTGTGTGCAAAAGCACGTTGTTTTATGTACTTTTCATCTCATAAAACTCATCTTTTGGCTTGCATATAATGTTAAGATAATTTCTTGTCTTTATAAATTCTTTAGTTTCCTTTTCTTTTTAATTTTTTTCTGTTCTCTTCCTTCCTTTTTTTCCCCATTCCTTCTCTTACTAACATAAAATGAGAGCAGAGAAGGGGTAGGGACAGCTTGAACATGAGATGAGGAAGTCCTTTGCCTGCACTGGAGTGGAAGCGAGCATAGCCTGCAGCTGCAGCAAGCAGGACCTGAAGAAGCCATGAGCTTTGACTGTTACTAGAGCTTCGTGTCTTCAGCCTGTGCTTCCTATAGAAAGGAAGATTTAGGAGTCGGCAAAAGACCCAGAGAGATGGTATAAGGGTTGGAAAATCAGAGCCCAGAAACATCGAAAGGGCCCAAGGTTATTAATCCTATGGCCAAGGAGGGACAGTTTCTAATAAAGAACTTCAAGTCAGTAAAAGGCTGTTACATAATGACCTGCTGCTTTCAGACCTGTATTTGAAAAAGGAAAATATCTCAAATCTGAGTTAGGAGAAGGAAGTTACTACATTCTTGAGCTGTTGTTAAGCTCTAGAACAGGTTAGCTAGAGAGTCACTGAGCTTTTCCTGGACGTTTTGGAAAACATACTACTGCAGATGGCTTCTTTGGCTATGTTAACGTGTTAATCGAGGCAGGGAGGGTAAGGAGGAGAGGAGACTAGGATTAGGACTTTCCTGTTTCTTCTCTTCATTCCAGTCCAGAGCATTCTAAAATGTGTCTGTACAGAAAACCAACAAAGGGGTGAATGGTTAGTGGGCTCACGTGTTGTTTATATGCCAGTAATGAAAAATAACCAGAACAGTGATGATGAAAGAGAAAAATCATTGTTGATTATGTCCTCAGATTGCCACATTTTTTTCATTTTTTACTACCATGTTGTGCAAGAAGATAGAGAGGAAGCTCACAGAATAAGGGAGGATTTTAAGCTGGGGATCTCAGCTGTAGTGGTTTCAGAAACCCTGCACTAGCTCTGACAGAGGCAGGCCACGTTTTCATTGGGTGTTGGGGATGGAGAGAAGACTGGATTTTATTCCTGATTGGAGCCCTTTGCACAAATGCCTGGAGGAGACACATGGACAGGAAATGCAGTGTCTTATATATGGCACCATCCTTGAGCACCAGGAAGAGGCTCACAATTTATAGAGCGGCTGGACATCCCTAGAAGGAGCTCTTCTTCGGTTATGTTTTGCTTTTTTAATTGGTCATAGAGCCTTGCTGTTTAGAGAGTTTTGTATTCTGCTGATCTGCTCATAGTAGAATGGGGATTTTTGTTTTGCTAAAATACTATCTGGATGGACCTGATGTCTTTTTTGCAAATGTATTCTTCCAAAAGCTGTTTCCATTTCTTCTGGGGACATTTGTTCTCTCCCTGGCCATTTCTCAGCCCCTTTTCCAGCTTTCCATTTTCAGTAGGTTCTTTTGTGTTTGAGATGCAAGAAAAGGTTTTTAAAGTGTCATCATTATGCAGTACCTCTGATCCCCAGGACTGGTTGTGGTTCTGAAAAAAACAGAGGAGGACACAGAGTGGCAGAAGGTAGTAGATCATGTTAGATGGTGGACAGCACATGGAGTATTAATCTCATGTGTAATTTTTAGACAGGAATGACTGCCAAGTTGAACAGCTGAGTTCAGTTTGAAGGTCAAAAGTGGAAAGAGTTGAATGGTCATGTTTAATCTGGAGAAAAAATGGTGAATTTTATAGGAGGAACAATATGGGCACATTACTAAATTATTGTAAATAAGAGGAATGGGGCTGACTTGACAAGTCTCTCTTGACCCTCAGGCCCTGACATATAAGCAGACCTCTTCTCCCCAGAATCTTGGATAATAGAACAGTAACACTTCAAGTCAACATCTACAGATGTTTGGGTGGCCTGGGTTTCAGAGGGATAAAATGTTGATATATACAAAACATTCATGCTAGTAAGGAAAAAAGAAAATAAAAAATAAAACTCTGGTGAGTGCAACCTTTACAACTGAATTCACCTTGGTAATCATTTTGAGTTGGCTTAAGCCAATCTAGAGGTCCAGTTCTCTGAGTTTCTCAGAGAGAAGTTCCAGGTCATGGTAAGGTATTACTGTTATCATCATCACATGGAGAAATACTAGGAACCACAAGTTTTAGTTTTTTTTAATTGTGACAAAATGCATATAACATAAAATTTACCATCTTAACCATTAAGAGAACAGTTTGGTAGCATTAAGTATATTCACATTGTTGTGTAGCCAATCTCCAGAACTTGTTCATCTTGCAAAACTGAAATTCTATAGCCATTAAACATCTCCTCATTTTCCCTTTCCCACCAGCCCCTGGCAGCCACCGTTCTACTTGCTGTTTCTGTGAGTTTGACTACTCTGGGTACCTCGTATAAGTGGAATCATATAGAATTTGTCTTCCTGTGACTGGTTTATTTCACTTAGCATAATGTCTTTGAGGTTCATCCATGTTATAGCGTGTGTCAGAATTTCCTTCCTTTTTAAGGCCAAATAATATTCCATTGTATGTGTATATCACATTTTCTTTATTCATTCTTCTATTAGTGGACATTCAGGATGCTTCCACCTTTTGGCTATTATGAATAATGTTGCTATGAACATGGGTTTGCAGATATCTCTTTGAGATCCTGCATTCAATGCTCTGGGTATATACCCAGCAGTGGTATTCTTGGATGATATGGTAGCTTCTGAGAATCATCAGGTTTATGACTTCTTATACCATTCTCCCTCCAAACACACAGACTTGAGGATACCTGAGATTATAAGATTATTATCATTTTCCTTAGTGAATGCCTCAAACAAAATGTTCATGTTTTGCATCTGGGTAGTAAGGATCCGAAGGGGACTTGGGCTACTGTCCCAGGAAAATGAACAAGACCTCTGGGGCTGTTCTGGAGAGGTGGCCATGGTAGGTGTTTAGATTACAGATTTTCTGGAAGGAAATGGCAGGGAAGATGTGATGGACAGCCTGACATACTGCTGTGTGGTGATTCTTTTGCTGGAGGTGCTGTCGTCTAACTAAAATATCATGGATGCTAATGTATACTTGTGACACTACCATGGAAGGGATTGTCTGTCTGCCTGATTAATTTCTCACTGTGCCATTTCAATTTCCCTCCATTTCTTCATCAGTCAGAAGGTTGGTGCTGTTTAAAAAAAAATAAAACTTCTAAGTGTTGCACACTGCCCCCCACCCCAAGGCATCATAAAATGATGCAAATACTTGCATTTGTTTGTTTATGAAAGGACATAGAAAGCATTTCCTGAAAAAGAATAAACTGGGAAAAGATTAGTCCTTGAGGTGGAACCCTGTCAGGGTGCAACAAACTGAATTAAGAGGCACCTATTCCTAGCTTATATGACATCCTACGCCAGTTCCATCAGGAGGTATTCATATACCACTGACACTGCAATTTTTTGATACTAAGGAGAAGTTACTGTTTTGAGACTAACTGCTAGATCCTTACCAGAGTGGTCTGTTTTTATATTTTCTGGTATGAATTAGGCTTCCTTTCTACTTGTGTTTGTGCCTAGATTTTTTTTTTTGTCTTTTTCATGACCGGCACTCAGCCAGTGAGTGCACTGGCCAGTCCTATATGGGATCCGAACCCGCGGCGGGAGCGTCGCTGCGATCCCAAGCGCTGCACTCTCCTGAGTGCGCCACGGGGCCGGCCCTGTGCCTAGATTTTAATATGTCATATTTTAAATTAACTCATTGTATTCATTTGTAGTCCTAGTTGGCTTAAAAACAGAGTCTTTTGTTATGCCAGGATTCATGTTCATATGCACACACATACACGTGTGCATGTATATATGTATGTATATATATGTGTGTGTATATATGTATGTATGTATATTATAATGGGAAAAATTGTTCAGGCATGTGTTTCCTCAATTAAAATTCATTAGATGATATCTGGGAGGCTACAGTTATTTGGAATATGCTGCTAACTTCAGACCAGGAGGTTATATATATATTCTACATATAGATTCATTTAGAAGGTTTGCTAGTTATCTGCTCTTCTTTCAGTAAATCACTGATTTGTTGATTTTTGTTTGTTTTGTTTTTTGGTGGCTGGCCATTACAGGGATCTAATGCTGGACCTTGGTATTACCAGCAGCAGACCCTAACCAACTAAGCTAACCAGCCAGCCCCAGTCACTGATTTATTGAATGGTGGTGATTTGGAGTATCTTCTTTGATTTTCAGGCCAGCAATGGAAAGATTGTTCTTAAAGGCTTTAGAGACCCATAGAATGATCCTGACTCCTGAAAACTGGGTACAGAACCAATAGAGGGGCTGCCTAATACCTCACCAGCTGCTATGCAGAGAGCTGCACAGAGGGAACTGCTGAAGGAAGAGAACTGGTGTTCCAGCTCTACCTTCTCACTGCAGTGTGACTTCTTAGGAAAGTCCCAATTCTAGAAGTCATTTTACTAAATGAACATTCTTGATGAACTGCCACCAGGGCTTCTCCTAAAGCCTCTTCAAAGGAAACAATGTGCGCCTTCGCTCTTTCTTTGCTTTCCTCTGCTCTTTTTCTTCTTTCTGCTCCTAACTTTCACCTCTGCCATTCCATGCCCATCACCTTCTAAAAACTCAGACCAGAACATACCTGCATAGACAGCATGCTTCCCCCCACCCCACCACCACTTGCCCTGGCTCTAAGATTTTTATTCCTCTTCCCCAGAGCACTTAATAAGCTTCCCTGCAAAACAGGGACAAATCAAGGCTGATGGGCATAGTTACCAGAATACAAATGTTTAAGAGGTTTTATATAGGAAAAATAGTTTGGAAAAAAATAATGTTGTTATTCCTGGTGAATCAAGAAGGATGAAGAGTTTAGGTTTTAAATACTTCTTTTAAGGATTAATAAGGAGGTAGCAGTAGGGAAAAGGGAGTCGAAAAGGCCAGAGGATAATTGCTATGAAAGACAGAAGTATTAGGTTATTCAAAAACTATTTTTTTCCTCTACTTCGGTGCCAAGAACATTTGGCCTTGGGAAAAGTTTAGGAAAGAGGCTTTCAGATGCTGTTGTCGTTATTTAAAACTTAAAGAAGTAAGTAAAAAATAGAATCTTGGATTTTTTAGAAATAGAAAGGACTCTAGAGAGTTCCATCTCCTCATTTTTAGATTTGGAAACTAAGGCCTGGAAAGGTTAGGCCATTTGTCTGTGGTCAAAATAGCTCACTGGCGGCAGGCCGGCTCGTGGCTCACTCGGGAGAGTGCAGTGCTGATAACACCAAGGCCCCGGGTTCGGATCCCGTATACGGATGGCCGGTTTGCTCACTGGCTGAGCGTGGTGCTGACAACACCAAGTCAAGGGTTAAGATCCCCTTACCGGTCATCTTTTAAAAAAAAAAAAAAAAAAAAATAGCTCACTGGTGATGGTAGTAAGTATAGAACAAGGCCCCTGACTCCAGCACTCGTCACCACATAGGGAGCAATGTTGAAGGATCCCAAGAACTTGGAATCTGAACAGGTGCCCCTCAGGATTTAGAGAGGCCACACACATGCCTAATGGGAGTAACCTAAAAGATTGAGGATTTGGGAAACTCCCAAAATTCCAGCAAAGTGATCTCTGCTTAATTCCTGGAAAACAGTACAGCAATGTGGTTCGAATTTTGTAGGAAGAAACCTAATCCATCCTACCTGGAGAGAGTTTGTGTACAATGAACTAGTCCTCATGGAGCAAAGAAGAGGACAGCCTAGAGAGGAAAATTTTCCAATATTTGCTCAAGATTAGCTAGGAAAAGAGACCCTGAATCTTGCAGACATGAATATGGATTGATACATATGGACGAAGATCTATTGTGAAGTATGGATGAAGATCAGAGTTCACTGTGGCTTGAGTTAAGCAGTCCTCAAGAGTTAGCCATCCTTAGCACTGATTCCAAGGTCCCTGAACCACCTTTTGGATATTAAGTCAGCTTTCTGAGTACCATTATCTCAGAAGAATATACTCTAGAGGATGAACATGGTCACTGGACATCATTTGTAAATGGTGTGCCTCTTGTGAATTCTTAATATGAGTCAGTTATTCTGATCCTGATCCTTCTGGCTCCCGGACAAAAGGCAGGTTTTAGGACCTCTACGATGGCAATTCTGTACTTGAACCATGCGATCTACTCCTTCCCAGAAATGCCACTCTTAAGGGTCTTTCCTGGGCAAATAGCAGCCTCTCCTCAGTGTCAGTCCTACTTCTTTGTTGCTTCTTTTCAAAATGCCACAAGCATTATTAAAAGAAGAAAATGAAATATAATTGAAAATCATAAGGCCCTTTTAGGACACTTTTTAAAATAGGGTTTATTTATTTATTTAAATTTTTTTAGCCTTTTTCCTTAATTCAGAAATGTATTGAGCACCTTCCATGTGGATTTTATATTCTAGTTGGAGGATATGGACAATCAACAATAAACCTAAAAAATACAAGTGTACTTCAAAAGCTCATGAAAGATTTATATTATCTTTCATTCTCTTTTTCCACGAACTTTTTGAAGTACCCTTGTGTGACCTGATGTAGTTATATTAGAAGGTCAGAGGGTGATAATGCCGTGGAAAAAGTACAGCAGGTTGAGGAAGAGCGGAAGCACAGGGGTGTGTGTGTGTGGACTTAAGTGGGGTGGTTATGGGACTGTCGTGGAGAAGGTGGTGAGGACGTGGACGAGGTGAGAGCAGTCACCATGCAGGTACCTGTGGGGAAGCACAGGGCGGTGAGCAGGAGCATGCCTGTGGCACATTCAGGGAGTGACAAGGAGCCAGTGTGACTAGGGCAGAGGAAATGAGGAAGAGAGCAGTTGGAAGCAAGATCCTGTTGGGCCTTGTAGGCTGTTGTAGGACTTGGGCGTTCACTCAGAGTGAGAGTGATCTACGGGAGGACTTTGAGCAAGGGAGAAACAATGATCTGACTTTGCATTTAGAGATCCTTCTGTCTGCTGTATTGAGAACAGACTCTAGGAGTACAGGAGTAGAAGAGAAAAGCCAGTTAAGAGGCTGTTGCAACACTCCAGTGAGAGAAGGTGGGGCTGTGGACCAGCTGGCAGCAGTCGAGGTGGTGAGGAGTGATTAGAGTCTGGTTATTTTGAGGTAAAACCAACAAGATTAACTGTTGGTTTGAACAATAATAAGCATAAGAGAAGAGTCAAAGAAGATTCCAGGGTTTTTGGTCTAAGCTCAGGAAGAATGTAAATGCCATCAGACTGTGATGGGGAAGGCTGTAAGTGGAGCAGTTTGGGACTGAAGGCAGACAGTAGGATTTTCGTCTGGGGTGCATTGAGTTTGGAATGTCTGTTAGACAGGAATCCATGAGGAGATGTCGAGTAGGCAGCTGGATACACACATATGGATGTAGGAGTTAGAATCCTAGAAGAAATTCGTCTTAATGGTCTTAGTGGTTAATATCACTCCTGAATTCATCTGCAGCTTCTGAAACTCCTGTGAAGAACATGGAATGGGACTCGGCAGTGACTCCTTCATTGATTGATTTCTGGGACTGAAATCAGAGACAAAATATTCTTTTGGGTAAACAAGAGTGGAAAGTTCAGGATTCTTGTCTTAAGCCTTGTCTTTCACTGATTAAGCCCCAGTGATTCCATAATTCTTATTTTAAGAAAACAAAAAGCCACTTTTTTCAAACAAAATTGACAAAAGCAATGCCTAAACAAATCCAGCTCTCCTTTGCTTATACTGTATGTCAAGGCAGTTGAAGGGAATACTGTTACAATTTTTATGTCTATGTAAATGCTATCTTAAATATAATTGAAGTTGCATTTATTGTCATTGAAACAGATGTCATCTAGTTATACAATAATATAATTAATCTATGCTATTTTCCTGTGGAAAAGGAGGTGTGCTGTCTTCATTCTAGAGGGAGAACTCTGAGTTCTTACAGGTTGGATCTAAGTCTATGCAAGACTATTAACTTATATTTCACCTTTAAAGTCACCTTTTTGTCTTTGCTTTTTAGTCATCTTGTATGAACAAAAAGTATCCATTTTTAAATACCTAAATTAGTACACTGGAATACCACTGGCATTTTCTAGCCCAAACTGAGACTAAAAGTTTTTAATTCTCAATCTTGCCCTCAACTTACAAGAAGAACATTTATCAAATTCGTCTTATAATATCGATTTGATTATCACATACTATACACAAATACTGGTAGTCAACTCTGTACCACATAAATCTGTATAAACAAAAATAATAATAAAAACAAATTTGTCTTTAAGTTATCTCATTAGACCCTCAACTAACCTATGAAGCAGGCACTACCGTGAGCCCCATTTATAGAGGTAGAAATTGCCTCCGAGAGGTGAATGGACATGATAGCATTGCACAGAACCAGGTCTATCTGTACTCACCGTGCCAACCCCCCCCCTCCGAAGTCTACTTCCCAGAAGACTTCTTCCCAACCAGAGCATTTCAGTAAAACAATGTAGACCAAGGGGGAATGCAAAATGATCTTCTTTATGATAAACCTTAAACCTGGGGCTTCATTCTGAAATTTCAGGTAGGTGTTAAACCAATTCTTGAAGTAGAAAGGACCACGAACAAAGTTTTTTGTTTGGCTTCTACCCCATACAGTGATGGGGCTACTTGGGCAGTCTGACACCTGTGGGCTGAGAACGTGCCCTCCATCAAACCCACAAGGGAACGCCCAACCCTCTCTTGCACAGAAGCCTGTTGGTGCCAGCCGGTAGCAGCTGTCCCCAGCTGCTCCCAGAAGCTGGGAGGCTGCCAGCCGGCTGCCCGGAGGTGACCTGAGTGAGGGGTTCTGTGAGCCTTGAAAGTGGTCCAGGACCTGGACCTGCTGACCTCAGCTCAGAGCTCAGAAAGGAGGCTGGGCTCTGTCCCTGCAGTGCCAGCCAGCCAGAGCACTGGAGGGCAGTGGGTGCTCCCATTCCAGAAGTCCCCCCGTGGGGGCTCTTGGGAGGAGCAGCCCCATCTCCAAGTTGATAATCAGTTTTATTTGCACTGGTGCAGTCGTACTGCTTATTGAAATATTGAGTTGTTTCAAAACTAGCTGGTGAATCGTCACCACCCTCAGTCACCTGAGTGCACCCCCAGGACCGTACACTTCTCCCAGAATTCAACAACTAAAGGATTAGGGTCTGGCACAGCACAGGGTGCCCCTGGACCCTGCTCCAGAATGAGACATTGTGTGCCTCATTAGTTCTTAAA
This sequence comes from Cynocephalus volans, assembly GCF_027409185.1. Classification (NCBI taxonomy): domain Eukaryota; kingdom Metazoa; phylum Chordata; class Mammalia; order Dermoptera; family Cynocephalidae; genus Cynocephalus; species Cynocephalus volans. The sequence goes on along the minus strand of NC_084460.1, from coordinate 242,144,820 downwards.
TATTTTGAATATTGCCCCGTCCCACCCCAATAAAATGAAACACTGAAGGCATTTTTGTGGGTAGGTGATGACCAATATTGATTGGGATCCAGAAGGGCAAAATTGAAACCTATAGTTGTGTCCCTGGTTTACTGGTTTTCTGATATGGGCCTGTTGATAGTATCCCAGGCAGTTCTTCACTGTCTTGAAGGAAAATGCCTGCAGTGGTTATGACTGGAAAGGTGATGAGCAGAGGTCATGCAAGGCCCAGGAACATAACTTTGGTTCATGTTTCGAGTTTAAGAAAATTTGAATTTTGCAAGGAAACATCTTCCCTCTATTTGCTTTCTACTGCACTCCTACCTGTCATTAGAAAAGTGGTTATTCCTTCTAACCGTGGCTTGTTTGCTCCTACAGTTCAGATGGTGACCACCTGCCCAACTGGGGGGAAGGTTCATTGTAAGCTGAGCTCCACTAATCCTGATTTATTAGTGCCAAACACTTGCCTTTTGCAGCTGTGAGGGAAGTTTTCAAAGTTGATTTATTTCTGAGCTGGACTAGCAGTATCACATAGTTAAAAAAAATTTTAAAAAGAATCTTTCACAAACATGGTAAATGCCCACACATGGTAGGTTCCAGGGGTGTGTGAGGAATCCTTGTGCCCATCTACAAAGTACCAGACTGACTTTTAGATGGTGCAAGATATGCAGCATCCTTTAACATAGGGGTTTTTAACCCGAAGTCTGTGAACTAGATGGGAAAAATAGAACCTCTTTATTTTTGCTAACCACTCTCTGAAATGTTGCATTTCCTTTGATTATGAATGTAGCCAACAGACTGCAATAGTATTAGCAGCACTTGTGAGGTCATCACCAATAGAAATCATAGATATTTTATGTTATTATATGGTAGGCACTTATAAAATGTTCCCCAATGACCCCCTACCTCCTGAAATTCATGCCCTTGTATAAATCCCTCCCTGAGTATGGGCTGGATTTAATGATTCATTTTTGGTGAATAAAAGTGAATAAAATGTGGCAGAGAGGATGGGGTGTAAATTTTGAGATTTCATTATTAAAAAAATTGTGAGAGGGAGGTTTTGGTGATGGGGAGCAATAATCAGCCACAATGTATATCGACAAAATAAAATTAAAAACAAAAACAAAAACTGTGGCTTCCATCTTAGAGACTTTCTCTCACTCTCTTGCTCACTCTGAGGGAAGCCAGCCACCATGCTATGTGCTGCCCCACAGAGATACCCAGTGACAAGGAATTGAGGGAGGCCTTTGACCAACAGCTAGTGAGGAACTGAATCCTGCCAATGAAATGTAATAGAGCTTGGAAGCAGATTCTCCCCCAGTCAAACCTTCAGATGAGAACACAGCCCCAGCTGACACCTTTACTGCACTGCAGTCTTGTGATAGACCTTGAGCCGGAGGCACCCAGCTAGGCTGTGCCCACATCCCTGACCCACAGAAACTGTGACATAATAAATGTTTGTTGGTTTAAGCTACTTAGTTCTGGGGTAATTTATTACATAACAGTAGTATAGTTAATACACATTACAATTACAGATATCTCCAAATATTGTTTATGCTCATTAATACTTTGAAATTATAGTGATTATTAGACTGATCACTGGATCTTATCATTAATGCATTAATAAAGAAGCACATATATTAACACATAACAAATTTTTTAAAAACAATTTTAATGCCATACATCTTCACCACTGAAATTTACCAATTCTTATCTCTTAAAGTCTTTGGACTTTACAGATAATTCATAATTGAAAGCCAGTCTGTTAACAAGAAACATAGCACCTCTTAGGAGGGCAATTATGATAGGTGTAGTTGTCTCTGCCTTGTAATATTTGTAGTTAAAGCTCAAATCCCAAACTTACCATCTCTGTAACATCTGGAAAATTTAAATGAAGATAATTTCCATATAGGTAGGGCTGGTATCTAAAATGTCCAACAACTCTTAGGCACAAGTGCTGATCAGCCAGAATAAATGCCAGCCTGAAAAACAACCAGTAGATAGCAGTGAACATCAGCCTGCTCACAGTAGAGTGGGGCTTCAGTAATTTAAGATGTGTTCACCCCGCTGACACTTCTGGCATAAAGAGGGGATCCAGTAGTGTTACTTTCCTTTCCTTTCCCGCAGGACAATGTTTTCAAAGTTTGACAATCATACTGCTGATAGTTTGTGAAATGATTTTTAGGAGACATATGGATAAATATTCTTTATTTAAATTATTTATTATAATGTATACTAGAAAAAATGTATAACACATAAAATTCATAATTTCATGGATATAGTTACTTAGGATGACACTAAAGTATGTACTTAGTTTTTTTTTTTTAGGTTAGTTGAATTTAATAAAAATATTGCGTAAATTATATAGCTTTGATGGTACTCGGGTATCACAAAATTATGAAGCTGGTTTGCAAATGTTTGAAGTCTGGGAACCACTGCCTTAGGAAATTAATCAGGAGACCAGACATATATACATATTAAGAGATAAGTAATTCAGGGCTCTAAGATCTAAGTTCACTCAGGTTGCTGTCTTTAAATCTCACGATGATGAGTAAGTGTGTGAGAACATCCAAGATGATTCAGAGAAAGAAGGCCAAAGAGGAGTTTTGCATATTCATCATCAGAATGTTCAATAACCTAAAAGGCAAGGTTTAGAGGAAAGGATTCTTTATGCTTCACACCTCCCAAACTTCCGATAACATGTAACACTGCCCCTCTGCACTCCCTCCCAGAGCATGAGGGTCTCTTGCTGATAAAGTTAAGTTCCATTTAATTTAACTCCACAAATTCTAAGGCCTAAAAAAACTTCGTGTTTGTGCCTAAACCACCCTTGTGGGTCACTGTCTAGTCCTGCACATTCCAGTGCGGTGGCCTCTTGAAATGTGGCTAGTCCAAATTGAGACAGTCTAGGCTGTAAGTGTAAAATACACATTGGATTTTGAAGATTTAGTATAAAAAGAAGAATGTAAAATATCTCATTAGTAATTTTTATATTTATTAATGTTAAAATGATATTTTAGATATATTTGGTTAAATAAAATATACTCTTAAGTTAATCTCACCTGTTTCACATCACTTTCTTAATGTGGCTACTAGAAAATTGCAAATTGTGAGTGTAGCTTGCATTATATATATATATATATTTTTTTTTAATTATTTTAATTTTTTTTAATGTTTTTAATTTTAATTTTATTTTTGTTATACATACAAATGGGATATAACATTGATTTTCAATAATTGTTAGAATGTGTGGTAGTTAGATCAGTACAGTTAGCTTATTCATCATTACAATACGCAATCATTCTTTGTGTCTGTTGACCAATTCCTCATTAGCCCCCCTCCCTTTCCCCTTCCCCTCCCCTTTTCCATCTCTAGTTTTCTAAAAGTTCAACGTATTACTGTGGTTGTTGTTTTTTCTTTCTTTCTCTCTGTCTCTCTTTATTCATTTGTTTTATTTATGGATACAGCTCCCAGCTGTGGGAGAACATAAGAGTTGGACTTTATTTTATTTTTAATTTTTAATTTTTTAAAATTTTTATTGAATCAAAATTGATTATACGTATTTTGGGGGTCCATCGTTGAGATATGTTGATCTAATCAATATTACTAGCATATATATTGTTACAAATCATTGTTACAAATCTCACCCCATCCCCCTTTCCTCCCTCCCACCTCTAATTGCCCTAGATTTCTTCTCTCCTTCTGAAAGAATAATGGTTAGTTACTCTGTTGATTTCTTGCCTAGATGATCTGTCCAATGCTGAGAGGTGTGATCAGTCCCCCAATATTATCATAGAGCAGATGCTTCTTCTGTCACTCTGGAATGAGCTTGGTGGAGAGACACATCCTTTTCTTTTCTTTATCTCTGCTGGTGACTCTCCTTGTGTCAGTGCACTCCAGTGGCTGGCAGACCATCTGCGTGGTGGTTGTGGCATCTAGCCACTTTTGTGGCAGCCATGCTTATTGTGGTGGCTGTAATGGGCCACCCACACGGAAGTGATATTTTTGGCTTGCTCCTTGGAGCTGGTGGTGTGCCTGGTTGTGGGGGGGGTCCGGTCCCTGGCTCCATGCCTCAGGCCCTGAGGCGCTGGTGAGGTGTGCCTCATTGTGGGAGGTGGGGGTCTGGTCCCCAGCTCCATCCCTTGGGTCCCTGGAGGGCCCTGAGGCACTGGCTTGGTGTGCCTGGTTGAGGGGAGGGGGGTCTGGTTCCCAGCTCCATCCCTTGGGACCCTGGGTGGGCCCCAAGGTGCTGGCACAGTGTGCTTGTTTGTGGGAGGGGGATCCAGTCCCTGACTCCATGCCTTGGGCCCCAAGGCACTGGCATGGTGTGCCTGGTTGTGGGAAGGGGGTCTGGTCCCCAGCTCAAAGCCTAGGGTCCCCAGGTGGACCTGAGGCACTGGCGGTGTGTCTGAGCCAGAACTAATCTTTTTGTCCTTTGCTCACTTCTAAAGTGGGGGAACTTCCTGTTGGGATGAGTACTTGAGGTCTGTGGTTTACCTAAATTGCTGCTTTGCTGCTGCTTCCCTAGGGAAGGCTTTTTGTGCAGCACAAGTTAAATGGTTGACTTTATAGGTACTTCCGGCTCTCCAGTGACTTGGTGCACCTGGGTTGTATAGTAACTCTGATCTGGGCCTGAGTATTTTTATCAAACTGCACCCTATGCAATTCTATATTCCTGACCAGTCTCCTTTGATTGGTCCTATGCTGATTGGGGTGCAAATCAGCTGTCCTTGCTGTGCCCCAGTGTTGCCCCGGTGGGCCCATCTCTCCCATGGTCCATGCTGCAAACACTTCCCCTGGGATATGCTGTGCACCAGTCCCTTGCAATGACTCACTGGCCTCTGAGTGGCTCCATTTTTTCAGTCGTTGTGGCTCCTTGCTCCTATATGGGTCCACAGGAACTCTATCAGTGGTCTTGCTGTTCTGGGGCCCACCAAGGCCCTCTTCACCCCTGCTGCCTCCATGCAACTCCATCTGAAGGGCACAGCTGTGGCTTTTGCCAGCTCCTGCTCTATGCGTTCAGCAGCTTCAGCCTTAAAGTGGCCGTGGCACAAAATTGTCAGAGCAGTTTTTTCTTTCTGTCATCGTGGCTTCTCCCACCTTCATGCACTTCGTAAGTCTCTCCTCCTCTTCCCCCAAGCTCCAGCAGCCCCAGCTTGGCTGTTGTTACATTTTTATAGTTGTAAATTGGTTGATTTCTGGGAGAGAGTGATGCTGGGGACCATCTATTCTGCCATCTTGACTGGAACTCCAACTCGCATTATATTTCTAATGGACAGTGTTGTTCTACCTATCTGCAGACAAGAGGAAGTAAAAGTGTATGCAGGGTGATTGGGGGGGTGGTTGGAGCTGTATACTGATTATGCTGATCTGTGACTCTGCTTGTCCTTCCCCTGATCTCTAGATTTGTGTTTCCATTTGCTTTCTGGATATACCTGATACCTTGCTGGATCACAAGCTCAGTGTTGCAAATTCCTTCCATCTGAAACCTGGCCCTCCTCCTTTTTTTGCCTATCTCATTAATGGCACCCACATCTAACCAGTCTTTATGTCTTGTTATTTCTTCCCATTAGATGTTGCTCAAATCCATCTCCATTTTTATACTTCCTCTGCCCCTTCCCTAATTTAGGCCTGCAAAGCCTGTGGTCTGGACCAATGCAGATAAGTCTCCTGCCCTAAAAGTCTCCAGTCCTTCCCCATATTGTCATCAGAATGAGCTTGATAAAGCACAAATTTGACCATGGTACCATGGCTTAAACAGCTTTCATGGGTCCTTAGCACCTCCAAGTCCAAATTCCAGCCTCATCTCCCACCAGCACTTGTTTCCCCAAGCCACAATGGTCAGCTACATCTGACAGCAGTCTTTTCCCCACAGGCCCTGCTCTGTCACTCCTGGGGTGCCCTGCATGGTAGACTGCTTCCATGCACAGGCATAGCTCCTGTGTGGGCTCCTCTGTGAAGCCTTCCATACCATTGCTCTGCCAACCTGACAGCATTTTGTGCACCTGTCACCACCCGGGCACATTCGTTATGATGATTTGCTCATTTGTCTTCTTACCCACCTCTTCCCAAGATGAATCCCTCATCTCTTACCTTGGCACCCTTCTCCCTTCTACCCCAGGACCTAGCACGGGGTCACGGTCTATACTGGCCACAGTATAGACTTAGTAAATGTTGGCTGGATGAGAGAATAATGGATCAATGCTGAATGTTTTAAAGGTTGCAGGAAAAAAATTCTTTTATAGATTTAAGCAGGGAAATTGAGAATAGAGTAGTACTTAGATGTGAATTTTTGCTTTTGCCTATAAAATAATGTTTTCTGACTTGGTGCCATGAAGATAAAATAGAATTTAAAACAATAATAGTTTCTTTTTCAAATATATTCTTATGCTGTTTTTTTCTTATTTTCACTCTGGTGATGATGGTTTGCTGCTTCTGTTCGGTTGATGAATCAACCTGTTCTAAAGAAATGACTCCTGGGGCAAGACATCTAAATTCTAATTGCAGCTCATATACATTACCCAGGTCACTTAACCTCTCTGAGCTTTGATTACCTTATTTATACACTGAAACAGTTTGCTCAGTGATCTCCAAAGTGATTTCCATTTCTAAAATTCGAAAGCATTTTAAGGTTTCAGTGGTATTGAAGTTGGGGACTACTGGTCATAGGCTCACTTTGCTCTTAATAATATGTAAGTGGCCCTTCTGAAATTTTACCTAGTAGCATAGAAATTAAATATATACACTATTCTGACTCATTGAAAAAACCAAATCAAGATAAAGATTTTCTAAAACTACAATATTCAGTGTTCACAGGGTATGGTGAGTGTAGCATTCTTTTTCTATGACTAGAGGGAGTCTAAGCCTTCCCAGAAGGCCATTTGCAGTATGTATAAAGTGAATTTAAATTGTTCAAACTCACTGATCCAGTACTATTTCTATAATTTATTCTATAGCATAATCCTAGGTGTGCACAGGAATTTGTGTATAAGGATATTGATATCAGCACAATTATAAAAGCAAAGTAAGAAACAACTAAATGACCAGTAATAGGAAAATGTTAAATAAATAAACATATATTATGCAGTCATTAAAAATCATTTTTCAAAGACTGTTTAGTGGCATGAAAGGATAACAAAAACTGAATTCAAAACTTCAAATATTATAATCCTAATTTTAAAATATTTTAGACATATAAAGATGAGAAGGAAATATTCCCAAAAGTTAAAAAGTGTATTTCTACCCAGTAGGATTATGGGTAACTTATCTTCTTTAAATTATTGTTCACTGTTTCGACAGTAGACTTGTGTTACTCTCATAATTTGGGAAAACAATCATTTAAAATGTATTAAATGCCTATCAAATGCAAAGCAGTGTGCTAGGTGCCGTGGGGTAGGAGGAGATGTGACATCTGGTGCCTGGGAGACTTGCCAGTGCTGCCATCATGTAGAAATATCCATTTGGGGGCAGTGGGAAGCTGTGCATGAACAAGTTGCCCACAGTTAGCTATGGGAGAAAAGAGGAAGAAGCCCTGGCATCTCACCTCAGGCCACACCTTGCCAGAAGTCACCACTGCTGTGCAGTGCCTTTTGGGGACCCTGCAACACCCCTACAAGCACACACCCTTTCAGAGCTGTCCCAGCCAGCATGGATTGACATGTTGCCAGCCCCTCAGCCTCACTCTGACCCTCAATCGTAGAAAGGAAGACCTCCAAGGAAGCCATCCTTACCATGTCTGTTCTTGTTTTGGTGATTTTTTAAAAAATGCTGTTTAGAAATTATTGTATCAGTGAGTTCGGGATATAATATGTTATTATGCAAAAATAGGACACAATATGTACAGAGATAGGATACGATATATATCATGTACCAGTTTATGTAAGTGTGACCTGACAATACAAACACCGGAAGCACTTTCTAGTATGGTGGTTGCGTATAGACCAAGTCTTTCCCTACTAAATGTAAGGTTCCTGAGAGCTAGAACAGGGCTCAGTTGTCTTTGTTGCTTTTAAAGCTCCTAGAAGTTCTTGGCACATAGTAAGCATTAAATATTTCTTGAATTAATAAATATATACTTAAGTTAATAAGATTCATAATGAGTGAAGCCAAGAAAAATGCTAATTGTGAGACAATAGGAGAGCAAGAAACAGATCCTTTATCAGGCCTCCGTAATAGGGGGGCTTTATCATAAGGATGGGCAGTAAGGAGACAGGAAACCCAGGACTGGCCCCTCAGGGAGGCACATACTACTTAGAAGCACGGACTGTGGAGCCAGGCCATTTGAGTTCAAACTATGTTTCCGCCACTTACAAGCTCTGTGGTCTTGGTTGAGTTACTTAACTTCTCTGTGCTTCAGTTTCATCATCATCATCATCATCATCATCATCATCATCATCATCTGCATCTCAGAGTTGCTGTGAGAATTGGATGAGTTAATAACACAGTACTTGCAAAAGTGCCTAGAACACTCCCTAGCACATAGTAAGAGCTCCATAAATGTTAGTTATTATTGTTACCAGTGGTATTAATGCTATTAGAATTATTGAAGAGTAGGATGCACTTCAGATATTTGAAAAACCACGATGCGCCCTCAGTCCCAGGAGACGGATGATCTGCTCTCCTCTTATGTCCTCCAATTAACTGGCTCAGCTGTTCCTTTTTGCCTCCTCGTGTTTCTCTTGGGGCTACTGACTGACTGCACTCTCATGGTTTCCAGTTCCCAGTTATGAGACAAGGAGGGACTTGGGTTGCCTGGTGAGCTCCCTCTTTCCTTGTTTGAGCATAGCTTTCTATGCCAGGCCTTCTCACAGCCCCGGGCTGGCCACCCTTGGGTGGGGGCCTGCTCTTGTCCTGTTGGCCATGGTTGGGGTGGGCCCAGCTGCAGTTAATGTCAGAAGGGGAATGTAGGCACAAAGGAAGTGCTTGGAATTACGAAATTTTAAGTTATTCTGGAAAGAGGACTTGTACAGTATAAAAGAAAAAAAAAAACTTAACCCTGCTGAAGAGACAGGATGACCTTTGGCATTTTCCACCTAGCATACCACTTCATTTTCGAAGTCCCATTTGTTACTGTTAAAATCCACAAAGGAAATGATGTGACTGTGGGGATGAGGGAAACCTCAAAGGCCTCTGTGAACCTCTGCCTTTCTAGGCCATACCCTGGCCACCTCTGCATTGTAGCTTGTCTACTTTCTGGTATCTTGATTCAATTCTTTCCATGAACACACCAGCCAAGAAAGCATAATAATGGTGTATCAATGACACAGAGCTATGCCCATGGGCCTTCTAATAACTTTCCGTAGCTGAACAAGACCTCTGAGAAAGCTTCAGTGGAAGGTGACCCCACGTGGCTCACATCCCATAAACCACACTTGCGTTTTTCTCTGACACTGCATGGCCCTGCAACTTTCCACCACTCATCAAGGTGATTGGAGCAACCAAGTTTCCCTCCCTGAAAGTCAACCCACTGCCATTTAAAACCACACTAGCCCTTGAGTCATGTCTGGTAGAAATTACTGTTTGCTGACATGCCTATAGCTCATTATTGAGCTGAGTACTAATGTTAAGTATTAAGGAAACAGGTAGATGAATGTTTAGGAGGGGTCTGTGTTCACAAGCTTTGTAAGATCATTGTTCTTTCTGGGCTGTCTCTCTTTTCCAGATGCCTATGACTTGGTATTTCTGCTGGCCAGGGAATAACACTGGAAACATTGAACACAAAGCATTCTATCCCTTATTACTCAATGTGTTTTTTCCAGAGTAGCCCAAAAGGTTACGTTGGGTTTTATGAGCTGCAGAGGACTGCTGACTGATGTACCATCTAGAAAGACAAATGGCAAAACTGCAGAGCTTGGAACTGCCCTTGTGCATTGGCCCGCAATCACATGGCCGGGCTGAGACAACTCTCTGCTTCCTGAGCCCAGCTTGAATATTACAGTCAACACTTGAAGAAGGGAAAGCATCATTTAAAACATTTTAATTGTCCCCACATGTGATCTGGGCCTTAAATATTTTGAACTAAAAATCTCACTACCCAGTTGAAGTTCAGTAACACAATTTTCAGATATTAAAGGCTAATCACTCTTTCCTGTCTTCCTCTGAAAAAAATAAATAAATAAATAAAATAAATAGGTTGTCAGCTGTAAGGTGAATGTCCTTGAATAACCAAAACCAAGGGGCTCTTTGGGTTTCCTTAACCCTGTTAGCTAGCAATAAACACCTCAAAATGGGAATATAAAACTAAGATTGAAAAAGGTAATTTAAAGACTTTTGCTGAGAAAGATATTCTCAAATAAAAGTTATTTGAAAATAAAAATAAGGATCTTTCAGAAATTTGGGTAATTGTCCCCTCCTGTTCTCTCAGAAAAGTAACTGCTTTTACAGAACACTAAATGATTTTCAAAACCAAATAAAACGTGATCTTTATCACTGATGTATTCACTTAATTTGAATATTTTTAAATGTTCAAAATTTGAATATTTTAAAAATTTGGGTATTTTAAATTTGGTCATTTTAAAGACTGAAGATGTTTCAGCTCAAGCTTGACAAAAGAAGTAAGTATTTTAGGCATCTTCCTCCTAAGAAGGGAGACACCATGGAAGGAAGACCCATGGAAAAGCCTCAGCAAGAGAGAAACCATGCATTGGAGGCTCAAAATGAGCTTCTGATCTAGCAGTGGCTGCAGAAAGGGACTTGCTGTTCTAGCAGTTGTTGAGGGCCCACCTGTCTCAAGGAGAGAAAGGTATGAAATCCTCATATATACAGTTCTGTTTCTGGAGCCATGTGGGCTGTGTGTCTCTTTTATTCTATCCTGACCTCAGGAAGGATAACTCTGCCCTTTCATCCCCTTGGCACAGAACAAAATCACTGGACAAATGCTGACATTCGTTTTTCCTGCATGTGTGTGGCTGTGGCCATTGTAAACTGGTCTCTTGGGTTTATTTTGAGTTGAAATTAGCTGAGCTGTTTGTTTCCCCTGAGCCATATACAGATGATTTTTGAACTGTCTTTGTGTTTGAGGGATTTTTTTTTTTTTCATGGTATCAGCACACCACTTCCTCCAAGTCATTACTTTGAAAGAGTTTTGCAGAAGGAGATATTCCTGCTGGCTGCTGGCCTAGCCAAGCAAAGTGATGATTGAGGGATGGCAGAAAAACTTCACTAATGTATTTTATGTTTCCAGATGAATTCATAAAATGATTTCTCATCCACTAATTTTGGCAAATAGGGTAGGCTGTCATCTGAGCTCACCGGTAGAAAACTGCATTTTGTTAATATCAGGCATTGCCTCCCCTGTTTGAATGATATCAAAAGTTTAGGCTAAAATACTGTCCTCACAAGACCTCTGCCTGCTCTCTGAGAATTCCATGGAACTCTTTTGAATATGGATGTCTACTTAATCTTTGATACTTTCAGGTTCTCTGGGCCTGATGAATCTCAGAAACTGCAAGTTTGAGTAAAGCCATTCTTAACTTTCCTTTTATTATGCTTTAAATATTTTTAGCAACCTTTAAAATGTTGATTTATAAACATAAATAGTGCTTTTACAAATATGTTTTATCAATATTACTCCTTTTCCCATAAATTCATAAATTGCTTTTGTCATGAAGACAGTAATATGTAACAGTATCTCAAGAGTAAATTTTAAACCTTTACTTACTTTTATACTTATGCTACGGAAAATAGAACTAGAGATTTAGAATATATAGCCATAATAATTTATAGTGATTGTTATATTCTCAGATTTATGCATTTAAAAATCTGATTTTATTCCTATTAAATTCTGATTTTATGTAAATGTAATTGCTTATTTTGTGTAGGAGGTGGGAGGAGTTACCTTTATGGAAAATCACCACTGAGTTGACCCAGTTCTTTCGTGGACTATATTTTTGTAAAAGCCCAAATTCTAGCAAAGTTATAACAGGTATCAGTTACTTACCTGAGTAATATATTGTATAGTCTTTATATTATCTTTGAGCATTTTAGAATAAAGTTATATTGTGTAATTTAACCTTTTTTTAAAGCTGCATTTTAAAGACTGATTATCTGCATGTCACAGATAGTAGCCTTTAACGAATCCAGAATTAATATTGCCATTGTTCTCCATTGCTTGAACTTCTGTGTGTTGCTTATGCTATAAATATTTTTGAGATACTGTCATCTTTGTGTGTCTCTCAGCATTTCTGAGAAACTCTTATCTATATTTTTCAAGATATTGGGGGGGCAATAGAAGAAAACTTTAGGTCAGCATTTGTGCCATTAGAGGTTGAAGAGAATTGCAGTTGACTGTGCTAGTGAAGAATATTAGACATGTGCCTCCACGAGGTATTTTGCATTAGGTAGGAGTAAATCTTGGATGACTAGGAAATTCTGTGTACAGAAGCCTTTGTACTTTGGCAAATAAAATTTCTCATTGATCTTCATACTGGTTTTCCATGAATGCCCTCCCAGTGGGAGTTGGATACTCTGTTTTCTGCACGCTGTTCAATTTTGTTGAAGCTTTTTTTCCCCTTTTCTTTTTAAAATTTTTTATTTTTATTGAAACATATTGATTGTACATATTTGTGGGGCACAGAGTTGAATTTCAATACATGTATACAATGTGTGATGATCAAATCAGGGTGATTAGCATATTCATCATTATAAAACTTAATCATTTCTTTGTGATGAGGACATTCTGTCTTCTTTCTTCTAGCCATTTGATAACAAGTTGCTGAAGCCTTATTTGACTCTTGGCACTAATATCTTTCATATCAAGAGTGCCATCATCTTGTGGTGGCTGAACTTGGGCATAAGGATAGGAATTGTGGTTTTATTTTCTCACTTGCTCAGAGACATCAGATTTTGCCTCAAGGCCTGTTTCCTCTCAGTTTATTATGTGCCACCTCAGAAAACATTCACAGGCCATTACTGTTCTCTTTGTTTATTCTTTTACCACTAGAATAAAGCAGCCTTGAAAATAAGCACTGTCTTCCATTTCCCAGTTGGGCGAGACTACCCCAGAGGTCCTTTGGACATTTTCTTAGTGAATTGAAGTCCTGTTCTCTACAATGGTGGATTTCGGGACAGGCGGCTGCCCGTTCTCCTAGAACTTTAACCTACCTGCTGTTTGGCAATGGTCCTCTTCAGGGGAAATGAAAACAAGTCAGTTTGCATAAAGTCAATTTACTAATCCCTGTTCATTCTTAACTTTTAGGAGAAATTATCTTTTTAGGAAATTTTGGGGCTATTTTTTTCTGAATTTGTCTTCATTGAGTCTATTGGTATTTGGAATTGCACAAAAGTGGAGAGGCATTAGTGAATGAGAATGGGAGCAGCTCAGATTGAATGGATCAATGCCAGCTTTTCGAAATAGAGCTAAGTATACTTGAAACTAGTTATAGACAAATGATATAAATGGAGACTCTGAAATTACCAGTACCTAAGTTTTCACAAGTATCAAATAGAGTAAATTCTTCATTCTTACCCTGCATTGTATTATCCCTCTGTAAACAAAGAGCCGCTTTACCTGCTGTGTTCCCTTCTTTTCCTTCTGATCTCTTAGTCTTGCCCTCCCTCCCCAACCTACCCTTGTTTCCTCTTTTAACAAGGAGCACTGATTAGGAAGAATTTCAACTCTTCCTAATCATCCAAGATCTTGAGATCATCCAGGGAAGTCTGCACATCCCAGAGCTCCATTTAAGGTCATGAAAGGCAACTGACTGCCCTAAACTCATCCAGCCTGGAAAGGGGAGAAACAAGCCAGTGACGACCACCAACCCTTAGAAGGAATTTCACACCTAGTTTTCCGAACGTGTCACAGAGGTGTGCGTGCTTCTTTCCTTGTTTCATAGCAGATCCTGCGCTTCTCAGTAGGTTGGCCAAAACAGAATTTGTTCTACTTGAATGACCCCAGATCTCCTCCAAGAACTTTATCCCTCCATTTGGCTGCTCTGGATCCTCCAAATGACTGACTGGGAAAACAGATTGTTGGAAAACCACTTCCAGGTTGGCTCTAATGGGATCAATGCCCTATCAGGCTACAAGAAAGACGACGGAAGATGCTTTTTGCTGGAGCATATGCACGTATGTTGTTCCTTTAATGCCAAATATGTATGTGAGGGTAATGGTAGGATCAGAAAAGATATGATCACAAGGTGATCAGTTCAACCATTGTGTGTGGGGTTTTTTTTATGTTGTTTTTGCTCAGGGCTGACCAAATGACTCATTCCCCCTGCAACATGGTCCAGTCTTGGACCATTTCATTGTTTCAGATCCATTCCGAAAGTATGATCAGTTGGTGGCTAATGTAAAAAACAGCTCCATGACTACATTTAAATATTGACTAGCTAGAGAAGAACAAACCACAAAGATCTGAAGTATAAAAACCACATGTGGTTTGAGTTTTATAGGACACCTTCAGGAAGATAAAAGGACAGAGTTTAAAAAAAACCCAAATGATCTCTCCCAGCTGTACTCCACCACAATTTTAAAAAATAAATAAATAAATAAAATGAAACAATTAAACAAAACCCAACCTGAGTGCTGCTCTTGGCTTTGGGTGGTAGCTGTGTTCTGGCAAGGGAAATAAGTCTGGGCACCACAGCTAAGGCCAATGCGTCAAATAACCTGACACAACCTCCAGCTCAGTCAACATCCGCCCAGCCCCTGACCCTGGCTCCTCTCTGCCACCAGAGCTTCCTCCTTCCAGATGAACTTCTCCAACCTCGAGGCCCCTGAGTCACTACCTTTTCCCCCATGGCCTGGCCCCACACTCAACTTCCTGGCCATCTTCTCCAGCCAGAAAGAAAAACACACAAAGCTGTAGATTACTTTCTAGAAAGAGATTATGTTCTATGGTCTCTTTATCTGCTCACCCTAACTGTGCATCTCTAATTACACTATTGACTAGTGAGCAGCACTGCCAGGGCTCCTGTGCACAGCAGTCATTCGACTGTCATCTGCCAAGTACTGTCGGCGGAGGAAGGACAAATCAGGCTGACTCTGATGTAAATGTACAGTGCTCCAAAGTCCTTCGGGGGTCAGTCATTTCAATTTGAGAATCATTTCCATACAAACATACTTGAGGGCATGCTTCAAGGCCAGCCCACAAAAGTCTGCATAACTCATGAGACTAAACTAAAATTTCAGTTCCAGGTCCTCAAAGGAGAGAACATAGAGGTGATGGAAGGAAGGAAAAGAGAAGAAGGTTCATTCATCTCTAATGCTCCTCAGCCTTGACCCCACTCAGGACCCAAAGGGGCTCCTGTACCCCAAATACTTCTGACCCCCAGCTCGTAATTCCCCTTCCTGGGATAAAATGATTCCATTAAGGTGTCAGTAGAAAATCAAGTTGTTGTCTTTTATTTTAAAAGAGAGGGGAAGAGAAAACCAGTTAACATTTGGAATTTCCTTATAGTCTTTTTCTCTGTGTGTGTGTGTGTGTGTGTGTGTGTGTGTGTGTGTGTGTGTACCTAAAATGGGATTATACTCTGTGTATATATCCTTCTTTTCACATTTCTCTATATTATTATTCTCTAACACAGTATTCCCCCCTTATCTGCAGTTTTGCTTTCCAGTAGTCTCAATTTCCTGTAGTCAACCACGGTCCAAGAATATTAAATGGAAAATTCCAGAAATAATTCATAAGTTTTAAATTGTATGGTGTTCTGAGTAGCATGATGAAATCTCATGCTGGCCCACTCCATCCCCCCAATGAATCATCCCTTTGTCTAATGTGTCCCTGCTGAATACCCTCCCCGCCTGTTAGTCACTTAGTAGCTATCTCTTATCAGATCAACTGTCGCTTTATTGGGGTGCTTGTGTTCAGGTGACCCTTATTTTACTTAATTGTTTTATTTGATTATCAGTTATTGTTGTTAATATCTTACTGTGCCTAATTTATAAATTGAACTTTGTCATAGGTACGTATGTACAGAAAAAAACAAAGCATGTAAAGGGTTCGGTACTATCTGTGGTTTCAGGCATCCACTGGGGGTCTTGGAACCGACCCTCCATGGATTAGAAGGGATTAGTATAACTGCATATAACATTTTATGAGTATTCTATTATCTATGTAAAATCTTTCATTGTTAGATATTTAAATTGCACCCAATCTCATTATTACAAATCCTACTATGATTAATATAGTTTTATCTAAACGTTTGTAGTCATTTCAAAAAGGGGTGAACAACTCTTGGTAAAAATGTGAGCAAAACAATATATTTCATTTATATGATATTACTGGAAAGTTTGGGGAATAAATACTGCAGTGCAATCATTACTTTGAGTTTATACATAAATGCAGTTAAGATCTGGGCTCAGATAACTATAAACAGTTTTTTCACCTACCTCAGTGTTCAGCAGGACCTTTGAAGTTCATGTGGGACAATTCCTTACTGAGTGAGACAATCTGGTAGACTGCAGATTGTCTGACTCCCAGGAAGGCCCCCATTATTGTGGCATCTGCAAATTCCCCGATGTCCTGCTCACCTGCAGAGTGGTTGGGCCTGCTTATGTGCAGTCACGGGATCCAAGGGGAGTCTCGGGTCACTGAGCCCTTCCCACAGTATGCAAATAGGTGATGCCAGGCCCAAAGGTGCAGAGTTATATATACCCTTGTTTCCTGAGAACCCTATGGATGGGCTTTCAGTATCCATATGGTTCTATCATCTAGCAGAAGACACTAAGGAACCATTTAACTACAGAGAATCTGAATAAAGAGCAGTATGGCTTTTGTCCCCACCCCAGAAATAATTGTAAAGGTCCCATCCTGGCCTTCGTACCCTAGTGATTAGCAACCAGAAGGAATGCACAGCTATCTGCATGCTAGTAGCTTCTGCCAGTGTGTGTGCACAAGTATGTACATGGCAGGATGGGAGAACGGGGCTTTCCACCAGTTTGCCTTCTAGGTTGTAAGAAGCCACTCTCTATATTTCACATTGATTTTCCCCTGGGGGCCCCTTGTATTGGATGTTGGTGACCATCTGGAAAATGTTTACATTTTAATTAAATTATCTAAGATAAGACAGTGCTTTGATTAGTCTTTCCTCATGTGAAAAGTGTTTCTCCCCCAAAGAAATGCTTAGTGATGGTCCAGTCTCAGCATTTTTCATTTGTTTTTTGTTTTTCATATTTTGTTTTTTTTGAGCATAAAACTTCCAAACTGTCAGTGTAGAGAGATAAGTTTCCTCACTGTGTCCTTAGCACCTGGGGCATTGAGTGTCAGATGCACGGGAGGCGTAAAATACAGATTTGTTGGATATGAGTATGTGAGCCCCTCATGGAAATGTTCTTTCTAGATAGTCCTGGGGCCTCTTTTCTCCCCACCCTGAGTTGGTTCCCCTTTTCTCTTTCCAAGCTAGTTACCTCACTGTTTTCTAACTTAAGAAAGAGACCCTGTCCTATCTCTGACACTGGAAAATAGCTCTGCTTGAGAAAGCGAGTTGTTAAACGTGTTGACAAGTCCCCCCAGATTGTCTTTTTTAATGGCTGTCCTGTACCACCACATGACAGGAGGACCAAGAGCCTCCCCAGGTTTTTTGGAGGAACAAAGCCAGCACATTTCTGCTTTCCCCTGCAACTCTCTGCCTAGAGCCAGGCATGTGGCAACATAATCACAACCCCAGGTTAAGTGAAGAATGAAACTAAACTTGGTGCTGGCAACTTTTAAAATTCATTTACAAATATTTTTTGTGCACCTGTGATATGTCAGATACTGTCCTGAGCAGTTGGGAGACAACAGTGAACAAGACATGTTCCCTGCGTTCATGGCGCTGTCTCTCCAGTGGGAAGAGCAGGTTGTGCACAGAGGATGCATGGTATGCATGGAGGTGGGGAGCATGCCGTGAGGAAAGTGTCCTTGGAAGAGGGAACAGCAAGCACAATTGCCCCAAGACAGACTGATGGAGGGAGAAGGGTAGGAGAGATCAGCAAAGGGGAGGATAAGTAGGGCAGTATCAGATCCAGAAGGGCCTTGCTGGTCCTGGCAAGGACTGTAGACTTTACTTGTGTAAAATGGAAAGCCACTGAGGTTTCTGAGTCCATGCATTTCTTCTGAGCCCCCAATTTGAAGCTATTATGTGTCTCTTGGCTGAAGGATCACATATTGAACTAGGATTCTTAGCACTGAGACTCCAGGAAGGAAAAGCTAGTGTAGGTCTTTAATCCTACTGGCCACAAACCCAAGAGTACCTAGTCAATACTCTGTTTTAAGAGATGGCTCCAAGCAGAATAAACTTTCTTAAGAATTTATAGCTATGGCTCTGGGCAGACCAAGATTTTCCCAGGACTGATATTGGTTGAGCATCTGTGAATTGTCAACCAGGCATCCTGCCAGGGAAAAAGATGAGGGAGACGGGGTCCTTCCCATCAGGCCTAACCACCTACAGTCACTTTGTCCAATGTGGTAATGGCCCTGGAGCACTTGAAATGCTGCTATAGGAAAATGAACACCAGTTTCTGAAGACTTCGTGTGAAAAAAAAGAATGAAAAACATCTAACAATAATGTCACCTTTCTCTTTTTACTCTTTTTAATGTGACTAGTAGAAAATACAGAATTGCACATGTGACTCAAATTCTATTTCTGCTAGACAGTACTAATCTAGAAGGAGCATTGTTTTCTTTTGTTCTTTGGTTGGTTGGTTATTTGGAATTTTTATTTTTGCTTTTTTGTTGCCACAATTAGTGGGTCTCAGATTTTGAGAGTTTAAGCCTTCTCTGGGAAGATCTATTTGTGTTATGAAGCATTATAGGGGAGCCCTCAGTCTCTATCCCATTTCTTCCAAGAGCAAAAGAGATCATTTTGAGAAGTAAAAGGTAACTTCTGTAACTCCCAAGTCTGAGCATGTTTATGATAGAGGGAACAAACCTCTTTAACGGCCTCTAGTGGAGGAAGAAGGGAATGAGCCACAAGTCTTTTTTTTTTTTTTAAGCTTTTAGTTGTGGAAACATTTCAAATATATGTGAAAAGTATACAGAACGGTTTAACAAACTGCCATGTACTCCTCTCCCAGATTCAAGAATGACCATCTCATGACCAATTTTGTTTAATTTCTATCCCTATCCACTTTCCCCCCTTTTCCATATTAAATTAAATTAAAGTAATATTTTAAAGCAAACCCAGACATCATGTATCATTTCATCCACAAATATTGCAGTACATATCTTTAAAAATTAAGGATTTTTTTTGTAAAATATAACGTAACTGCAATAACATTATCACACCTGAAAATTTGCAATAATATGTTAATATCATTAAATATCTGACGGACATTCAGATTTTCAGTTACCTTGTGTTTTTAGTTTATTTGAATCAGGATTCAAGTAATGTTCAAGTGTTGCATCTGATTGCTGTACCTCTTAAGTCTCAGGCTCCCACAAGATCTTTTACTGCACTGGCTTCATTCTCAGCCTCCACATCTTTATAAAAGTGGCTATAGTACAACCAGTCCCAGCGCCACACATCTTAGAATAAGTCTCACTGCATCTCCTTGGTTTAGAAGTAGTAAGATGTTCATCTCTGAACCAGTCACTGCAGCCAGGGAACCCCAAGGCTCCAACTGGCCATTGCTGATCACTTCCATTCCTTGATTCAGAGTAGAGTTACCCCAACTGAAGCTAGAAGATCAAAAAGTGGAAGATCATTGGATCTCTCTCTCCTAGAATCTGAGGCTATTATTGTAATTCAGGCGATGGTTGCTGGACAGCCCAAAGGCAACAAATGTAGATACCCTGGCTTATCCAGCACCCAGACATATATTTTTCTATACGTACAGTTTCTAAAAGTCCTTCATGTAATAAATTGCACTCATTTCCCACACCCCCAAAGAGAGGCAGCTAATCCAGGTTCAACTCTAAGTCCAGAATCTTCATTTGATCATTTACTCCTTGCTCCTGAGGTTGATCCCAGTATATCAACAATGAAGTGACTGTCCTTTCTTCAGGTTAAGAGACCATCACAGAATGTCTCTGGAGAGACAGTGGGAATCAGGCTTCTCCTGTGTTCCAAACCTGTTTCCTGATATGGTTCTTACCCTCCTGACCCTGCTCCATCTGATGTTAGCATAGCATAGAGAATTTGGGTTTTCCAGCCCACAGGGCTCCAGATTATTTGACTCTTAACCATCTTGGTTGCACATCACATTGGTTGCATCTATTAAAAAAGCCATATTTTCCCCTCTTTATTTCCAGTTAGTTTTCAGCCTAAGTTTATCTCTTTCCTGTGGATCTTAGTAAAGGACACAAGAAGTTGCCTACACACTCCAATATTCTAAGTTTTTTCTACTGAATCCTTTAATGGTGTTCCATCACTAGGCCCATGGTCTTAGACCAAGGATTCAGTAGGTGGTAGCATAACTAGTAATTTTGCTGTCACCTAATAAAGACTGCCAACTTTCTAGCCCAGGAGAGCCTGCACAAGCCTTCCCCCAACCTTCAGTCAGACAGCTGCACATTTTAGGGTTAGTCACATTCAATACTCACTTCTAGTACCAATTCCAATATCGCTTAAGATTCTTTGTATTGCTAGTGATAGAAAACCTCATCATACTAGCCTAAACGAAAATAGAGAATTTATTTACTATTATAAATAAAAAGTCTAGAAAGAGGGCTAGCTTCAGATACAGGTAGCTCAACCAACATCAGTACGTGTTTTTTTTTCCATCTCCCAATTCTGCATTGTTGATCTTGGTTTCAGACCCATGTAGTCGGAGGATGAGTGCGGCAGATTGAGCCCCTATGTCCTCACAGAGCCTGTTCCAGCCTCGTCCCTCAAGCTGCTGCCTCTGTTTCTTTGATTCTGATGGTGTCTCAAGGCCATCAACAAAAAAGTCTCTAAGACCAAATGAATGCAAGGCTCTGATTAGCCAGCCCCACATGCTTTTATTTATTATTTATTTATTTATTTATTTATTTATTTTGTTGACATACAATGTGGTTGATTATTGTGGCCTGTTACCGAAATCTCCCTCCCTCTTCCCTCTCCCCCCTCCCTCCCAACAATGTCCTTTCTGTATGCTTGTCGTATCAACTTCAAGGAATTGCAATTGTTATGTCTTCTCCCCCTCCCCCAGGTTTTTTGGGGTTTTTTGTGTGTTTGTATTTATTTATTTATTTTTAGCTCCCACCAATAAGTGAAAACATGTGATATTTCTCTTTCTGTGCCTGACTTGTTCCATTTAATATAATTCTCTCTAGGTCCATCCATGTTGTTGCATATGGCAGTATTTCATTCTTTTTTATAGCTGAGTAGTATTCCATTGTGTAGATATACCACATTTTCCATATCTACTCATCCGGTGATGGACTTTTGGGCTGGTTCCAACTCTTGGCTATTGTAAAGAGTGCTGCGATGAACATTGGGGAACAGGTATACCTTCGACTTGATGATTTCCATTCCTCTGGGTATACTACCAGCAGTGGGATAGCTGGGTCGTATGGTAGATCTATCTGCAATTGTTTGAGGAACCTCCATACCATTTCCATAGAGGCTGCACCATTTTACAGTCCCACCAACAAGTATGAGAGTTCCTTTTCCTCCGCAACCTCGCCAGCATTTATCATTGAGAGTCTTTTGGATTTTAGCCATCCTAACTGGGGTCAGATGTTATCTCAGTGTGGTTTTGATTTGCATTTCCTGAATGCTGAGTGATGTTAAGCATTTTTTCATATGTCTGTTGGCCATTCGTATATCTTCCTTTGAGAAATGCCTATTTAACTCTTTTGCCCATTTTTTTATTAGGTTGCTTGTTTTTTTGTTGTAAGGTTGTTTGAGTTCCTTGTATATTCTGGATATTAATCCTTTGTCAGATGTATATTTTGCAAATATTTTCTCCCACTCTGTTGGTTGTCTTTTAACTCTGTTAATTGTTTCTTTTGCTGTGCAGAAGCTTTTTAGTTTGATATAATACCATTTGTTTATTTTTCCTTAGGTGGCCCGTGCTTTTGGGGTCATATTCATGAAGTCTGTGTCCAGTCCTACTTCCTGAAGTGTTTCTCCTATGTTTTCTTTAAGAAGTTTTATTGTTTCAGGGTGTATATTTAATTCTTTAATCCATTTTGAGTTGACTTTAGTGTATGGTGAAAGGTATGGGTCTAGTTTCATTCTCCTGCATATTGATATCCAGTTCTCTCAGCACCATTTGCTGAAGAGGCAGTCTTCCCCAGTGTATAGGCTTGGTGCCTTTGTGAAAGACCAGATGGCTGTAGGTGTGTCGGTTGATTTCTGGATTCTCTATTCCATTGATCAGTGTGTCTGTTTTTATGCCAGTACCATACTGTTTTGGTTATTATAGCTTTGTAGTATAGCTTAAAGTCAGGTAGTATTATGCCTCCAGCTTTATTTTTTCTGCTTAGCGTTGCTTTGGCTATGCATGGTCTTTTGTTATTCCATATAAATGTCTGGATAGTTCTTTCCATTTCTGAGAAAAATGTCATTGGAATTTTGATGGGGATTGCATTGAATTTGTATATCACTTTGGGTAGTATGGACATTTTCACTATGTTGATTCTTCCAATCCAAGAGCATGGGATATCTTTCCATCTTCTTGTATCCTCTCTAATTTCTCTCAGCAGTGGTTTGTAGCTCTCATTATAGAGATTTTTCATATCCTTGGTTAACTCAATTCCTAAGTATTTTATTTTTTTGGTAGCTATTGTAAATGGGCAAGCTTTCTTGATTTCCCTTTCTGCATGTTCACTATTGGAGAATAGAAATGCTACTGATTTTTGTGTGTTGATTTTGTATCCTGCTACGTTGCTGAAATCATTTATCAACTCCAAGAGTTTTTTTGTAGAGGCTTTAGGCTGTTTGATATATAGGATCATGTCATCTGCAAACAGGGACAGTTTGGCTTCATCTTTTCCAATCTGGATGCCCTTTATTTCCGTCTCTTCTCTGATTGCTCTGGCTAGTACTTCCAACACTATGTTGAATAGGAGAGGTGAGAGTGGGCATCATTGTCTAGTTCCTGTTCTTAAAGGAAAAGTTTTCAGCTTTTCCCCATTCAAGATGATATTGGCAGTGGGTTTATCATATAAGGCTTTAATTATGTTGAGATACTTTCCATCTATACCTAACTTATTGCAGGTCTTTGTCATGAATGAATGTTGAATTTTATCAAATGCTTTTTCAGCATCTATAGAGATGATCATATGGTCCTTGTGTTTGATTTTATTAATATGGTATATAACATTTATTGATTTGTGTATGTTGAACCAACCTTGCATCCCTGGGATGAATCCCACTTGATCGTGGTGAATAATTTTACATACGTGTTGCTGTATTCTGTTTGCTAGTATTTTATTTTATTTTATTTTATTTATTTATTTATTTATTTTTAATTTTATTTTGTCGATATACACTGTGGCTGATTATTGCTCCCCATCACCAAAACCTCCCTCCCTTCTCCCTCCCCCCCCAACAATGTCCTTTCTGTTTGCTTGTCGTATCAACTTCAAGTAATTGTGGTTGTTATATCTTCTTCCCCCCCCTGGTTTTGTGTGTGTGTGTGTGTGTGTGTGTGTGTGTGTGAATTTATATCTTAATTTTTAGCTCCCACCAATAAGTGAGAACATGTGGTATTTCTCTTTCTGTGCCTGACTTGTTTCACTTAATATAATTCTCTCAAGGTCCATCCATGTTGTTGCAAATGGCAGTATTTCATTCTTTTTTATAGCTGAGTAGTATTCCATTGTGTAGATGTATCACATTTTCCGTATCCACTCATCTGATGATGGACATTTGGGCTGGTTCCAACTCTTGGCTATTGTAAAGAGTGCTGCGATGAACATTGGGGAACAGGTATACCTTCGACTTGATGATTTCCATTCCTCTGGGTATATTCCCAACAGTGGGATAGCTGGGTCGTATGGTAGATCTATCTGCAGTTGTTTGAGGAACCTCCATACCATTTTCCATAGAGGCTGCACCATTTTGCAGTCCCACCAACAATGTATGAGAGTTCCTTTTTCTCCGCAACCTCTCCAGCATTTATCGTTCAGGGTCTTGGATTTTAGCCATCCTAACTGGGGTTAGGTGGTATCTTAGTGTGGTTTTGATTTGCATTTCCCGGATGCTGAGTGATGTTGTGTTTGCTAGTATTTTAGTGAGGATTTTTGCATCTATATTCATCAAGGATATCGGCCTGTAGTTTTCTTTTTTGGTTGTAGCTTTACCTGGTTTTGGTATCAAGATGATGTTTGCTTCATAGAATGAGTTTGGAAGATTTGCGTCTGTTTCAATCTTTTGGAATAGTTTGTAAAGAATTGGTGTCAATTCCTCTTTGAATGTTTGGTAAAATTCTGCTGTGAATCCATCTGGTCCTGGGCTTTTCTTTGTTGGGAGCCTTCTGATAACAGCTTCAATCTCCTTTGTTGTTATTGGTCTGTTCAGATTTTCTACGTCTTCATGGCTCAGTTATGGGAGCTTGTGTGTGTCCAGAAATTTATCCATTTCCTCCAGATTTTCAAATTTGTTGGCATATAGTTGTTTATAGTAGTCTCGAATGATTCCTTGTATTTCAGATGAATCAGTTGTAATATCACCTTTTTCATTTCTAATTTTTGTTATTTGAATCTTCTCTCGTCTTTTTTTTGTTAGCCATGCTAATGGTTTGTCAATTTTATTTATCTTTTCAAAACCCCAACTTTTTGATTCATTCATCTTTTGTGTTGTTTTTTGGGTTTCAATTTCATTAAGTTCTGCTCTGATCTTAATGATTTCTTTCCATCTGCTAACTTTAGGTTTGGATTGTTCTTGTTTTTCTAGTTCTTTAAGGTGAAGTGTTAGGTTGTTCACTTTCCATCTTTCCATTCTTCTGAAGTGAGCATTTAATGTGATAAATTTCCCCCATAGTACTGCTTTTGCAGTATCCCACAGGTTTTGGTGTGATGTATCATTATTTTTATTGTTTCAATAAATTTTTTGATTTCCTGCTTGATTTCTTCTTGGACCCGTGTGTCATTAAGTAGAATGCTGTTTAATTTCCATGTGTTTGTATAGTTCCCAGAATTTCGTTTGTTATTGATTTCTAATTTTAATCCATTGTGGTCTGAGAAAATACATGGGATAATTCCAATTTTTTTGAATTTGTTGAGACTTGATTTGTGACCTAATATGTGATCTATCCTGGAGAATGATCCATGTGCTGATGAGAAGAATTAATATTCTGAGGTTGTTGGATGGAATGTTCTGTAGATATCTGCCAATTCCAATTGGTCTAGAGTCTTGTTTAGATCTTGCATTTCTCTGCTGATTCTTTGCCTAGATGATCTGTCCAATATTGACAGTGGGGTGTTCAGGTCCCCTGCTATTATGGTATTAGTGTCTATTTCCTTCTTTAGGTCTAATAGAGTTTGTTTTATAAATCTGGCTGCTCCGACACTGGGTACGTATATATTTATGATTGTTATGTCTTCTTGATGCATCTGTCCTTTTATCATTAAGTAGTATCCCTCATTGTCTCTTTTTATGGTTTTTAGTTTAAAGTCTATTTTATCAGATATAAGAATAGTTACTCCAGCTCGTTTTTCTTTTCTGTTTGCATGGTAAATCTTTTTCCATCCTTTCACTCTTAGTCTATGTGAGTCTTTATGGGTGAGGTGGGTCTCTTGAAGGAAGCATATAGTTGGGTCCTCCTTTTTAATCCAGTCAGCCAGTCTGTATCTTTTGATTGGGGAATTTAAGCCTTTTACATTAAGAGTTGTTATTGAAAAGTGTTGATTTATTCCTAGCATTTTATTGATTATTGTTTGGTTGTCTTAGGTGTCTTTTGTTCCTTTCTTTCTGATTTACTGTTTGTTTTCTGTATTTGTTGGTTCCTTGGGTTATAGATAGGCTTTTTGTTTGTTTGTTTTCTCTTCATGAATGCCATATTTATTATACTGGTGGGTTTTGATTTTTCTTGGGTTTTTATGGCAGTGGTAGTTATTTTTCAGGAACCAAACCCAGTATTCCCTTGAGAATTTCTAGTAAGGGTGGTTGTGTGGTGGTGAACTCCCGCAGTTTTGTTTGAGAAATATACTATATGCCCTTCATTTTGGAAGGATAGCCTTGCAGGGTTGAGTATTCTTGGCTGGCAATCTCTGTCTTTTAATATTTTGAATATATCATCCCATTCCTTTCTGGCTTCTAGGGTTTGTGATGAAAAGTCTGATGTTAGCATGATTGGGCCTCCCTTATAGGTGATTTGACGCTTCTCTCTTGCAGCTTTTAAGATTTTCTCTTTGTCTTTGAGTTTTGCCAATTTGACTAAAACATGTCTTGGAGAAGACCTTTTTGGATTGAATACGTTTGAGGATCTTTCAGCTTTCTGGATCTGAAGATCTGTGATTTTTCCTATACCTGGGAAGTTTTCTGCCACTATTTTGTTGAATATGTTTTCAGTGCAATCTCCTTTTTCCTCCCCATTCTGGAATACCCATGGCTTGGATATTTGAGCGCTTAAGGTTGTCTAATATCTCTCTCAGATTTTCTTCAATGCCTTTGATTCTTTTTTCTTTTCTTTTCTTTTTTTGTCTGCCTGTGTTATTTCAAACAGCCCATCTTCAAGTTCAGAGGTTCTCTCTTCAACTTCCGCAAGCCTGCTGGTTAAACTCTCCGTTGTGTTTTTTATTTCGCTGAATGAATTCTTCAGCTCGGCAAGCTCTGCTACATTCTTTTTCAGGGCATTGATTTCCTCATACATTTTTTCTTTCAAGTCCTGTATACTTTTCCTCGTTTCATCATGATGTCTAGCTGAGTTTTCTTGTATCTCATTCAGTTTCCTTAGAATTATCACTCGAAATTCCTTGTCAGACATTTCAAGGGCTTCTTGTTCTATAGGAACTAGAGCTTGAGAGTTATTACCCTTTGGTGGTGTACTTTCTTGATTTTTTGTATTTCTGGTATCTTTTCTTTGATGTTCATTCATTGTGGCAGGGGGTTTCACAGTCCACACGTTTGACACTATTGTCTAACTAAGATGTTGCTGGTGTTGCCAATTTGGTATGGCTACCTCAGTGACTGCTCAGTTGGCCACTAGTGCCTTGCGTGTGTGGTTGCCTTGGGTCTTGGGCCTCTCTGAGGAAGGAGCCACCTCTCTGGTCAGCTTGGACTCAGCCAGGCTGCTGGGTCACGGTGCGGTACTGCAGGGTGTGTGGTCTCTTCTGAGCTTCCACTTCCCCTGCTGGACGTCTCCCTGCTCTGTGCATGCTGGAGCCCCACATGGTATTCCTGCATCTGGAGTGGGTATGAAGATTTCTGGATCCTCATGGTCTGAGAGTGAGGGAGAGAAGTTTCTCTAAACAAAACAAGACAAAAAGGGCATCATTAAGTGATGAATGATTGCTGAACTGCCAGGACACAATGAAATATATTGCAAAGTTTTCTCCAAGTAAGATTATACTGATTTATATTAACAGGGCATGGAATACTAAAAACTTTATTTTTAATTTCTCTGTTTTTGAGGTTATTTCTAAATGATCAGTGCTCTATGTAACTATACTGATAATTAGGGGGGAGGGGATTATTCCTGTATTTCTTCTCCTTTAAATCGCATAATTCCCATATCTTAACATTTTGAAAGTAGATTCCTATTGCAGTAGATGCATACATTTAATCTGGTAGTGTTTTTACCCCCCAAAAAACTATAAGGGGGTGTTTTGCTATTGAAGAAGGTATTTTAGAATTGAGGAAATACAGTATTATAAGCATTTTTCCACTATCAAGGCACATACCACACTATAACAGGTAGTCATGGAAACATAACTTGAAGAATTATAAAAAAACTAATGTTCTCATATTTTATACATGTTGCTGTTGCACTGATTCAGTCTTTGTTGATTTGGGGCCACTACAAGAGGATTGTTGGCTAAGAATTTTTACTGTTTTTCCAAGACTGGTGAGAACTATTGTTTTATAATCTTCTGTCTGTTCTTGTTTTTATATTTCTGTATATTAAGATGGAGGTTTCTTTACCTGACTGGTCCAAAAGACTATTGATTATTGTTTTACTCTGTCATTAAGCTCAGATTGATCTATGTATTAAATGGGGGAGATGTATATATTTAAAATTCTCTTTTAAGTCCAGAATTGTGATTGTCTTTATTTACTTCAGGTTCTCAATCTACTTATCTTGGGCCTTTGATTATAATAAAAGAGCTACAACAACACAAATACTACCTTCAGCTTCTCTCCTCCACACCATAGCCTTTCTCTCTATCCCTCTTCCTCTGCCTCTTTTGGTGCTTATAGAAGGCAGTAGGGTGGGTGGAATCACCCTCCTGAACCTAAAGCGAGGCTTAAGACAATAACGGCACTGGACATAGAGCAGGAGCTGGGCTTCTGGCACCAGATCTGCTGCTGTCAGCTGTGTGTCATAGGCAGGTGGCTTAACCTCTCTGGACCTCCATTTGGTCACCTGTCAATGATGGTGTGGACTTTGATCTCTGTGTCTCCTTCCGCCTTGAAATTCCTTTTTTTAAGAATGTGGCTGCTGGAAAAGCTGACACTGACCTGGGAAGAGCACTTCACAGGGGAAGAGAGGAAGCACTGTTACATCCAGCACCTGTGTGTCATCCATTGCAGAGGCGGCTTCCAAGGCCTCTGAGGTCAGCAGTGTGGAACTCTCCCTCCAAATTTCCCTTTAACAGCTTTTCCCAAGAAGGCTTAAGTCTAGTCTTAGTAGTTGTTATTTACTGTTTCATGGGAAACAGTCTTAAACTCTTAAAGGAATGTTATGGTAGAATTGTGAGATACTGATTTACTTGTTCATTCAACAAGCACTACTTATTAAGCACCTACCAGGTGTCAGACGCTGTATTAGATGCTGAGACGACAGCAGGAAAGTAGACAGACAGGGTCCCTGTATTCATGGAGCTTGAATTCTAGTAGGGAGAGACATACAAATAAACAAACAATTAAATAAGAAAATGTCAAGTGGTGACGTGCTATTCATAAAAGAAAACAAGAGCAGAGATGGGACATGAGTGAGGGCATTTCTGCTGACATCTGAAGAATAAGAAGGAACCAAGAGATAAGTGTATCAAGCAAGAGGGCTTGCAAGTATAAGGCCCCAGCGTGCAGATGAGCTGGGTGTGTTTAAGGAACAGGAAGGGCTGGATTGTAAATTAACAGGAGGAGCATTACTTGAGATGAAGTCAGAGAGCTGGGGAGGGGACAGATCTTGTGGGTCCTTGTAGGCCTACGCAGAGTTTGGACTTTTAAATGAAATAAGAAACCACTGGAGGGTTTTAAGCAGGTCAGGAACATTGTCTGATTTATGTCCTATTTTCCATAGTAGACACCTATAAATGTGTCCGAAGTTGACCACATTTAAAAGTATTTATTAAAGATAGAACTGACCCATACTCTACACAGCTACTCCCTTGCATGTCTTGGGGGTCCCAGCCTTCTAGGTGACATACTGCCTTGTAATTGAGCTTTTCCTAATGGATGTAAATAGCCGTGGATGGTGTGGCACTCACAGAGAGAGAGAGAGAAGGAGAGAGAGAGAGAGAGAGAGAGAGAGAGTGTGTGTGTGTGTGTGTGTGTGTGTGTGTGTGTGTGTGTGTGTGTGTGTGTGTGCGCGCGCGCATGCGCGCGTGTGTGTTTTGGGTGCCTTACTTAGAGAACTTCAAAATAGTTCTGTAAATATGTAGAGAAATCATCACACTTACCATGTTCTCTTTTTAGACCCAACTATAGTTAGGCTTCCCCAACTATTCACTCAGGCATTTACTTGATAGTTGATCAAGTTTTCCATTTTCCCAAAGGTTTGAAGAGGGGGAAGTGGATGCTAGCTGCAGGCCTCTACCTCTGTCTAGCCCCATCCCTGTATGTATTTATTCATGTATTAAGTGTTCCCTGGATTCCAGGCCCTGCATTAGACAAGAAGAATGCAGTCTACCTTCAAGTGGCTCCAGGCAAAGTAGGGGACTCTCAGTCACTAGTCTTTGGATGCTCCACTTCCAGAAATTGTGCCCTGTCCCGGCATTGTGAAACTGCTGGTACAATTAGAATCTTACCTCAGAGAATTTTGAGTTTGAAAGAACCTTAGGCATAATCTATCCCAGTACTCCTCAGTAGGACCACTTCTGGTATTTTGGGTGGGACTGTCCTAAGCACCATAGGAAATTTCACATCCCTGGCCCTGCCCACTGAATCCTACAGGCCCCGCCTTCCACATTCCAATCCACTGTCCCCCACCCCCAACTAAAAATGTTTTCATGCATTTCCAACAGCTACCTGAGTTGAAGGGCTCTGGTCTAGTCGAGTCCTATTGTTTTATAGGTAAGGGAATGTTAGGCAACTTGTGGTCTTTTCTTGCCTCTTTTCTCTGAACCCAGCAGAATCAGGACCCAGTGTGCAAATTTTGTAATGAAGTTAGTTTCTGAGATATGCCTCTGTTTTTCATTCTTTCAACTGATATTGTTTTCTCAGAGTTACATAGTGTGTGTTGCAAATGTAAGTCTGAACCTTTCAGATGGGTTAAGAAAAAATTATGAACATTATAATTCAAAGTTTTGATACAGTGTTTTCTACATATATTCCTTTGCCATCAACCTCTTAGAGTCCCCTAATAATGAGAAATCTGACTTTTTTCCTCTGCCCTCATCATCTCTCTGCTTTTGTCAAGCATCTTCGGGGAGAGTCATTGTTACCCCATTAAGTGTGGGGGACAGAAACAGAACATAGAAAACTGTGGATGTGCAGCTGACTTGAGCTGTATATCATTTATCCTGACTTGGGCACCAAAAGCACATTTCAAAACTCATTTGCCTTCCTACATCTGACCTACTCTCTTCACCTGCATTTGTAACTTTCTCCCTACACACTTGAATGCTCTGTCTTTTTTCTTCTTCTTTTGCTTCTTTTCTGAATGCTCTGTAAATGAGAAGAATCACTTAGCCTAATTATCAGCATTGCTAAGAGCTTTTATTTCTGGAGTGACTCTTTTCCTTATTACTAGATGGAATAGTCAGTATTGAGAGTGATGCTTTCAAATAGAATTTTCCTGAAGGAATCTCAGGTTCCATGAACAATTATTTCTGTGGAGGTGTCAGAATGAAGTTGGGCTGTTCACTGGCTGGAGGTGCTGGTCTCTTGCTGTCACTGTACCAAACAGCTATATTACACCTCATGGAAAGGAGAAACATTTCATTTTTTAAAATTTAGGTTTTTTTCCTTGCTTGCTTCTTAAGTAAAACGATCTAGTTTCTTTTTCTGCAGCAAAGGAGGAAGGAACAAACAACAAATTAATCAGACAGGAAGCGAATAACCACAGAAGGACGTCTGCCTCTGACTCAGTATGTCACATTTAACAAGAGGCCAGAGCTTGTCCAAAATGGCTGTCCAAAAACAGCCGCACGTTTGTGTTAGAAGATGATGACTTTTTCAGGGATGTTTTCTTTCTTGGCTCATGTCTCGCTTGCTGTCTGTCTGCCTGTGTCCCTGACATGCCTTCCTACAGTACCCTTTAACGGTAAGAAAAATTATATTCAAACTAAGTTTATTTCCTTTATCTAAATAAATAAATTTATTTAGAAGAAAGAACTAAATGGCTTTTAATAGGCCATAGCGTGTTGAGATAAAGTTGTTGTTTTTTAGAAAACCATGTGATCTATTCCTGTTGCCCAAAATGTTAGTTTCACCATGATGGTGATGGTGGGTGATTCATAACTTGTGTTGTGAGCCAAAATTTAAGCAAGATTTTCAGTAGAATTTTCCCTGATCACTGGGCAAGTTTGGATCCACAGGAATTTCTTTGCCCATTATCCCATCTGGGGGCTTATGGCAGTAAACGTGTCCTTTTGGTGTATGGTATACAGTTGTCCATACAACTACCTTTGAATCCTGGGTTTGGCTAAGTAAGTGCTTTTAAAATAAAGGGAGTCATTGGGATCTTCAAATGAAAAGACCATGGAACTAAGCTGTTGCTCTTCTGTTGCTGGAAACATATTACTTAAGTTCAAATCCCAAACTAAACCATTTCTAAGCAGTCTTTTAGACAGAAGACAACTCTTTTAGAATAATTCTATTCTCACCATAACAGTGCAGTGCACAACTACTGTGGCAAATCAAATTGTATAGTATTTGTTATAACTATTTACACTTAATGTGACTAATATTTTGGCATAAAATATTGTAATTTAAAAATTTCAAGCCCTGTGCTCAGAGACCTACAGAGCAGGATTAAAGAAACTTTATATTAAAAAAATTTCTCTAGGATATGTATGAAAAAGCAAATTATGTTCCTCTTTTCCCTTGGAGAAATATAAAATAAAACTGTAAAAAATTAAGAGGGCACACACAATTTTAGTCCATAAGCACAAATTTTTTAAAATAATTAAAAGGCCCCTAGGGTGATAATAGCTAATAATATTATATTGTATATTTTGAGATGGCCAGATGTTATAACCACAAAGAAATAATAACTGTTTAGGTAATAGATATGCTAACTATTCTGATTAGATCATTATATAGCATATATATGTATTGAAACAACAAACTGTACCCCATAAACATGTACAATGAAAAAATAATAATTAATGACAAAACCAGTGTACACAGTAGAAAGTGGAGAAGTAGTAAATGAAGAAAAGGCTACAGAAAGATTCTGATTAAGAAAAGTAGGACAGCTTTGTAGAGACAAAGATAGGTGAAAAGCAGGGGACAGAGTAAGACAGGATAGTGAGAGAGGAAGATGAGAAGCTGGGAAAAGTTTTGAGGTCAATTAGTGTGGGAGCCATACCCTTACGATTCATTGGATCGTGGGTCTTAGAGTATTATGCATGAGCCTCATAAAGTTTTGTTGCCTCTGAACTGGAGCATCATCTAGTCAATACTCTTCTTTTTATAGGTCTAAAGAGGTTAAATAATTTACCTAAAATCACGGTCAGGTTTTCTCATGTGCTTTGAAAAGTTTATTCCTAGGCTCATTGTTCATAGCTCTTCATCTACTCTAATTCTAAACTTTTAAGGGTTATACATACTCTGGATGAACTGCAGTATTTAGGGAACTCTGTAAGTGAAAATTATTCCCTGGGATCCAGCAGCAATTTCACTCTGACCATTGATGAAATCACATTCTAGATCTGGCCTATAGGCTGGAAGTTCCCCAGCCTCTGCTAAAAGGTAAAAGGAAGTAAGCTACCGAATGCCTGAACGCTTCAAGTTTTATGCCCTTTTGAAGTCTGTTTAACATTTTATGAACCATCGTTTACTTTGGAAATTCCTGGCTATTTAAATTGTGATGCATTTCTGCTTTAAGGTTCGACTCATTTTGTTTTTCCAAACTGTCATACCTGTACTTTTAGTTGGAAGGAATATTTCCCCTGGGGTGTCATAAATACCTCTGTCTGTATTTTGCAACCTTCATTCCTGAAAATTAAAAGTGAAAAAAAAAAAAAGTAGAATAAGGTATGGCTTACACAGTATGCTTTTCTGAGAAACGTAAAATGCACATTATACACATCTCCTTTCACCATTCATTTGTAATACAGAGGTCTGCATGGCTGTACACAGGTGGGCGAAGGTTTAAGTCAGCTCATGGTTTCTCTTTCTCATGGTTAAATGGGGGAAGATAGTAACATTTATTGACCATATGTTAGGCTCTTTACTTTTGCTTATTTATTTTTAAAACATAGCTAGTACTCAATAAGCACTGCTTCATTTAACTCTTGAATAACCTTATTAAGTAGGTACTATTATCCTCATTTTATTGCTGAAACTGGGCTTAGAGAGGCTAAATATTGCTGAAACTGGACTTAGGTTGCCTTAGGCCACCTAACAACTAAGTATAGAGAAAGTTTTCTGAATTTCAAGAGCTTTTTTCACAAGTGTAGCTTGGAGGCAGCATGATAGATTGTACTGATAAACTATGATTTCTTAAGGTTCTTTTTCAGTCCTGGAAATCTGAGATTACAAATGCTTTTCTTTAAATGTCACAGCAGCAGTAATTATCTTTAAAATGAATAATCTCAAGTAAGATATTTTCCTAAATCTTTTGACTTTTTCAGAGGTAAATTTGGTGACACTTCTGCCTATGTTATAAGGCTATACTTTCAGTGATAAAGTAAATGCGAGGTATCAAGTGCATTGACTTATGTGCTGTGTGTGTGTGCATGTGTGCGTGTGTGTGTGTGTGCGCGCGTGTGCATGTAGTGGGGAAGAGGGACAGATCTTAATCCTCAGGTAAAAACTAAATGTGGTGCGGATGATGTAGTAAGATTTGAGCCCCCTAAAAGAGAGTATATATTTGGAAGGGATGGGAGGGAATGGGAGAAAAACCAATACTTTTTAGTTACGTGAATAAAGTAAGGAAGGACTTCCTTTCCCTCAGTTAAATGATGACAGGTAGGTGGGTCATTCAGGTAACCTTCATTTTCTCACTCTCAAAGTGGTCTTGAATGTCTGTGAATTTGTACTAATTTTTAAATTAAATATGTATGATAGTGGATTAAAGAAATAATTTTACTTCATAAGCAACCTTTATTTCCCCAGCAGTTATTCATTCAGTAAAATTGTGAGTTTATGTCCAAGCTCTTAGCCAATCTTAATGACATTATAGGTGCTTCAAAATGTCTTCCAACCCCCCCAAAATAAATCAACTCTTCATCTAAAGGAACTCTAAAAGAAGCATTTCTAGCCTAGCCGAGGACCCTCTAAGTACAGCAGAGACATAAACCTATACCACTGAGAAGACAACCTAAGCAGAAGTCACTTAAGCTATTTTAAATGATGATCAACTGAGAACATGAGGGAGTCCATGCACAGCAAGTGTGTGGCCCACATTCCGCTCAGATGGAGAATCACAGTCATAAATAACTAACTGGGTGAGGCTGTCATTCTGCTTGTAAAGGAAGGCTTGTTTGTCTTCTCTGCTTTTTGTTTCCTCTTGGGTCCCTCCACCTTTTCTGTTTTCCTTCTTGCGTTGATTGCCTCATTGCTCTGGGCGAGGACCTTCCGCCTGAGGAGAGGAAGAGTAACAGTAATAGAAACAAACCTCTCTGCAAAGGTTTTAAAAGTTTCTAAAATGGCCAAATGACATACTTGGGATGGGGGAGGGGAAGATGTCACATAGTGATTCGCATGATAAAATAGAAACTACAGGCAACTGCAGCTGTGAAAAGAGTGTGTTAAACAGGATGACTGTGGTTTACTGTGAGCATCAATTTTCCTGTTGAGCATTTTTACAGGAAGTTGAAGAACAAAGCCAAATTCATCTTAATTAGTTGTAATGGTTTTCAGATCTTAAATACATCCAGCTAAGTTTGTATCATGGAGGAGTCTCTAAAGAATGGAATCAAGAATGATTACAAGTAGAAATCCCAAAGCTATGTGCTTTTTAGCAGCAGTTTGAGTTTGCTAAGTGATTTCATTTTTCCAGTGTAACTTGGATTGGATTAATTCACTTTGTAATGAATGCCCTTGCAATTACTTTTTTATGGATGTAATAACTCAATATGAATTTAAGAGCCTTTTCTTATTAAAACACTTGAGTTACACATATTATAAATTTCCTTCTGTCAATATTTTTTGGTCAAACAACTGTGTATGTATGTATGTGATGGAGAGAGGTGAGTGAGAGTGTATGTGTGTATTTATATTGGAAGGATATACTTTAAACTAAGAGTTATCTCTGTGTATTGTTTACCCCCAACCCTTTTTTATCTAAAATTTAATTGTTATTGAATACTTTCTTCAGTGGTTAAATACTAATTTGGTGTGTTATTTTCATCTTTGTGTATTTTTGTGTTGTGTGTTCTCTGAAGTGCTTCTTTTTGGAAATGGGGCAAAAATCTCAAAAAAAAAAAAAAATCTAACCTGAAGAAGGTAAGAGCATATGAGAAATACATACATGAAAATGAGTTAAGAACATTATATATAAAGTAAAATATAAACGAATGGAATAAAAATAATAAAATGAATAGAAAATAATGAGGGCAAGAAAGTAGTTGGACCTTTGGATCTGTCCAATTGTATTATTTCTATGACTATTGATTCAATCTTTTGAAAAAAAAAAGTTTACTTTTTCCCCATTCATTTTAGGTAGGATAGTACTTAAGGGTGACTTTAGGCAAGATTTATAGAGCAAAATGCTTTATATTTTTGCATAGTCCAAAATACAAATAGTGATAAGACATAACTGGATAGAGCTGCTGCTTATCTTCTCTAACAGAACCCCCTCCCCCACTCAGGATTAGAGACCAGCCTTCTGAGGATTGTCAGCTGTGTTCCTTGGGGGACTGTTGGAAATCTCTCCCCTCCTCATGTCATTCTGTAGTGTGGGCCTCACACAGTGCAGTCTAAGATGAATTTTGAGTTGACTACAAGAAACTAAGAAACAGTTTATTTATGTAACTGGCCCATTCTCTTTATCCTAAGCAGATTGATCATTTTACATCCAGGGATAATTCTGCTTGCCTAGATGAGCACATTGAAGAAGAAACCATGAGTTCCCTGGGGCATGTCTGGACTGAACTGTGGGCTGTGGTGGAGCCTCTAGTTGGCCATGCCATTAGGGAAATATGTCCCCTGTAGAGAGGGGGAGTGGGTTAAGTAATTCTCTTTTTCACAAGGTGTCCCTTGTAGCCAACATTACATATTTAGCAAAGGGGTCCAGGCCGCAAGATGTCCTAGTTGGTCTAGGATCAGTGTGTGATGTTGTCTAATGTGAATGTCAAACCATGATGTTGATGTAATAGCGTAAAACCAACACCACCAACCATTTCACTCACAGAAGTAGGAAATTCCACAATTTCTAAATATTGATATATATTGGTGGGGGGTGGAGGGGTGTATGTGTGTAAGCAATAAAAAGAACCAGTTACTGGATTTTTAAGTCGTTTATGCAAAATATTCTGCCCTGTTCTTTCAACTCATAAAGCCAATTCCTTTATAAAAAGTTTATTGGTAGATTCCTCCCCTCGCCTCAACTGTTTTCCTTTTAAAATTTGATGAGTCTGAATGATTCCTTCAGTTATTAAATAAAGCTTTGGCAATCACTAATATACTGTAGGGTTCAAGCTGATTTTTAAATTTCTTTAACATATGACAGTCCAGAAATATCTTGGGTGAGAAATGAATTGGTGTGTATTTTATTCAAAAGTCATTATCTTATTGTTTCCACAATGGGTAATAGACAAGTGTTGTTAAAACTGTGTGTATTAGTTTGCTAAGACTGCCATAACAAAATACCACAGACTGGGTGGATCAAATAACCGAAGTTATTCTGTTAAGGGGGCTAGAAATCCAAGATCAAGGGTGTCAGCAGGTTTGGTTTCTCCTGAGGCCTCTCTCCTTGGCTTGCGGATGTCTACCTTCTCACTGTGTCCTCATGTGGTCTTTCCGGTGCGTGCATATCCCTGGTGTCTCTTCCTCTTCTTATAAGGACATTGATCATATTGCATTAGGTGACCTCATTTTTATTTAATCACCTTTTTAAAGACCCTGTCTCCAAATACAGTCACATTCTGAGGTCATGAGCGTTAGGGCTTTGACATAGGAATTTTGGGGGGACACAATTCCGTTTATAACACTGCATGTTTTTCCATCCCTAGGGTTTCTTTGTGCATGTAAAACTCAACACAACAGTTGAACATTTTAGAAAGTCTTGCTTTTCTTTCTATGATGAAAGTTGTTTAAACATTGAAATTATTCTCAAAAATAAGTTAACTTTCAAAAGTGTATATTCTTAAAAGTTCAGTGCCTGGGGTGGGGGTCAGGTGGGAGAGCAAGTCTCAGCAAGTGGGTAGGTCTGTGACCCCCCAACTCCAGGAGCCTAACTAGGGGTGGGAAACAGGACACAGCACACAGCCAATTCTGATGCAGGAAATGACAGGCTGCACCTCAGGAACTGCTG
Organism: Cynocephalus volans; assembly: GCF_027409185.1. NCBI lineage: Eukaryota > Metazoa > Chordata > Mammalia > Dermoptera > Cynocephalidae > Cynocephalus > Cynocephalus volans. The sequence goes on along the minus strand of NC_084460.1, from coordinate 242,106,981 downwards.
CCTAAGTCCTTCCACTCGTTCTAGGACCCCTTCTAGGCCCAGGGCAGAGCTGCCTTTCTTGTGATGGCTCTGGAGGGAAGAACCAGATACAGCGAGGCCGAGTCATCAGGCTGCCTCATTCCCACCTCCCGCCCCATGCAGCTCTACCCACAGCCATTCTGGGCAAAGCCGGGGCCCCTCGGCTCAGCCCTCAGCTCCATCTCTCTGCCAGGCGCTCAGCAGCTTGCATACTGGCAGGGCCTCTCCTCACCTCAAGGAGGACAGATCCTAGACCCATCCACAGATGGCTTCTCTTCTAAGCCTCGCTGAAACCTTGACATGCCATTTCATTGACTCCTCCCAGCAGCTCCTCATTCACCGGTGGGAAAGAGAGATGCAGAGGAGTTAAATTCTCATACTAGGTGGCACAGCAATGATGCAGAACCAAATCTACCTGTCACAGGTTTCGTGTCCTCACTGTTCATTCCTTAATAAAGCCCAGAGGACTCCTTCTGTGACTGTTTTTAAATGTATAAAATAAAATATGGAGGATCGCAAAGGAAACTATTATATTGAAATACATACTTCTTTATTAATAGTTTAAGCAACAAGATCTAGCTTTGCCAGAATTTCAAAGGAGGTCTGCAACAATCGTAATATGATGTGAGAATGTCATGAGAAAAACTATTGGTGAAAGAATCTCAGATACCGTGGCTTGTGGCCCACTTCATAATTGAAGGAAATGCTAAATTTCAGTTAGAACTTAGTGAAAATACATATGTACTTTTTTTCATCCGCGTTAAGAAACCCCTGATTTCTGTTGCAGGCCCTGCATGTGTGAGCATCCGGGCAGGAATGCCTGGTCTGTTAGGCTCTGGCTCTCTTCAGCAAGGCCCCACTCAGAGTCTGATGTGGGCTCTTAGCTCCATGAGAGGAGGGGAGCCCCTACTCTCCCAAGGCCTTGGGGTTCTACTTCTCTGGGGAAGTGGGAGGATGTGGGAAAGCAAGTTCCCTCTGAAATAAGGCTGATTAGCCCTGATTGTATAGTGATTAGTGCTCTGCATTGTGAAATAGGGCTGATATTTTGTCCAGACCTCACAACACACTAGGGGTGATGCTGAGAGCCGTTCTGATGGCAAGCACTGGACTTGTTGGTGTGATACCTGGTTCTTTCACTTCACACATATTTAGTGAGAAGTCTGCTTTGTGCTCGGTACTGGGGATGCCTGGTAGAGTCCACTCCCTGTTGGGAAGACAGCCAAGAAGTGGGCCTGGCAGTGGGCCAGCATGGGGGACATGAGATTGGCCTTCTTTGAGCCATGTGGTGAGTGAGGTGGCAGGATTAGTGTTTGGAGTTTCCTAACAACTTCCCTTAAGGCCCCAGCCTGGAGAAGCCCGGTCCATGCCCAGCAGCTGTTCGACTAGAAAGGAGTGCAGGACAGCTTCTGTGATCCCCTTTCAGCACTGAGGTGGGAATGGGAATAGTTAATCTGCAGGAGAGTGAGAGATGAGTGCAGGGAAAGTGGCAACAGACAACCATCTGTCCATCCACAGAAGTGGAAGAAAGAGTACTTAGTTCCCCTCACCCTCAGAAAAGTGAGAGCACTCACCCGCAGATCCTCTCCCGCTGTCTATCTAAGGTGGCCAGGAGGGGAAGGCCGCCCTTCTTGCAAGACCCTAAAGCCTGTAATAGCTTCTTGCTCCCTGAACCTTGGTTTTGCTTGCTCATTTCTGAAATCTGGCCGTGGCTTCCACCCTGGCCCAGCCACAACCGTTGCTGTTTCTTCCACACTGGCCACAAAGTATGGACCACAAAGTTAGCACAGTCCCCACTGGAGTTGAGGTCAGAGGTTCATTTAAAGTCAGTTAATGCACAGACAGTACTAAGACAGCAACAACAGAGAATCGTAAAACAATTGAGGAAGACTTTCAGGGTGGCAGTCCTCTGAAAGGGTCCCCACTCCATAGTTTGGCCCCTAAGCTGTGCAGGACAGAAGGTCAGTGTGATCTCTGGAACCAGAGACTGACACATGAGAACCAAACCCATAAGAGGGTCCTGTCAGTTGACTGGAATCCATTTCTTCCTAGGTATTAGGGTGACAGGATGACAGGAAGTTAGTTGGTAAACATGGAAAAAGGCAAAATAAAGTCCTGAGGGACATTTCAGCCACCAAGCTCTGAAACTGTTCCATGAAGCCCATCTCTTGGGCTGACTGGGCAGACCAGGCTACCCCCTTCCTTGCTAACACCATTGATTTGGCTTCAGCTCTATTAACACCATTGATTTGGCTTCGGCATCTTTCACAATTAGTTGGGCCCGAGTTCAGTTTCAGACCCCTGTCCTTCCTCCTGGTCCTAGGAGACTCTGGGGCCTCTGAACGTGCCTTCGGTAGCTGGAGAACTTCCTCTATAGCAGGCCTTTTAATATGGGCATCCACCTGCCAACTAGCAGTGCCCACTGAACCCATGGGTAACTAACTGGCATCATGTAGAACAGACCAACTTAAAGAATCCTTGTCTGAGATAGTCTCTTCTCAAAGAACAGATTCCAACAGGTGAGTTTTAGCATGAATTCACCTGCCTAAAAATGTTTTATTAGATCATTAAAAGGGCCAGGGAGTGAGGCAGTATAATCCAATGGAAGAGCAAGGACCAACGCACACGATTTAAATGAATTGCCGTGGGGCTGTAGTGAGTGACTTAATTTCTCTGAGTCTCAGTGTCTTCATCTACAGGATGAGCGCAGTCATGCTGGCTTGCAGTGTCCTCATAGGAATCAGAGACAGTGCAAGAAGAGCGCCCTGGGTCCAGTTGATCCTCAGGAAACAACTGCTGTTGCTGCTGTGAAGTTTTTAAAATTCTATTTTCTAGACAGCCTCCTTGAACAGAACTGTTCCAGACTGCCTTAATTCTTGTTTTCCAGCAGCTGTGACAAGTCCAGCAATGTTCTGTTAGCTTTTTCACTCCATTGCTGTTCACAGAAAGCAAGCCATCTAGCATTATTTTAATAGAAAGTATTTACTTCAAGGTATAAGTTTTCCACATTAGCTTTTACTGGTTGAACTAAATTAATATTTTAAGTCCTAAGAAATTGTTTTCTGCAGTTAAGAGACTATTAAGAATAGGAGGAAAATAATTCTGCTGTTTGAAATTTGGGATGCGTGTTCCATAGAAATAATGCTATTCAGGTGGCCAGTGTCCCAGGCTGCCCACTGGTTTAAGGCTCAAACTCTACAACAGAGCTCCTCAGATTTTGGTATATATGAATCACCTAGGGATCTTGTTTAGATGCTGAAACTAATTCAGTGGGGTGCCATCAGGGCTGAGAGTGGATGTATCTCACAGCTCCTAGGTGGTGCCCATGCTGCTGGTCCAGGACCACAGTTTGAGTAGCAAGGACAGGGTGGGGAAAGCTAGCATGACTTAGGGCTGAGAACAGTGGGGAGGGTTGGCCTGGATGAGGGTTTCTGATGAGGCTCAGAGACAGGGCTCTGAGAACTGGGGAAGCAGGAAAGGGCTCGTGGCTGGTGTAACTCCTCAGGCATTTATTTCCTTGCCATCACCTCTCCCGCCCCTGGTGTTTGCCAGGCTGTCACCTCTGCTGCTACTAACCCCACTCTCCCACCAGGTTTCCCCAAACTCTCCCACCCAGTGTGGCCATCCCTGTGTTCCTAGAGCAAGCACACTACCAGGAAGGTTCTTCTACTGGAAGTGCATTCCTGGTAAACAGCCTGGGAGCCATAGGTCTACCTCCCTGTCCTGCGTCCTCTTTGTTTTCACTCAGGTCCTGTGAAGAAATGCTGAGTAGCACAGACAGGAATGGCTGGTGTGGGAGTACACCAGAGAGAAGGATTAACGACCCCCCATCTCACCTGCCTCCTCTTCCCTTCCCATCCTACCTTCTCCCCGGCTCGTGTCCCTGGAGGACGGTGACAACTTCGAGGGCAGGACAAGAAATAGATTCGTCTTTGTATTTCTATGGTGCATACCCAGACTCAGGCGAATGAAAGCCAGTGGGGCATGGGCAGGAGAGCAGGAAAGGATTGTGTCATGGAAGTGAGGGGGAAGAGGAGCCACTCGAAGTGAACTTGCTTTCCTCACACTTGGCAGGGATATTGAAGTTCCGTGAAAAGCTTCCTGCTCATTCAGGCCTTGGCACAGGGTCCATTTGTCCCGCTGTGGCCTGTGGCAGTGGGTGGTGGATTGAGCAGCGCCAGGCACTGGGTTGGCCTCCATCTTTGAAGAGACTTAAAAGCAGCTTGGTTAGGAAGCCCCTCACCCCACCCCAAGGTCCTTCCAGAACAGTAACATCTTAGCAATGAGGCGAATGTCATCCTACCTCTTTTAAAGGTCAACCCATGAGAAGCTACACTTCAGTGGGAAAGGGGAGGAAGATAGGACAGAGTATTATGGAGAAGTCTGATTCATGACTGTGTTTTGTTTTACAGATTTATCAGCAAGACTGTTGAAAGCATAATTGTCCAAGATGCCTGTCCCTCCCCCTCCAGCGCCCCCGCCGCCACCCACATTTGCACTGGTGAGTGTCTCCTCCCCATCCATTTTCTATGCAGAAAGCAAGCCAGGTGGAGAAAAAACCTGGCACAAGTGTATTTGTTTTAAATGTATTTGCCTTGTGGCTTAAATGTGATACGCAGGCTTTCCCAGTACCCAGAGACCTAGCGAATCCAAACAGCACGGAGAGTTTTGATTTTTTAAGGTCTCATGCGATGCATAGTACAAGCATGGAATGTGGATTATTATACTAAGTTTCTTCTGCACGTCCACCATGGGAAATGCGCTGGCCCGAAACAGGGTTTCACAGGAGCAGCTGAGACCAGCATGCACTGATTCCGTCCAAGTGAACTCGACGTCTAGCCTTTCACTTCTGGGCGGGACAATCCAGAAACCCAGGTGTCTGTCATCTGAAATGCATCTGTTGAGGTGTCCTCCTTTCTCCTTTCTTTTTCTCTGCCTTTTCCCCTCTTTTCCTCTCACTCTCTGTTTTTGACAAAGATCATCTCCCCACCAACCACTTCTCCCACACACTCTCACATCCCCCCTTAAATCTCTCCTTTCATTTAGATGCCTATTTTCCAAAGGAATCTCCTCACCGGACTCATCCTGGTCACTTGCTTGGCCTGTCCTGGGAGGTTGGTGCACAGTCTTCCAGGAAGCCGGCCACCCTGCACATGCTGATGTGGAAAGGCTCCAAGACATGCTTATTACAAAGACCTCCCCAACATGTGAGGCCCTCACTGCTAAGGAGCCTTGGACTGATGGTTCATTTTTCACATGGGGAAACTGAGGCTCAGAGAGGAAAACTCTCTTGCCCCAGGTTTGCATGCAACACATTTATGTAATTCATTTGAGGTTGGAACCTGATTGGGAAGAAGTGACATACTCAAAGTAGCAACTGCTTGTTAGAGTCCCCAAGGAGATAGGAACAGAAACAGAGTAAATTTAGAAGCATTTATAGCAATTTGACAGTAATATTATGTCTGTTTATAAGTCTGGATTATGTGTGCCTTATTTTTTTTTAACTAATTCATTTTTCTAATAATTCATTGCTATTTTACAAAAGTGCCAGTCCATGATGGATGGGAAAAAATTTTTTAAAAACTAGTCCTTTGCCTGCATAAGTTTGAGAAGCTCTAATCTGATTAACATAGCAGGGTTAGTTTCTCTATATTTCCTCAAAATGTGGGTCTGTATACCATTGCTGGGTAGAGCATGGATTAATTTTCTTTAATTTTAATGCTCATGGTTTATTTTAATGTGTGTTCTAAAAATTATAGCTAGCACATCAAACCCAAGGTTTAATAGCGAGTTAATTCAAAATAAAATGTTCATTGAAAAACAGAACAGTAAATAATATAGTGAATGACTTAAGGAAAAATATCAAATAAAGAATAACACAGGTGGCATGAGAAGATAACAAAAATCCTGAACATTGTACCAGAATGATTGAAGTTTGGGAAACCCTTGTTTATCCTATCAACTCATTTCTTTCCATTATTCCATTGTTATTTAACTCAAAGCAGGATCCTGGAGAAAAGTATATCGAGATGAGAAAAGGGAAAGGTGGGCATCACAGGACACTGCCCTTGTGGAACAACACATTTAAGGGCCGTGGACTGCCACGTGAAAGAAGTTAGCACCCAAGGAGGTCAGGTGTCAAAATAAATTTTGAGGCAGAACAAGAGTCCACTGAAGGTTGCTGACCCAAAACTGTTAAGAGATCCAGTGTGGACATATCACTTAACCTCTTTAGGCCTCAGGTCTTCTTTGTCCTTAAAATGAAGACAGTAGGTAATTTTAAAAGCTCTCTCTAAGATGTCCAAGAATGTTGTTAGGTTGAATAAACAAGTTTCAGAGCAATAGAGGATAATTCCATTAGCAAAAGTAAACTGTATATGCAAAGAGCTTTTCTGGAAGGGCAGCCAAGAAGCTTTTAACAGGCTGTCTTCAGGGGAGTGTTGGGAGCTGCTGGGGAAGTGGCATTTTAGAGCCCATTCTTACCCCTTCTGTCAGATTCTAGGAAGGCTCTGGAGTCACACTGCTGGGGTTTGAATCGCAGATCCTCCTCTTACCAACTGGGTGACTGTGGCAAATGATATAACTTCCCTATGCCTCAGTTTCCTTGTCTGTAAATGGAAATAATAACTCACAGGATTGATGAGGACTAAATGAATTAATACACATGAAGTGCTGAAAACAGTGCCTAGCCCAGAGTAAAAGCTATGTACGTGTTAACTGTTATCATAAGCAAATAATACTTTATAATATAATTATTTCAAGGTGCTTCCAACTTAACGTACAGTAATTCTGTTTAGCCTAATTGAGGGTTTTCTGAGGTCTCCCTATGCCTCTAACTCTGACAATAAAAGGCCGTACACTTCCCCAGCATTACCTCTTGTGGCCCTGACTGGCACATCTGAAATCACATCCCTTTTCTGGGCCAGCCCAGCAGGACTGTCAGGTCTGCTAGAAAGCCCTCTGGGTTAGGGCACCCAGACTCTCTTTGGGACCAGTTAAAACCAAGCCACTTTCCAAGCGTGACAGACACAGACAGGTGCCTACTTCCAAGTCCATATGCTGGACTCTTAGTGTCCCCACTCCCCAAAATAACCCTGAAGGAATGAGATTCCAATTTCATAGGAAGGATCTTTCCCAGGAATTCTGGAAATATAAGAAAATGCCCCCAGGTTTTAAAGCAGTGCTCTTGTCCTCTCTGCAGTTTCTGAGAGCTAAGCTTTCAAATGGATTAAACATCAGAAACACCTTGGACCAAAGGTCATGAGGGAACTTTTTGGGGTAATGCAGATGTTTTCTATCTTGATTGTGGAGGTGGCTACACAGCTGTACATGCTTGTCAGACTTATAGAACTGTGCACTAAAAGGATGATTTCACTATATGTATATCATACCTCAATACCTCTGACTTAAATTTTTTAAAAAGGCATCTCTGGGGGCCGGCCTGTGGCTCACTCGGGAGAGTGCAGTGCTGGTAGCGCTGCGGATTCGGAACCTAAATAGGGATGGCCCACAGGTTTGGATCCTAAATATCCTGGCCGGTGTGCTCACTGGCTGAGCGCGGTGCAAACAACACCAAGTTGAGGGTTGCAATCCCCTTACCGCTCAAAAAAAAAAAAAAAAAGGCATCTCTGGGAATGTAGACAAGGGAATTATTTTCTAAAAATTTGGTGGGTTTTTAAAAGACACAGCTGACCCTTTTTGCCGGAGACAATTTTTCCCTTGCACCAGGTTAGTTCTAAAAGATGGGGAAGGGAAGCTATTTTCAGGTTACATTCTGGAGAATGAAGCCTACTAGTATTCTGCACAATCCTCTCAGACTTAAAATTCCTTTCTCCGGTCTAGCCATCTATCCCTAACGTAACTCAGTTGGTCACAGCCAGATTGTAGGCTGAATTTTCAGAGATTTTTATCAGGGACTTTCTCTTCCTGCCTTAAAAATGAATGCAATTTATTGCTGCATCTGCTCCCAAGTGTCAGTGTCTTAAAACAAATGACATGGAGTCTGAAACTTGTGGAGAATTTACAACCAAGAACCTTAGCAACAAACTTCCAATACCCTACCTGTACCAGCTGAGTGTGGTAGTAAATGATATAATTAATCCCAGACGTGAGTACACGTTTATATGGTTCCCTTTCAGGCCAATACAGAGAAGCCTACCTTGAATAAGACAGAGCAGGCCGGGAGAAATGCTCTTCTCTCTGACATCAGCAAAGGGAAGAAACTAAAGAAGACGGTCACCAATGACAGAAGTGCACCAATATTGGACAGTAAGTGAAAAAAGCTATTTTTCATGAAGATAAATGGTTTATGGCCCCAAAATCAACCCTGCCTCTCTCTCTCTCTCTCTCTCTCTCTCTCTCACACACACACACACACACACACACACACAAATTGGTTAACAACAGCTGTGAAACTAGCAAAATAAAGGACTGTATCACTCATCGCAGGCCGGGGCTTTGGCTTGGATTCCCCTCTAATGCTGCAGGAAGCAAGTATAATAATTCTTTGTCCAAGACATACACAACAGCAGTTGTCTGAATTATTCACAACACTGTCTGTAGATTAACTCATGGCTCCTGGCATGACAGAGCAGGACACAGCATGAAATATGGAAAGAGCCATGGCCATGGAGTTGAAGGACATGGGTTCAAGTCCTGGCACATCCATCACTTACCATCGCCAAGCCTCACTGCCTTCATTTGTAGGGTGGAGTTGATAATACCTGTCCCACAGACCTCACAAGTGTGTTGTGAACTTCAAATGAGATAATGCCTGTAAAAGTACTTTGTTATCTGGAAAGGGTAATTCACATGTAAGATATGATTATTAGGAGCTGAGAGAGAGAGAGAGAGAGAGAGAGAGAGGAAATGAGATCACAACTTTGTGTATCTACCCATCTAAGTCTGAAATATTGCTGTAGGTCAAATGTGTCCCCCAAAAGTTTATGTGTTAGAAACTTGATCTCTATTGTAAAAGTGTTAAGGGGGTGAGAAATCTGATTATGGTATTTGGAAGGTGGGGCCTTTAAGAGGTGATTAGATTGTGAGGACTGTGCCCTCCTGAAGGGATTGATCCATTCATGGAGTAATGGGTGTGGCTCTGATGGCTTTATCAGGAGAGCTAGTGAGGATATTAGCTCTCTTCCTCAGCCCATTCTTACCATGTGACACCCTAGTCACCATGGGACCCGGTAGAGAGTTCTCACCCAGAAGAAGGCCCTTACCAGATACGTTCCCTGGACTGCAGACTTCCCAGCTTCCAAAACTGTAAGAAATAAATTTCATTTCTTTATAAATTGCCCAGTTCCAGGTATTCTGTTATAAGCAACAAAAACAGACAAATACAGATACTTTCTGGAATAAGAAAGGGTGTGTATAAACAAATAAGTACCCATAACACAAGGCTACTTATGAATATTTATAACAGAATGAAAAATTATCCATGACTTGCATCTACTGGCAATTAATAATCAGGTCTCAAGACTGTCTTCTCACATTCCTAGACCTCTCCACTGCTCACCAGATATCCCCAAGATTCACCCTGGACTACAGATCCCATTTGGATTTAATAGGAAATAGACTGACCTTCCAAAATCACCAGAGTGTGAACTTTGTAGACAAGTGAATAATGATGCAGGATTTTAGTGAAGTGGAGAGTTAGAAGCGCTTAGGGTAATTTCTGGGAGAAATGCCTAATGGATAGAGAAAAAAGAAAAAGGATGACAGTTAGGTGAGAACACTGGCATGGGAGGAAAATAGAAAAGAGGAAGACCAAGATAAAGCCTTTGGACATTGCTGTGTTTCCAGGCAAGGTGGTGCAAATGAGAAGGCACTGTCCCTCAAAAATGAACTGTGCGGTTTTTGACTCTTGATACAGTCTGACCACTCAGTCAAAATGCCCACAAAACTGATGTGGTTAGTGTATAATCCCTTAATCTTCCTGATCGATGTCACAAATCCTCCCTGGTAAGAGCCCAGCACAGTTACCTATATCTGGGGAGCCTCGGTCCAATAGCCATCTGAGTCGTGGTCCTTGGTATAGGGCCAGAGGAGCTGCCAGCCCCTAGGACAGAGGCCATGGTTCTCTACTCTACAGGAGGGAGCCTAGGGTTCTGGGGAAGAGGGCATGAATTCCCCACTGATACTGAAGGAGACTGGATAGTCTGAACCTATTCCTGAATCCACTAAAGGAAACTCATTTTATTCTTCAAGATCCACTTCTGCAACCATTAAATGGAAATAGTGTTAGACCTTCTCCCTGCCAGCTGCTCAGTGATGTTTAATCATGTACTTTGCTTGATGGAAATGAGATGCAATCCAGTGCATGCTCTGTTGCCCATGCACTTAATTGGACACCAATACTGCTGCCACTAGCTCTTTGCAGGTGGCAAAGTTCACCCATGGTTTTGTATTTGTTTGCATGTGAAACCCACCTCATCTCTGTGTCAAAATATTGACCATGGTTATGCATGATAGCCCTTGCGTATCAATTCAGCCCTGTCCTGCAGTTTAATTACTAATGAAATGACCTGGAGCCAGTTAGCTATCCTAAACTTTAGTGTCTCTATCTGAAAGATGGACAAATGTTCCATATTAAAAACACTAATGAATGGGGCCGGCCCGTGGCTCACTCGGGAGAGTGCGGTGCTAGTAACACCAAGGCCCCGGGTTCGGATCCCATATACGGATGGCCGGTTCGCTCACTGGGTGAGCGTGGTGCTGACCACACCAAGTCAAGGGTTAAGATCCCCTTACCGGTCATCTTAAAAAAAAAAAAAAAAAAACACTAATGAATGATATCTGATTGTGCAGCAATCTCTTTGAATATTCAGCATCATGTAAATGTGTCCCATGTAAGTACAGTATTCCAAAATGTATCATTCATTAATGAATAATGTTTGAATGACAAGGGCAATGTTAATATTATTAGTAATAATTAAAATAATAAAAATTTTAAATTTTATGTGGAAGCAATTTTGCATATACTTCTGGAAATTGTTATTCTAATTTGACTTATCTTGTTAGATGAAGTAATTCTTGTCAATTTATTATCAGATTCTTTTTTCTATCAACAGAGCCACCATAAGCATTCCAGAAAGCTCCACACCTAGAAAAGATACAGAGCTAACACAAACTTATTATAAAGCTAATCCAGAGAAAAAGAGAATACAAATGAATAAAAAATAGAGCTCAGAAAGCAGATAAAATAAGAGATTCAAAGTAGATTTCCTAAAATTAAGGATAGTATTATGAAGTTACGTGCTAAAACATTTTAAGATCTTAAAAAAAAAATGTATTTTCTAAGAAAAGCACAAATTTACCAAAATTCACTCAGGAAGCCTGAGGAGGAAAGAAGATGAAAATTTATCACATTGCTTTCTCTCCAAATAGCTTTGGAGCCAGATGATTTTATTAGTAAATTCTTTCAAATTTTAAGAAACAGCTCATGCGAATGCTGTGTAAATCATTCCCAAACCTATGAAGAGGTGGAAAGCTATCTGATAGGTATATGGTATGATCTTAGTATCAAAACTTGACAAAGACAGCACACACTAAAAAGAAAGCTGTACATTACTAGTTTCTTTTTTTTTTTTTAAGATGACCGGTAAGGGGATCTCAACCCTTGGCTTGGTGTTGTCAGCACCATGCTCAGCCAGTGAGCCAACCAGCCATCCCTATATGGGATCCGAACCCGTGGCCTTGGTGTTGTCAGCACCGTACTCTCTGGAGTAAGCCATGGGGCGGCCCTGTACATTAGTAGTTTCGACTGAGGGTGATTTTTGACTCCCAGGGGACATGTGGCAGTGCCTGAAGAAATTTTTAATTGCCACAACTTTGGGGGAGAGGTGGGGCTGCTACTGACATCCAGTGGGTAGATGGCAGGCATGCTGTAAATACTCTATAAAGAACAGGACAGCCACCCACAACAAAGAATTATCCAACCCAAAATGTCAGTAGTTCCAAGATTAAAAAACCCTACCATGGGCCACTTATGATCATAGATGAGAGAATACTAACTAAAATACCAAAAATCTAATTCAACAGTACATTAAAAGAATAATTCACCATAGGGCTGGCTGGTTAGCTCAGTCCGTTAGAGCTTGGTGCTGGTAACACCAAGGGCAAGGGTTTGGATCCCATATGGGCCAGCTGCCAAAAAAATTAAAAAAGAGGAATTCACCAAGACCAGCGTTTATCCCATTTTTAATGTTAAAAATTCTGTTTATCCATCACATCAAATAAGAAAAACCATATAATAATCTCAGTAGATCTTGAATAGGCATTTGATGAAATTCCATGCTATAACAAAGTATTAAAAACCTGAAATAGAAGGATCCTCCCTGACTGTAAATATTTAGGAAGAAAAAAAACCTATTTCCAACCAACAGTCAGTATTTAATTTTGAATCATTAGACGCATTCTCATTAAAATCGGAATGTGGTTGTCTTTAGCAACATTAATAATTTACATTGTTATGAAAGTTTAGCCATCAAAGTAATTACTTATAAAAAACGGAAATAAGATACACACCTCTTAGAAAAGAGGAGGCAAAACCTTTATTAGGTTTCTAGCAGACCATATGTCTCCTAGAAAATCCAAGATAATAAGTTTATTGTAAATTTTAATTTAGAAAATATAGCAAAGTGGCTTATCAGATATCAAATGAAATTTTATGATGCCAATAATAATCAATTACAAAATATGATAAGAATAACATCTCTTTCACAATTTCAACAAACAAAAACATATTCAAAGTAACCCTTACAAGAAGCGTGTGTAACCTATGTCATGAAAGCTTTATCAAAAAATCCAGAAGACATAAGTAAATGGAAAAATATACCACATTTCCAAATGTGAAGTCTAAATACCATGAAAGTGTCAGTTCTCCCAGATTAATTTGTAGATCTCATGTTGTATTAGTCTGTTTCTGTTGCTCATAATAGAATTCCTGAAACTGGGTAATTTATAAAGTATAGAATTTATTTCTTACAGTTTTGGAGGCTGGGAAGTCCATGGTTGAGGGCATGCATCTGGTGTGGGCCACCTTCTGTTCTGGGAACTCTCTGCAGAGTCTTGCAGAAACACAGGCAATCACACGGCAAGAATGACAAAAGCACTTTCATGTGCTCTCCTTGTAAAGCCACCAGTCTATACCCATGATAACCCACTAAACCATTAACCCATTACTCCAAGAATGTGTTAATCCATTTACGAGGGCATAGTCATCACGATCCAGCCATCTCTTAAAAGCTCCACCGTTCAACAGTGCCATAGTCCGATTTCCCATCCTCTTAACACTGTTACAATGGGGATCAAGCTTCAGTGAGTTTTGGGGGGACATTCAATCTACAGCACATGTAACACTTACCAAAGACTCAACACGGTTTTGGGGGAATAGGATTTTAAGCAGTGTTTAACTTCATAAATACAAACATGCATACATTAATTGAGAGAAAATTTTTTTTTAAGGGTATAATCATGGCTCTTGTACAGATATAAAATGGACATGTGTCAACAATTTTATTTAACTCACTAATTAATGAGGGAACCATATGATGTTTTCAGTTCAAAGGAGAATACAGAGTACCACACACATATAGGCATATAAGTGCTGAAATGAATTTATAATTAGGTACAAAAAGGGTCAGTAATTGCATTCCACTAAACACAACTAATTTGCATTTCTTTGGACAAATATCATTTGTATTATCAGTTTTCTGGGACTTATAGAGTTATAAATTAGCTCAAAGATAATGGGAAGGAACCCAAAAGGCTAGATAGGATACTCAATAATCTCTTTCTTTCTTCCTTTTTAAAAATGTTTTGTTTATTTGTTTTCCATTTCAAAATCGTTCACATTTTTTTGCAAATAAATGCAAAATAAAACAAAAACTTCAAACCTTCTCAAATTGCGAAGAAGTTTTAAATTGTTAAAGCCTACTGTTGGGCTTTTGATATTAAAAAATTTAAATCAATCTAAAATCCATCAAATAAGTGGGTGATTAAATAATTATAATACATTTATGTTCTAAAATACCATACAATACAATCCTTTAAACTCATGTTTAGAGAATATTTAATGACATGTGAACTGCTACCAATAAAGTATTAAGTGAAAAAAGCAGGCTAAAAACTGAATTTGTTGTTAATTTTAAGAAACATATCTAAATTGAAAAAATACTGACAGGAAAAAATATAGCTTAACAGTGGATATTTCACAGGAGTAAAATTTTAAGATATTTTATTTTCATATCTTAATTCCTTTACTATCTCTCCTTTATTCTTTTTACTGTTTCCTTTCTTCTTACCTTTTATTGCATCCTGCCCTTCCTTAGGACCTTCTTTCCTTGAAGATCCCTTTATTTGCCAAATTCTTTGGATATGGAACAGATGGATATTAGACCATACGGCAGCTAGTCAAGAGGGGGGTTTGGGGACAAATCACATCTATTACTGTTTCTTCCATTACTGGGCCTGGGACTGCCCTGGGGCGGAAAGAAACCCGTCTGGTTCTGACTGGGCATAGGGTGAACCCTTAAAGTCCTGCATTGAATGAAGAAATCCCAGTTGTCCAGCAGAGACCCAGGTTCAGCCAGCTCCCTGTTTTATTGTTGTTTTACTGTTTACTTGGGCTACGACTGGTGGTGTACTCTGGTGGGTGTTTTCATACATGTGAAAAGATTGCATTTTCTTCATTCTGCAGAACCTAAAGGAGCCGGTGCTGGCGGTGGTGGTGGCTTTGGTGGAGGTGGAGGATTTGGCGGAGGAGGTGGCAGCAGTGGCAGTGGTGGTAGCGGCAGCAGTGGTGGTGGAAGTTTTGGAGGGGGTGGACCTCCTGGATTGGGAGGACTATTCCAGGCTGGAATGCCGAAGCTGAGGTCCACAGCCAACAGGGATAACGGTAATGAGAGTTTCCTTCTGAGTAAGTGAAGACAAGCAAAGTTTGGTGGTTTGGATGCTTGATGTACCTTCTAAGGCTCTGTACCCTTTAAAACATTTTACATTTTTTGAAGTGTTGCCACTGTTTCATAAGACTCTATCTAGCTTTTTTTGACTAATTAGTATTAGACAGTTCCATAGAGCTGAGAAATATTTGCCCAGTGTTTTGGGGGTAACCTGCACTTTTTTTGTACTTTCCTAAATGGTGAATTAGAGTAAGAAGAAAAGGAAGGAGCAAGGGGAACTTGCCACCCCTGGAAACTCTGCCCAATGACCTGGCAAATTCAGCTTTCTTTGTGAGGTAGCCTGACCAAGCTATCTGGTATAGTAAATACATGTGAGCCACTTTTCACAAACACCATGGAGCATGTCCTATGGAATGTGATTACGAATCTCACTAAATCTGAAAAAGTATTTTGTAGGGTAGATATTTGGTATTTCAGTGCTGCAAGTTCTAAGTGGTCCTACAGGATTGTCTATGAACTTGGTGGTAGGGAAAAGTTGAATTTGGTCATGCCTAAATAAAAAACCTTCCAGAGTGCATAAGGCTCTCTCCTGACTACTATGGAAGCTCAAGAAATTTTACCATAAAACTTTTTTTGTAATGCCTATCATGTTTGAAGAATTTTATTTATAATTCTACAGACTTTTATAATGTCCTCTGGGAAAGTGTGAAATTGTCACATTCATGTGAAGATAAAGTCCCTGAATACTCAGGGTTAGCTGGCTATCTTTGCACTAGATGGTATAAATCTAGAAAAAGACTCAATAATATGAGATATTCTATGTTGCCAGACCTGTGTTTAAATTTAAATTTATTTATTTAAAACCTACCAAAAGAATTTGAGGCAGCTGATACATGCATACATTTGATACTTTAACAAAAAGGTAAAAGACAAAGTAAAATAATAAAATGAAGATGGAATTTCAGTTAGTGCATAAAATGTCATACCAAAAGACTCCTGCATATGGTAAGGTGATAGTAACTGCAACTTTAATCCAAACTTGAAAGATATAACTCATCACAAGTTGGTAACATAAAAATATACCACATAGTCAAGGAAAATGTAGCTTTTTTTAAGTACTAAAGGCAAAATAAAAAATTCTCTCTTGAGTTCATGTTATTCTTCTATATAAATCTGTCCAAATGCTTCTTATTGTGCCTCGGATAAAATCTGAACCTCTTCTGCTGGCCTACAAGGCTCTTTGTGACCCAACCCTTGCGGGCCACTCAGACTGAATTTCCTGTGGATCTCCCCCACGCTCACTGTGCCCTAGGCACGTGAGCCTCTGTTTTTTGAACTCGAAGCTCATTTCCACCTCAGGGCCTTTGCACCTGCTGGCCCTCTGCCAGAAGCACCTCTCTTCCTCATCTTTCTGTGGCTGGCTCCTCTTTATCAGGCCTCAGCTCACATGCCATATCCTCAGAACAGCTGTCCCCAGCCACCCCATCTGTCCTAGCCTCTCCAGGCCCTCTTGATCTCATCAGCTTATTTTAGTTTCTTTTTAGTACATATTACTACCTGAAAATATGTATTTATTGACCAGTTTATTGTTTATCTCACTGACAAGAATGTAAACTACAGGAAATCAAGATCTTTTCTATTTTGTTGACTCCTCTGTCTTTAGCATCTAGAATAATGGCTGGCACATAGCAGGAGCTCAATAAATATTTGGTACACTAATGAGCTCATGATTGAAGTGGTTAATGTTTTAAGGCTAATCATTTTTTTTTGAGAATTGCCTTGGGTTGCAAGAGATTCTGGGGTTGTTTGAAAATTTCCAAATTTTTGGTTCCCCTTTAGTTTCTTCCTTTGTTGAACCAAAGCTATTATAGGGTTGTTCTGTCTTGCCAATATTAAAGTGGAAGTTGACCCAGTAGGAAAAAATTTGTGTAGTTGACTACTTCTTTGCAGATAAATTCCATCCACTGGTGTCTACTCTTTCAATTAAACTTTGTCTGATAGTTTCTTTTTCCTTTCTTAGTTCTTACTCATTGCAATCATAACTCTTCCATTATATTTTTCCGTCTTTCCTTGGGCATTTCTGTTCAAAGAGACCAGGTAAGCCCTTGCATATGGAGATTTATATTGGGAGAACTAATTTTTTCACCTAAGATGGCTGAATTATTTTTCAAACCTGAGAGGTACAAGGGGCACAGAGATGGTGATGGGGAAGAACAAAAATCATTAGTGGAAATCCCATCTCCCAATGTCATCTTGTTCTTGTTCTCTCATAGCAATAGGAATCTCTCCAGAACTCTTAACTAATTTCATCCTGGATCTTGTCCATACATTATGTAATGCTAAGATATCTCTCCAAAATCCTTTGGAAAGCTGATGGGCCATAGAACCTGGTACTAGAAGGTAGACAGAGCTGTGATCTATTCCTCTGCCTCCAGGAAGGACCACACAAAACGCGATTTACATAAGTAACAGCTACCTATATTTTATAGCACTCTGGGAAAGGACTTCCTGTAGCTGGGCATATACTCTAGCTCTCAGTTTCTTTAGGGTTCCTAATTTTTCTAACCAGATGTTTGTTTTTCTGTTCTTCAGATTCTGGGGGAAGCAGACCACCAGTTTTGCCACCAGGAGGAAAATCCACATCTACCAAACCTTTTTCACCCCCAAGTGGCCCAGGGAGGTTTCCTGTGCCTTCTCCAGGCTACAGAAGCGGTCCCCCAGAGCCTCAGAGGAACCGAATGCCTCCCCCAAGGCCCGATGTGGGCTCAAAGCCTGATAGCATTCCCCCTCCAGTACCTAACACGCCAAGACCCATTCAATCAAATCTGCACAACCGGGGGTCCCCACCGGTGCTTGGGACCCCCAGGCAGCCCGGCCCTGGGCCTACTCCTCCCCCTTTCCCTGGAAACCGAGGTGCTGCTTTTGGAGGAGGTTCCATACGTCAGACACCCTCGGGCTCCTCCTCGCCCTTCTCCAACAGGCCTCCACTGCCCCCCACCCCAAGCAGGGCCTTGGATGACAAACCCCCTCCACCGCCTCCTCCAGTGGGCAACAGGCCCTCCCTCCACAGGGAAGCAGCTCCACCTCCGCCCCCTCAAAACAACAAGCCTCCAGTGCCTTCCACCCCACGGCCTTCCTCCTCCTCACAGGCCCCACCTCCTCCACTGCCACCCAGCAGGCCTGGCCCTCCTCCCCTGCCTCCAGGTTCCAGTGGCAATGATGAAATCCCAAGGCTTCCACAACGGAATTTGTCCCTCACTTCGTCTGCACCTCCCTTGCCTTCCCCAGGACGTTCAGGCCCTCTTCCTGCCCCACCTAGTGAGAGACCCCCTCCTCCGGTGAGGGACCCACCAGGCCGATCAGGTATGACAAGACATGGGTGAGTTGTTGCCCTAAAGCCCAGCCTCCCAAATGTCACTAATAGTACTATAAATGGATATAGTCATAACATAGCACAAGTAAACACTGAGACTGTTTTATGCTTTTTTTTTTTTTTTTTTTTAGGACACAATATTTGCTTCCAGTATTTCTTTGGGGGAGGGGACATCACACTTCTACTCAATTAACAGAAACAGTTTCATAGTACGGCAGTCTTAACCTTTTATTTTATATATTTTTACATCCATTATGCCATGAATTCATAGGGAATAGGTTCCAACAGCTCAGGCTCCTTGCCATTCGTTCTCACAAAGTGTGCTTCTCTGGGTGGAGCAGGCTGGCGCTTCAGTTGAACCCAGGTTTCTTTCTCTTTTGCTTCCTTCTTTTTCTGATCATTTTCCTTCACGCGTTTGAGGAAACTGTCTCGGCTTTTAGAGTGCTTAATATGCTCAATACGCACATTAATTCTCTTGGCAAGAATCTTGCCCTTAACCTGTTTGTTTACAACAATGCCAACAGCATGCTGGGTAACATTGTAGACTCTTCCAGTTTTACCATGGTAACATTTGTGGGGCATTCCTTTTTGAACAGTTCCCATTCCCTTGATGTCTACAATATCACCTTTCTTGTAGATTCGTATGTATGTGGCCAAAGGAACAACTCCATGTTTTCTAAAAGGCCTAGAAAACATATATCGGGTGCCTCTCCTCTTTCCCTTTGTGTTCGTCATTTTGGCAAATTACTGGAAGATGGCGGTTCCGGCCGAAAGGCCTGTTTTATGCTTTTAGGTGACACTTAACCTGTACAATTTCATCATGACCTCACGTAAACCTCTAAGGAAAGCGGGACCACTGCTTGAGTTCATGTTTTAGATGAGGAGACTGAGTAACCAGTAAAGTTAAATGGTCACGAGCTAGTTAATGAAGAAGAGGCTGGAACTTTCGTCTTCTGTCTCTGAAGTGTACTCACCCACCACTCCACTACCCTGCATCTCTAAAGTGAATTTCAGCTGTCATAATTGGGGGAATAAATTCCATCTCCTGCAGGATGGCCCCATTATTCCAATGAGAAGGGCAGCTATTTAAGTGCTAATGAACTTCTCTCTTCATTTGTCACGCTTTGAGGCCATGTACCTCCTCGTTGAAGACAAATGTTAAAAAGTCCATTTTGTTTGTTAACATCTCTGGTATGTAGATACCTTGGAGAATCAAATAAAGTTATAGGCCTTCTCTTCTTAAAAATGCTCATAAGCATAAATTCAAAATTTGCATACCATTTCATGCATCAAAGGGCCTGCTAGAGCCTGTCTTCCCTCCCACCCACCCAGGGTTGAGAAATGTTGATCTAAGGGAAGAACTTTCAGAGTAGCAAATGAAATGTGAGGATTCCCTAGGGTTTGCGCTCTCTCCTGATTATAATAGCTGTTTTTAATAGAATGCATGAATTTAACTTGTTTTACAGTGATTATTATGGACGCAGTAGAACCATCTATTTTGTGAATTTAACCTCATCATACATACCTTGTCATGTCTGAAAATGGGGCATTTTTTTTTTTTAGAAGTTAGACTATTGACCCTGTGACCTCAAAAACCTAATAAACATCATTCCTTAAAACAGTAGTCCTCAAACTTGATCACATACTAGAATCATCTGGGGAGCTTTAAGAACCACAGATGCCTGGGTCCCTTCCCAGTGTTTTTGGTATAACCAGTCAGTGTACAGACTGAGCATCAGGATATTGGGAGCTCCACAGTGATTGTAACGTGCTATAGAGTTTGGAAACCACTCCTTCAAACTGCTGTGCCAAGAAGTGACTACAAACAGAAAACAGTTAACTGTTCTATCAAATCCAATCCCTAGACGTAGTGGCATCTCATTAAGTATTCTTCAGTGACAAATGAGAACAGGTAGTCACATGAACAGAATGCAGCCTTCTTCTCATCCAACATCTATGGATTTTCCCCCAAAGTGGTTAAGGAGCTTTTTGCATAGTTCTACCAAATGGATGAATCAACAGATCAAATCTTCTCCAAAATATGATAGTCAGTGACATATAACATTTATTGTTTCTTTTGATTACATGTCATGCCTGTTTATTATAGAAATACAAAGAAGTATAAAGAAAAAAAATCATATGTATTCCTACCACCACCACCATCCAGAAATAATCATTGATAGCTTTTCTTATATATCCTTTCAGTCTTTTTAAAATGTATATACAAAATCGGTATCACACTACATGTATGTATTGTTTGGTAATTTGCTTCTTATTTAACAATATCTCATTAATGTTTTCTGATATGATTAACTATTCTTCTATAACGTGACTTTTAATGGTTGTATAATATTAGATTCTATAAATATGCCTCGATTTATTTAACCAATTTCCTCACTTGGTTATATGGGCCATCTCTACATTTTTGCTGTTGCAGGTAGTGCACTGGTACATCCTTGTAGCTAAATATTTGTGCACATCTCTGTGTATTTCCTTTGGATGAAGTGCTAGAAATTCCATCAGGGTGTGTGCATGGTATACTATGTATTTGATAGGTACTGTCAAATTGCCTTCCAAAAAATTCCTACCAATTTACATTTCCACAGGAGCATATAAGGTCATTAAGAGCCACCTATATTTTGAGACATGGCTTAGTTTCATTGTCAGGGGAGTGAGCTTTAGAATTTGACAGATTTGGGCCGAGCCCGTGAGTGCAGCGACGCTCCCGCCGCGGGTTCGGATCCTATATAGGAATGGCCGGTGCACTCACTGGCTGAGTGCCGGTCACGAAAAAGACAAAAAAAAAAAAAAAAAAGAACTTGACAGATTTTGAGTCAAATCCTGGCTCTTCCACTTATTAACCTTCTGACTTGGTCTTTTTAACCTTCTAAAACCTCTGAGAACTTGTCTGCTGTCCCTATACCTCTCAGGGTTGTTGTAAGAATTAAATGAGACAAGTGTGTATAGTTGTTATCTTATTTCCTGGAATGTAGTTATATTCAATAAATGATCATTTTTATTATTATTATGCCAATGAGAAATAAAAATCTGTTTTCTTTTTTCCATTGTGACTACCTGGGTTTGGAGCAGGGAGCCACAAGTTTAGAAAGTTAGGACCATGAACATTTACTTAAAAAGAAAGAGAGATGAAGTCAATTAAGTTATATAGTACCAGGTGCCATAATATGGGGAAATCTACTTTGCATTTAGTGACAATTATATTGTAACATACTAGTGAAGTTAACCCCACAGCATGTGAAACACTTTTCTCCTAGTAAATCGATTCTTGCTGCTTGGGGCTCCAGCAGTGACAGGCAGATGGAACAATAAGCAAATACCACTGAAGCCTCCCTGAAAGACCAGCCTGGGCCGGGCAGTGCCTCCCACCTACATTAAATGTTTGAGCCAAGGCTTTCTGTCAGGGGTATCAGCAATGGGCACATGGTTCAATTTAAGGCATCTACTTGGATTCCGATTCTATAATTAAAGAGTTATTTATATTTACAGCACTGTAAGACATTGCATTTACATGAAATCTCAGCATCTTGCAGGTGGAACACACTGCTGGTGGTAAGGAATAAGTACTAAGGCCATTTTGATTTACATGGGAAAATGCCCAAGTGCTGGGTTTTGTTTTTTTTAGTTTACTTACTACCCAAATAACTTCTGGATTTAGAGGATGGGAAAAGCAAGATGGGGGTTTTGTGTGTTATCAAAACAAATAATTTACTCTGTTTTTGTTTTTTGTTTTGAAACTTAATTGATTATATATATTTGTGGGGTACAGAGTTGACTGTCATTACTTGTGTACAACATGTGATGCTCAAAACAGGATAATTAGCTTATTTCATCATTACAATACGTAATCATTCTTTATGTCCATTAGCCAACTGGAAGAAGAATTTCCTTTTTTTATTAACAAGCCTAAAATTTTCTGATTATACTATACCACTGCATTTTTAAAAATGGTATCAAATACTTATGTACTTTTTATTTGCTTTTTGACTAATTATTCCTGGCAGTAGTGCTATGAGAAAAGTGACTATCTGGCGCTTTTATAATAAAGACAGGAAATCAAGCTCCATTGGGTACCAGCTAGCTCAGGGTCAGTACCACTCTAGCATTTACAGCCACAGGAGATTAGCTATTTGTCACTCCCTGTGTTCAAAAAAGAACCTGTCTCCCCAAAGAGAAAGAACCGAGAAGGAACTCCAGCTGTCCTCAGGATTACTGGTATTTGGTTTCCTGATGCCACTTCTGCCTGGAAACACTGTATGCATCACAGAAACATGCTTGTGTAATTAGCAATAATACTGTGCATTTAAGGAACTTAGTTTTTCTAAAGACCTAAAATAACTTCATAACTGTCTTATTCTTTTTTCTAAATTCTTTCCTTGTGTCACAGTCATTAGTTCAATAGTTCTTTAAAAGGATTATAAAATGTATTTTAAATTATATGGTTGTCAGTATAAACAAATTATCACATATTTTCAGTTTCACTGCATCATCTCCAATCTCAATCCTAACTCAAAGCCAAAACAGCCATTTAGGGGTGGCATTAGTGGTATAGTGAGTGGTGAGCATAGCTGCCTTCCAAAACAGCCATTTAGCAATCAATATCTGCTTATTCTACATATACATGTCTACATATGTGCATTTTTGTGTTTATATGTGCCTATTCATTTCTCAGCTAAATCTCCTAAAAAGTCTCCACCATTTTTCCATATTTCCTAGTTAAAGGGCATATATCCAACAGGCACTCATTAACTGTGTATTGATGATGATCACAGTAATAGTCATGTGGGTTGTAAGGTATTGCACTGAATATCTTTTTTTTTTTTTTTTTTTGCCCCAGGCCCCCTCCCACCACCTCCTCCAATAAGCAGAAATGGCAGCACATCTCGGGCCCTGCCTGCTACCCCTCAGTTGCCGTCCAGGAGTGGAGTAGATAGTCCCAGGAGTGGGTCCAGGCCTCCTCTTCCTCCCGACAGGCCTGTTGCAGGAGGACCTCCCCCACCTCCACCATCAACATCAATTAGGAATGGCTTCCAAGACACTCCATGTGAAGGTGTGTGGTGTTTGCTTGAGTTAACATTTCTCATTCCATCGTTGTTAGCACACTGCATTGCACTGAGCTAACTATCTAACCGTGTTAGGGCTCACCATGATTTCAAATTAAAAATACTAATCCCCCTCTCCCACTTCCCAAAAAGGCAGATCATTATTCTCTGTCCTGTTCCTTATTTGAGTCTCATTTTGGTTAACTTTTTAGACATTCCAGAATCCTGAAAAGAACCATTTTTGTAGCATACCTTCTTATTACCCACTTTCTAAACAGTTTGCTGTAGGTAAGAAGCCCAATAGCCTGCAGATAGTAAGCCGCTTACCTCTGTCATTGTTATCAGAGTGGTCCCAGTGATTCCTGGGCCCACTGATGGGAAGAAAGATGTCTCATACCTTCGTCCCCACCTCCTGAGAGAGACTGGCTGGATCTTCATGACTATAGTTAAAATTACTTTACTTTTATTTGCAGAATTTTTTTTTTTTTTTTAAAGATGACCAATGAGGGGATCTTAACCCTTGACTTGATGTTGTCAGCACCAGGCTCTCCCAAGTGAGGTAACCGGCCATCCCTATATAGGGATCCGAACCTGTGGCCTTGGTGTTATCGGCACCACACTCTCCCAAGTGAGCCACAGGCCGGCCCCGGGTCAGTATATTTTGCCCATGTGCTAGTTAGTGACATTTGTACTTCCAGCACTTTTGTAAACTTCTAAACACAAAACTAAAACTGATTTCTGCAGTTCCTCTTGATAGAGTTTGGATGTGTTGTCCCCACAAAACTCATGTCGAAATCTGATCCCCAATGTGGCAGTGTTGGGAGCTGTTTGAGTCGTGGGTTGGATCCCTCATGAATGGATTAGTGCTCTCCCAAGGGGTTGTGGGTAGTGAGTGAGTTCTCGCTTTACTCCTGCAAGAGCAGGTTGTTTATAGGACCCTAACACCTCCGCTTTCTCTCTCTTGCTTCCTCTTGCCATGTGATTTTGCACCGATGGCTGCCTGCCGCTTTCTGCCATGAGTAGAAGCGGCCTGAGGCCCATGCCAGATGCAGCTGTCCCAGAATCATGAGCCAAATAAACCTCTTTTCTTTATAAATTACCCAGTTTCAGGTATTCTGTTATAGCAATGCAAAAACGGACTAATACATCTCTGTATTTCATTCTGTGCTTTTCATTACTTTAAATCTTCATAGCAAATTATCTGTTACTAAAGATACTGTTTATTTCTCCCCCCAGATGAGTGGGAAAGCAGATTCTACTTCCATCCGATTTCTGATTTGCCACCTCCAGAGCCATATGTACCAACGACCAAAAGTTATCCCAGTAAATTAGCAAGAAATGAAAGCCGGAGTGAGTATTTTCTAACAGGGCTTCTGGCAGATTCTTACTTGAATAGTCTTGGGTTGTATAATAAATCCAGGCCTCTTGCTGGAGGTGGGTGGAGAAACCCATTTGGAGCCATCTAAATTCTGGTAAATTCCCCTTCCATGCACAGTGAGGAAATTGGAGATATCCAGAATGCATACGAGAAATGATTAATTTAGTGTGTCATTACAAGCTCAAAATACCTTTGGTTTGCTAGTATTAAATTGTACTATTTTGCTTCTTTGGACAATTTTGATCTTCCTGAGACAGCACAAGTAGAACTGTCTTCTGTCCCCACTAGTTTTGAGATTGGCAAAATGTCTTATTAATTATAATAAAAACTCACTGTAACCACCTTGATCTTTCAAATGTGCTATAATCATACCTTTACAGGGCATTACAAGAAAATTCTAAGTATATCCATAATCTCCACATAACATAACAGATATTTTGTTTTACCAGGTTCTCTTCCAATTTTTATCTATATAATTAAGTTTGGAAAAATATAGTTAAAGTGATAGAGTACAGTTTTTTGGTGGTGGGGTTTATGTAACATTGCTTAGTAAACACTTCCACATTTATCACATGGTTTTTATTTCACAGGAGTCCATCAAGTCGATGTACAATAATTTATCATTAGTGGACATTTAGATTGTTTCTGTTTTTTTGCTAACACTGTGTATATAATGCCACCATAAAGAGGTAGTTTCCCCTATTGAAGAAGAAATGGGAACAAGAAGGGAAAATAAACAAACTGGAATTTAACAGCAATATATGTAGACGACTAAGATTAGCACAAAATATACATACCAAGGATACTTCAAAAAGTTCATAGAAAAATTCGTGTTATCTTTTAATTCTATTTTTCCATGAACTTGTTGAGGTGCCCCCATATATCACTGGTGCAGCTCAGACTTGTAGCAGCCTTAGCCTCAACCAAACTCCCAAACCACAGATATGTGGAGAAAAAAGTGTTTGGTCAAGTGAAGTAACTGTCACAATGCCCCTAGCCATGTCCTTACTCCCCGGCAGAGTGCCTGACACATACTCAGAGCCTACTGATTCTTAACACTCAGTTCTTAAATAAATTTCTGGTTGGCTGGTTCCCAGCAGTAGAGCAGATTACTATCAGCTGAAGTTAAGGTTGCTTAGAAGTGAAGTCACTGACATCAGGGAGAAGTGATAGATGGCAGTCTCAGGTCAAAGGAGGACCTGGGACACAGAGTTGTGCTACGTATCACAGCACAGGACAATACCAGCGGTTTTGATTGGGTTAAATTGATTGAGTCAAATCCACTTTCTACCTCTATAGAAGGATTCAAAGAGTTAGAAAATATTTTAGGAAAATTTTTATGAACAAATGCCAGAAGTAAACAGAATATTGCTGCTTGAAAGGAAAACTTAATTCCTGGAAAAATTCTTTTATGTGGAATTACACATTCCTAGATAATACCTATAAAAATATATAACGATAATAAAATTATACAGGAGTTGGTGGTTGAAATTTTTTATGAAAAATAAGTCTTCGCATGGAACAAATATCTTTGAGTGGCGTGTGTGTGTGTTTTCATCAGAAGAGGGGCTTCTATTTGATAAAAGTACAGCCTATTTTTCTTCTCTCTTGATCACTAATAAATGAATTCACTTTAAGGAGTTTTTCATATAGACTCTAAATATTTTTCCTGATTTCTTATAAGCATTCTTAATCTAATTAAATATGATTTGTATTTTTATCCTCCTTATATTCTCTAGACTTTTAATTTAATAGCTGAACACATTCTCTCCCTGATCATCCTTTCTTTGAGACTCAAGTAAGCAATCTGAGAACTAGAACCAAGTCCTGCTCACTGTTGCATTGTCCTTCAGTGGCTCAGAGCCTGAAACATAGTGGGCATTTAAAAATATTTCTTAAATTGGTGAATTAATTTCTGCATTCTCTCCCAAATTTTTTTGTACGTTTACTTTAAATATTTCTAGTATTAGGCATGTTTAATGTTTTATAACGATAATAGATAATCTAACAAAAATAAATAAGGCACTATCAAGTGCCAAGTTTTATTCTGCTTCTGTAGCTGCCTTGTCCTCTAAGCCCACAGCCTCATAGGGCACCCAGACAGCCCTCAGCAGTGTACAGGACATTTTGAGCCACCTAGTTACAGTTTTGGACAAGGCCAGCCCTCACTTTGCTAACCACTTGTGGTGTGTCAGTTGATGGTCAAGGCTTCGTGATAGATGGCTGGTTTACATCCAGATGAGTCTTTTTTCAGATGCCTGCCCAAGAAAA
Organism: Cynocephalus volans; assembly: GCF_027409185.1. Taxonomy (NCBI): domain Eukaryota; kingdom Metazoa; phylum Chordata; class Mammalia; order Dermoptera; family Cynocephalidae; genus Cynocephalus; species Cynocephalus volans. The sequence continues at coordinate 242,079,978 of NC_084460.1, read as the reverse complement.
GGTTTGGTTGGGATGGTGAGAGGAAGAGGCAAAAAAAATACACAGCCAGTATTTTCCTCTAACTCCTCTCCTTGTTCAGAGATTTGGTTCTGTCTCAGAAATCTCTCAATAGACTACTAGGGTCACTATCAAGATGCCTGCTGAGGAATCTGTGAGTGCATGAGTCTCAGAGCAATGGCCAGAGCAGACCTACTCCATTGACATGTGCCCCTGGTAAACCTGTTCACAGCATCTGAACACCTGACTTCATGTCTAATGCCAGTGACATCCTCAGAAAAATGTGTGTAGGATAGATTAATTTTCTAAAATGTGAATGGCTTTTATTTTTTATTTTTTTTTTTTTTAGGGATCCGAACCCGGGGCCTTGGTGTTATCAGCACCGCACTCTCCCGAGTGAGCCACAGGCCGGCCCTGTGAATGGCTTTTAAATCTGGTTACAGTGCACTGACAGCCTACAAATATGCATAGCTTTAAAAAGAACACATCAGCAGTAAAAAGGCCACTCATGGAATAGGAAAGAATATCTGGAAATCATATATCTGATAAGGGATTAATATTGAGGGTATATAAAGAATTCCTACAACTCAACAACAACAACAAAAACAAACAACCCAATTAAAAAATGGGTTGAATATTCAAATAGACATTTCTCTGAGGAGGATGTGTAGATGGCCAGTAAGCACATGAAGAGATGCTCAAGAACACTAATCACTAGGGAAATGAAAATAAACTTACTGTGAGATACAACTTCATGCTTTCAAAAAGGCATTATTTAGAAATTAGAAAATAACCTAAATGTCTGACAAAATGGGATTGATTAGATAAATAAACTATAGTGCACCCATGTAATGCAATATATCATTAATAATTATATTTGCAAAGGGTGATGACTTTGAAAGAAGTTCAAACTCACTATATGATTCTATTTCTGGAGAAAAAAAAAAGAACTGTTCCTAAGTGGAAAATACACACAAAATGTTATCGGTTATCTCTGGGTTGTGCGAGCAAGCGTGGGTGAATTTTTTGTTTTGTTTTTGTTCATCCATATTTTCTGAATGTGTAATAGACACACACTATGTGATAAGAAGAAAAGCATTTTGTAACTTGGTGCAAGTCCTGAGTGGCCAGTGGTGGGCCGTCCTCTAGTGGTGTCCACTCGGATCATCACTCACTCCTTCCTTCCACTTCTCACTTAGCCACATTTGCCAGTCATAGGGGTGAGGTAGTAGGTACCTTTGCAACCATCCCCAAGTTTCCACAGTGAGAACATAAGCTTTCTAACCAAAATTATATTTTGTCTGTTTTTTTCCGTCAAGGTGGATCCAGCCGAAGAGAAAGGGGTGCCCCGCCTCTTCCTCCCATCCCGAGGTGATCTCTGCCTGCTCCCCTCTACCGGCGCTCGGAGCTCGGGAACTGCTTCTATTGTTGCGCCTCAAGAACTGCACACCCTCCTCCCCCTCTCTTCCCATGTCCCCTGCATATTGGGAGGAGGGAAGAAGGGAGGGTGAGGTGGGAGTCTGCGTGCATTGGGGTGGGAATCTGGTAAAGAAACGCACCTAGCTTTTTAGATTGTGAGTATCCTGAAAGCTATTGCTTGCTTCAGCTGCAGCCTGCCAGTGTTGCTGCTGGAGGTCGATAGGATTTTGTGGCAAGTAAGCAGAAATGAATTGTATCCCAGCTTTCAACCAATCACATGCAAGCCTTTACTGCTTATTTGCTACAGGCTGTAATTATGAAAGTCCCGGAGGGCTGTGTTCTTCCATGCCTTTTCCGCATGCTTGGCCTCCTGTCTGTTTCCATGAACTACAGCCCACCTAAGCAAGTTGCTGAGCAAGGGCTCGCAGGAAATTTTGCGGTTACACGATGTCCAATCTTTGGCAGTCTGAGGTAGGCTTTGGGACAGAGCTGTCCAGTAGAAATATATGAGCACATATACAAATTTAAAAATTTTTAATAGCCACATTTTTTTAAAAAGCTAAAAAGAAATGAGTGAAGTTTTAATATATATTTTATTTAACCCTGTACATCCAAAATATTATCATTTCAACCTGTAATCAGTATAAAAATTATTAATGATATATTTTACATTCTTTTTGGTACTAAATCTTCAAAGTCTAGTGTGTGTCTTACACTTTGAGCACAGCTCCATTTGGACTAGTCATATTTGAAGTTCTCAGTAGCCACATGTGGCTGGTGGCCACTATACTGGACAGCATGAGTCTGGAAGATGGAAGCTAGTGCAAAAACCTCTTGTTTAAAAAATAGGAAAAGGCAGCATGCGCTTTAGCAGTTCAAGAGGTAACTAAAAATAAAGTTAGGACTCAGCACCTTCTTTGGCCTTAGATTTTGCTCCCTTATTTTCCCTCTTCCCTAAATATCTATATGTAAGTGTTGCTTCACGGTATCAGGGTAGGAAATTGATCTAATACAGCTTCACAGTATCATGGTAGGAAATTGATCTAATACAGTTTACAGTCACCTGGAATAAAGCCATTGGAAAGAAACCAAAAGCCTGTTGGGGCTTCTGGGCCTAGAACCAGCTGGCTTGTGCGCTCGCTGTCACCTGGACTCCTGCCTGGAGGATTGAAGTGGACTTTGTTCCTCTCGTGCTCGGCAAACCCCTCAAGGCTGGGGAGAGAGACACTAGTGAGGCTAAGTAGGAAGAGAAGACAGTCAAACGTGGAAGAAGGGAGCCGATTTGAGCTGATGGACAAAACTCTAAAAATCAAAATCTGAAGCTGATGGAGTTCAGCAAATTAGGGAGATTGCTAGTGGAAACTGGAAGGAATTTGTTTTGAATCTGTCCAGGAGAATCGTTTGTTCTGGATCTATGCAAATAAAGCTCCACTAAAGGACCACCGGGAAGAGCCAGCCTTGCCTTTTTTTATATGATTTTGTTTACAGAATTTTTCTGGGACTTTTAAATCTAGCTATAGAGTTGGGAAAAAAATATTTCCTCTTAGATGTTTTTATATGGTTGAGTATATCTAAAATTACCATTACTTATTTTTTATAAGCACACAACTACATTTGTTTATGTATATCTACCTAAATGATATATCATGGTTTCAGTGTATTATTCCTGTATTACTGGGAGATGCTACCAAGAAATCAATCCAAAGAAAAATTTGAAAAATGCATTTCTATTTATAGAATAATTGTTTCATCTATGTAAAAGCAAAAGAACCTAGAATTCTAATAAATGGGATGTCTAATAAATTATGAAGTTACTGATTTGAGTATATTATATTTTTATAACTTTCCTTGCCAAAGTCCTGGGCTTAGCAAATTAGAGAACTTGTTTTTTCCCCTCTCCTCTACTGTTCCTCTGTCTTTCTTACAGTAACTTGGGGCTCTTTACCCAAAGAGAATCAAGAAATATAAAGGTGTAACAAGCTTGGCACCTTTATAAAATGTAAAAGTATTTTTAAATTTTTTTATCTCTAACATTTTAGTAATTTAACAGCATCATTTTATTTTGGATTCTTTGTTCTGACATCAACAGTGATAAACATCCCTATGATAAAAGCCTAATGACCCACTTTACAAAAGATGGAGTTTGGCCATCCTAGCAAATACAGGCGAGAAAAGTCTGACCCAAAGAAAGTTGTGAGAGGTAGTAAGAATTGGACAATTTCCTTGTATATCTCAACTTTTCAGGTACTATTCTAAAGTTAGAAACAGGGTCACAACTCAGAGTTGCCATTCATCTAGAATAGAGATGTTTTAGGATATCTTTTTTAAGTGAATGTTTCATTAATACACCTATACCCTTTAAAAGTTATCAACCTAATAGCATCCAAAACTTTGAATAAGTTCTGTGCTAAAGTCTTCAACTATGGCAAATCACAAAAATGAGTAATTTCTTCCCTGAAATCAGAGCTTACATGTGTGTTTTTTCCATAACAAGATAAATGAATTCAAGATGCAATATAGTATTTTAACATTCTCATATCATTTTATATTGAAATGTATGACAGTATTAAAATTCAGTGTTCAGTATTTATTTCACTATGCATTTTATTTAGTAAAATCTGAGAAAAATGTTTAATCCAATGGTGCCTTTGTGATTTGAAAGAAATCAACTTTTTGTGTCTAAGTAGCAGATTATTTGCATATTTGTAAAAACTGTTAGGCCTTTGTATTTTAACTCATAATACCAATTTTGTTATTTTAGTAGCAGAAATGGGATGATTGTTAAAGTGCCCAAAAATTTTTGGCATAAAATTAATTTTTCCTTCTTCATAGTCAAGGAATATAGAGGGAGAAAAAAAAGTCTTTTCATACCGTTGCACTATGTAAACACACATTTTGGGTATCTATGTCATCCGGATAGTTTAAATGGTAGGGTAGAGTCTACCCTAGACATCTGCATCTTTGTATGTTGGCCAGAGAATAAATAAAAGCAGAATGATACGGTGTCAACTGGTGGTTTTTCTTTAAGTATTGTTTGTGTAAATATAAGCAAAAAAACAAGTGTATATTTTCTGTTTTTATACTGTGGTAAAGAAAAACAAACTTAGAAAAGAAGAAGGTCCATAAAAGTAAGTAAATATTCATTTCACCTACTTGATAATCTCTTTTTGCTTGTTTTTCCTGAGATCCTGCATCTTAGTCAGTATCTGTTTACTTGAGTCAGATGCTTCTAGTTTGAGGTAAAGATGGCTCGTGGGAGCCATGGAAATGAAATTACAAAGACTAGCATGGACACTGATAAATATACAGGAAAGACCACTGGGAATTTAGGAAGCCTGATAACTTTTAAGATTATCTGCTTAGTGTATATGTGTATATATGTATCGCAATACAGCACGATGGTTAAGAACTTAGGAAGACCTGGCTCCGTCTCTTACTTGCAAGTTACTTCTCTAAGCCTGTTTCCTTAGCTATAAAGTGAGGAACTATCTTGTAGCATTAATATGTGCATTAAATGAGATAATGCACTCAGCACTTAGTCTGACTTATTGTAAGCACTCAATAAGTGGTAGCCACAATTAGTATAAAGTAGGAAACAAATATTTATATAATGACCCCAAATTAACTGGAACCAAATTGACTTACAAGAGAATTTACTAGCGTGCTTTTAAAGGAAGGGAGCTCTAGCTCCTAGATAAAAAACTATCCACAAAGCATAGACAGGGATCATCTCGCATGCTATCAATCACTTATACCTCTCAGGCCTGGAAAATGAAATTTCATGTTCCTTCAGTCTTCACAGAAATATTATGAGGTTCAATTGGAAATCACAGAAATTAGGCAGAAAGAACCTTCTAGATGGGGCAGCCTTAGAATTTGTGGTGTGCAGTGAAATGCTATTGAGAGTGGAAAGGGTGCTGATAATAGTTGCTGTGGCACAACAGGAAACATCGGGGCTGCCCCGGCAAACTGGCCTATGTGGTCACCCCACTCAATGGTCTCTCAGTCCACCAGATGGGCAACTTAACATCCCAAATGACAAGACTGACAGCCGGCAGTATGACTTTCCACTGTACCACAGTCCCGTCTTTGTGATTCTTCCTACCTCACGTGTCACTGTTTCTTTTGTGTGTCTCTCACATTGCTGGAAAGAAAAGGCCAAATGAGAGGTTACACAGAGAATAAGCCCTGTCCTGCAAACCCGGACTCGAATCCGGTTCTGCCGCTTGCTCCCTGTGAAGTCACAAGTTACTAAATCTGTCTGAGCTCTTGTTTCCTCAACTGCAAAATGGTTACAAAGTTTAAATAAATACATAAGCATCAGGCAAAATACCTGGCATGTGTTAGGCACTCAGTGAAAGTTAATTTCATTTTGTTTCCTAAGCCTTTTGCTATCAAACCTAGGCCACATTCAAGAAGGAATTCTCAATGTAGTCAAAGAAGTCTGACAATTTAATTACAGAATCTTTAGGAATAAAAATTGCTTTCAAAACTGGTTCAAGCTGGAATCATTCATTTGGCTCTTTCATCCATTCAATAGATTTTTATTTTATCTTATTTTACTTACTGTGTGTGAGCTTCACCACAAAAAATATCAAACCGGTCTCCCTACCACAGCACAGGGGTTAGTGGTCTCTGAGTGGCAGTTAAGGAGGCAGCACCCGTTCCCACCAGGTGTGGGCACAACTGCAGTCACCCAAGCAACAGAGGGCTTTTGAATACTTTACAGGTTTTCTTCCCCCTTAAGGATCAAACCCTGGACCTTGGTGTTATCAGCACCATGCTATAACCGACTCAGCTGACCAGCCAGCCCCCTTTTCTCCTTTAATCTCAATGAGTAAATTACTTTTTTTTTTTTTTTAATTTTTAAAACTACAAGAAAATTGGGAAAAAACAGCAGTATTTAGAAAGATCTTTGAGGGCCAATAGGTATGTCTTTTTGGTTGTGATTAATTTAAAAAGTAAAGGATTCCCAGTTCCCTATGCATTTCAATTAATTGAAGGCTTCCGGGACACATAACTGTCACCAGTCAATTCAGAGTGGCCCCTTCTCCCCTGTCCTCCTGCAGCCTCCCTACCCAACACTCTGGACACTTGGCATTTAATGTCTGTCTCTGGAGCTACATTTAGCCTATACCAGTTTCTCTTACTGGCAAATATTTAGAAATGTCCCATCCACCAACATTATAGCACAAATTTCGTTGTCTTAAGATGTTGCTTCTGGGCCGGCCCGTGGCTCACTCGGGAGAGTGCGGTGCTGATAACACCAAGGCCACAGGTTCGGATCCTATATAGGGATGGCTGGTTAGCTCACTTGGGAGAGTGTGGTGCTGACAACACCAAGTCAAGGGTTGAGATCCCCTTACCGGTCATCTTTAAAAAAAAAAAAAAAAGTTATTGCTTCCATTATTATAGAGGTGCATTATAGAGGAAGCTGATTAACCTCAAACTATGGGACCTCCACTTACAAAGGAGAGTTCTTCTAATTAAGTACTCATTTTTATATGTAATTTTTTATTTGTGATTTTTATATTATTTTTCTTAATTAGTGCACCTTAAATTGTCTAAAGCCTGAGGCCTCACAAGACCTAGATCTGTCCTTGTGGTATTGCCCTCCTCAGCTTTGGATGCAGAACTGAACCAAAGTGAATGTCTTAAAATTTTTCTTAAGCTGCCAGCTTCCCTGAGTGACATGAGGATTCCAGACGGATATAACATGGCAAGTTGTTTACTTCCTTTGTACTACCGGAATGGCCTGTGTTTCTAAAACAATTTGCTCATTGTACTATCCACAATACATTAGAGTCAAAAGCCCCACAATGTGACCAATCTGGGAAAATACGTTTGAACTTTAAGGAGCCTGGAAAACAAGTCTGGATGTTATTTAGATGTCAAGCTCAAATTTATCTTAAGTTTTAACCAGATGCCTGCCAGAACACCTGAAATATCCATCATGGACTTAACATAAATATGTTTTAGTCATGAGGGACTCCCACTCTTTTCCTGTTTTCTGTCTTTCATAGTAAGTTAAAGGTCACCCATCAAAATGCTATCTTTCTCAGATAGGTCCCTGAAACAAATAGCAGCAGATAATTGTGAAAACCCAAACGCTTCACGGAGCTATTGTATCCCCTGAGATTCATTTCTACGTTTATTCATTCAAATAATCAACAAACACTGAGAATTTATTAAGCACTGGGAATATAAAGATGCTCATGTACAGTAGGAAGTTGTAAGTATTAGTCCTAAAACCAAGGGTGTGAGTTTAAATTCTAGATCCGACAAAAACTTCAGCCAGTAGGTGCAATGCCACGCTATCACAGGTCCTGAAATGCTCCTCACCACCGATACTGGGCTGTTTGGTGGGCTGTGTGCATGAAAGGAAAATTCCCCTTTTGCTTGCTCTTTAGGCATTTACTCTTGGAGCAAAGGCATGGATAGGTCCCAAATGAGGCCACCCTGGAAAAAATGGAAAAACATCTAACAGTAATGAAAACAATAATTTTATATCATCAAGACACTACCTAATTTACTTACCTAAATAACAACACATATACTGTCTTTATTTTTCATATAACCACCAGCAATTTTGTTCATCTACTACATATTACAATTTGAGCTAGGATCTCTGCAAATATTATTGTATATACTCTTGCTAATCTTTGTGTCTTTGCACATAGAGAAACCAAAGTCTAAGAAGATTAAAAATTTGCCTCAAGAAACGTGCTCTGAGTGGATCCAGAATTCAAACATAAAACTGTCTGAGAAAATTCAAATGGGAAGTCACAATATCATTGTCAACTTTTCATTTGCCAGTTTGAAAAAATACTGACATTTCTTAAAAGCAAGGACATTTTAATTAGCCACAACAAGGAAAGACTTAATCTTAGGATAAAGGATAATAGGCTCAGTTGAATGAATACAGCTTCATAGAAAACTCGCTACATTGTCCTTAATTTCCTCACTGGGCTAAGGACTGACTTTAGTCTTGAACTAGCATTTACCACCTGGGGCACATTGTTTCTTGGACGTTATCTTTTTTCAGTTCTTTGGTTCTTTACAGTTTAGGGTATGGTTATAATCCCTGCCTTTAAATTTTAAAAGGAGCATTACATACCTGTACTTCTTGGCTAATCTTATTAGATACTTGCTACCTTTTAAGGTAATTTTAGAGGAACTGCTAAAATTCAGATGTCTTTTTTTTTTTTTTTTTTTTTTTTTTTTGGTGGCTGGCCAGTACAGGGATTACACTCCCAACCTTGGTGTTATCAGCACCACACTCTAACCAACTGAGCTAACTGGTCAGCGCCCCCTCACCCCCCAGATATTTGGTTAAACAGTTACAGATTTCCGAAAATCCCCATGTCAAAGTCAAACTCCAATGTGAATAATTTGCTCCCCTGTGTATCTCCCTTCTTTTGTACTATTCATTATTTGTGGGGTATTTCTACCACTCATATCATGAATTTGTAGTATTGAATTTATTTTTTACTCTTCTTGCAATTGGAAAAGCTGCGTGGCTCTTTTAAATACCAAGTACAGTTATGTGTTGCTTAATGACAGGGATAGTTTCTGAGAAATTCGTCATTAGGTGATTTCATTGTTTGTGTGAACATCATACGGTATACTTACACAAACCTAGATGGTATAGCCTACTACACACCTAGGCCATATGGTATAGCCATTATAATTTTAAGAGGCCACTGTCGTATATGTGGTTCTTTGTTGAACAAAACATTATGAGGCGGGTGCATGGTTATTTCACTTAGCACTATGTCCTCAAGTTTCACCTAATAGATAATTTTTTCAGGAAAGTATTTTAGAGACAAATAGCATTATAATGAATCAGCACATATGAGGCAGTAATAAGTATGACAAAAACTGAATGCTATCTTGGCAATTTAATCTTCATATTCTTTCATCTATTCTCTATATATGAATATATTCTCTTAAAGGCCCCAGTGAGATTTTTATTTTGGTAGGTCTGAGGTTGGAGCTCAGGGATCTGCATTAACAAACACTCCAGGTGATTCTGGTGCAAGTTTGCTTTCCCATAATAGCCAGAAGTAAACCTTGCATTGTTTGCCTGTCAAACTATCTAGCGTCATTCACAGAGGAAATCAGGTTAGAGCAAAGAGACAGTCATATTCAACAAAGTTGAAAGAAGTGGCTCCACAGTTTCGTAGCACCTTTACATACATTATCACAGCAGCCCTCCGAAGGAGGAAGTAACTGATCCCCATATTTCGTTTGCAGGGCTAAGGCACTGGGAGAGAAAGTAACTGGATCATGGTCTCACAGCTGTTGGGTAAAAGGGAGCCGTGACTAAATCCCTCTGTGACTGTTTCAGTCATGCTCCTTTCATTTTCCTTGGCATTTTTATTTTTACCCTTATTGCCTTCATTTATTTGACAAATATGATTGAGCATCTTCTTAATAATGAGAAGGCATGAGGTAAGCCCAGCTGAAGATATGAAGGTCAGTACTGCATAATGCCTGTGTTTCAGGGAGCTTATGATCTTTTGTGGGGGCCGAGGCAAGCATGTAAATAACTCTAGAACTAGGCAGAATAGATTAAGTGCTCAAAAGCTTGAAACAATGCATTGCAGGAAACCAAAGAAGGCACAACTCCTGTGAAATTGCTTGAGCCCACTGCTTCACACTCACATGCACTGTCCTCACCTCCCTGACTTAGTTAGACTTACAGTGTTTCTCAAAATAAAAGAACCGCCTGCACCAGAATCACCTGGAGTACTTGTTAAATGAAGATACCTGAGTTCCACCTCAGACCTACCAACCTCAGACTTACCTTAAAGAGTATAAAGTTTCAGTTTTGCAAGATGAAGAAGTTTGCAGATCTATCTCACAACAATGTGTATATATTTAATACTACTGACTTACACTTAAAAATGGTTAAGATTCTCAGTCCAATCAGCTGGGTTAACAATAAATAAATAAAAAGGTTAAGAAGGTAAATGTTATGTTACATGTTTTTTAACACAATAAAAAAAAATTATCTCTATCTATTACCAAACTGATGATACATTTTCCTCATGCTAAGTGCTCTCTCTGCCAAAGAAAAATCATGTAGCAACAGCACTGTACCATCCTGGCCAGTGAGCATTAGCACTCCGTACTGAGTGTATGTTCTACTGTGCTTTCTTGAATTGAGTGTGTTTGTAATGTGTGCCTTCTCTCCTTGCCACTTTCTGGTGAGTTCTGATAAGCAATTTTCACCCATAGTGCTATCAAAAGGGATAGTGCAGTGTGACATTATGATATTTACATAATGGTCTTCATCCACAGTTCCTGGCTCGTGCTACTCTCTGACCTTCCCCTGTCCTCCTTTCACCTGCTCCTTTTTCTCCCAGAGAGAGGAAAATCTCTGACCTACCTTAGCTGATTGCAGGTCCTAAGACCCTCATTTTAAGAGGGGTCCTGCCCCATACCTGGAGGAAGGAATGCTGCACAGAGAGGCCAAGAAGAACCTGAACAAACAGACCTTGCTGGGTTTCCCTGCCCAGCCTGTTAGTGTCAGATCATACCCTTTCTGTCCAGTCGCATTTCTAAATGGTTTTCCATGCTTCAATCATGCCTACGTAATGAAGATTCCATAAAAACCCAACAGCACAGGCTTCAGGGAGTTTCCAGATAGCTGAATATGTGGAGGTTCCATGCACACCCTTCCCCCTTCCCTTGCCCTATGCATAGCTGGTTGGTCAGAAGTTCCAGAGGCCTGGGCTTGCAACTGGCATCTGAAGTGGGGTTCCGTCTTGGGGACTGAGCCTTCAGCCTGTGGGATCTGACGCTATCTCCAGGTAGACAGTGTCAAAATTAAATTGGAGGACAGCCAGCTGGTGTCCGCTGGAGAGTTGCTGGCTTGCTTGCCAATGGGGAGAAATCCCCACACATTTGGTCACAGAATTCAGTCTTCTGTGATGATTGTGATTGTTGCTGAGTAAGAGTTGAGGAAAAGCACTTTGCTTTGTGTGTGTTTTTTCCTACATGCATATTCTGCCATAAATATAGAAGAGTATTGTGTTGGATGTTAAAGTTTTTTAAGCAGCTCATGATGACTTCAAGGAAATGGTCAATAGTAGAGGGAAAGGATCGACAGGGATTCAGTGTGGTGGAACTCTTTTGACATCATGAAGGGTATCATAAATATCCCTTCTACCAGGGAGGATGAACTAACAATTATGACTGGTAATGGGAAGAAACTATGGCCTGGGGCATACTATGACCTCAGAAGATTTAAAGAGAAGAGAAAATCCAGGGAAGAGGAACTTGGACTCAGGAACTTGATCAAAATAGCCATTCATTTGGGCTCCCTCTCCAGGAACACATGCTCCCTGCAGTTAACAAGGAATACCTATAGCGTTGCTGGGATTGTAGCTTCTACGTTTGCCAGTGTTTCACTGTGACCAGGGGGAAATGAGTCTAGAACAGTAGTTCTAAACCTCAGAGTATCACCTGGAGGGCTTGTTAAGACAGAGTCCTGTGGTCCTGTGCTCATTGCTAGAGATTCTAAGTCAGTAGGTCTGGGGTGGGGCCTGAGAATTTGCATTTCCAACAGGCTTTTGGGTGATGCTTGCTACTGCTGGTTCTCAGACTACATTTTGTAGCTCTGATTACTATCTATAATAATTAAACAGTTTTCTTTGCGTTAAACTAATATGTATGTATAGCATCAAACCTAAATATGTGGTCCATAATTTGCATTATAATTGAAGAAACTTAGCTGCAAGAGGAGAAAACCAGTTGTCCTGGCATTGTTGTAACCGAAGCATAACTGCGCCTTATAATTACCTAATACTCTCTCTTTGACCGTTAGTCACATCTGTTTATCTCTTTGTTTTTGTTTTTGCCTTGCCCACATATCATGGAGCTTGGTGTGGAATCTAAATGTTAATAAATGTTAATTATGGATTTTTAAAAATCAAATCAAAACAGCAAAAATCATGAAAAAAGTAATTCATGAAAGCTGACAAGCCTTCCACTTAATCATCTCAAGGTTAAATAATGATCAGAATTTTTTTAGTTGAAGTACTTATGTTGCATCTTGATGTTTGACTCTCATATAAATATAACTATGCTATTAGGCTCTATTTTTCATTGCAGATGAAATTGATGCATCTTTGTGTGGTGTAGTCTGACATAGTAAAACTGTTACTCTCTAGGTAGGATATTCATAAAAATGTAATTATTGTAATCAGAACAGTCTTTAAGCTCATGAGCAGGGACTGCCAGATTCATGATTGGCAGTTTTCAATCACTTCCCATACAGTAAAGAAACTTCTTAAAGCAGTCTTGGGAATCATTCGTGTCTTTCGGAGGGGAACTATTCTGATCAAAGAGAAGGGTGTTGGGAGATGATCATGAGAAGGCAAGCTGGCCTCCTCTGCCTGGCTTTGGGCAGGACTGGGTAGAGGCTTTTAACAGATTTCGTTCTGTTTACTCACCAACAGCTACAATAGCAGTGCTGTTTGCTGGGAGAGTGCTTTGAGAAGAAAGATCATTAAGACTATCCTGAGTGTAAATCAGAAACTATTGTTGACTATAATATAGTTATCATTTTCCTTCTGGAGTTCATAACTTGTTGAAGGAAGAGCCCTGGAGCTGCTGCGTATGCACCGTGCCACCTGGAGAAATGCAGCAAGTGCCCTCAGTAGATTTCAGCCCCAGGCTGGTTTAGAGTAGCCAATGTACTTAATGTTCCAAATTTCGGTGTAGGCAACATGCTTAATACATTTAGAGATACCAGAAGCAATCACAATGTTGGTGGGTTAGAGAAATAAAATGAAGTCAATAGGCATCTCGATACGAAGAAGCAAATAATCTACTCAAATGAGAAAACAACCTTGTTTTTTATTCTCTCTGTCCCTTTTCAAATTACTCAGCTGGGGAAAAGTTCTTCCCTTGCCTCTGAATGAAAAACTCCATAATCCCATGATTTATTTTCATCACTCTTGTGTAACAGAAAGCCCCGCAGCCACTTTGTCTCCAACAGTCGCAAGTAAGAAGAATATCCAGTCTTGTGTAATAATAAATTCAAGTTGAAACTTGTCCTTTAGCAACCAGGAAGCCAGGCGGGTGGGGGTGGGGGGTCCATTTTTCCTTCTCCCCCCATTGTTTCCAGCTCTCTGCCCCCGTTTCACCAACCACGGTTTGTTCCAGGCTCAAGGCAAGAAGAGGGAAGAGAAAGCTGGGGAAGAGGGAGACAAGTTCCTGATCAACTGGTTGTCTCACAAGGTGGCGCCTGTCCCTCCGGGCTAGGCTACGTATCTAAAGCCGCCGCCTCCTCGCGTGGGATGCTCGCATGGCTTCAGAGTCACCACCGCCACCCGTTGCCGAGACCTCTCACCTAAGTTCTCGTGGCCAGCCCGAACTCCCTCGGCTCCACATCGGCACCCTAGCTTCTCCCTGCTCAAGCCTAAGTGTCCCTCTAGGTGGCCCTGTGGGACAGGAGCTGAGCTAGCGCACGATGTCGCTCTCCCAACCCCGGCCCGTTCAGGGCGGCCACCTCGCCGCCGCTCTGCTTCCCGCACACCGGCCCCAGCGCCCGCGGCCCCCGCCCGGAGACAGGCTCTGCGTGGGAGGCGTGCCCGTCCCCTTCCCCAGACAGCCCCGCTCCGGGGGACAGTCGCGCTCACCGGAGCGCCGGCCGCCCTCCCTGCGCCGGGGCCGCCCGCGCGCCACCGCTGCCACCCGGCCTCGCCCGGTGACCAAGGTGAGCTCTTTGCTCACCTGCTGCCTTTCGTTGTGTTCTTCAATGTGTTCGGGACCCAGAAGGGGACGAGAGGTGCTATTTGCTGGGCTCCCCAGAACCCCAACATCTTTTTACCTTGAAGGTACACAGAGAAGATCTGAGTCACATCACTGCTTTCTGGAGAAGTCCTTCGAAGATCTCTTATCTTTTTATGGCACCTCTCTTTGACTTGTCATGTACATTTTACCTTTGGCTTGTCATATATTTTTTAACCTTGGTGTCTTGGTGGGAACTTCTTATTTAATATTCTGAAATGTGTCCTATGGGAGATTACTAGCTAAAAGCTTTTAGAGTTGTCTTGAGAAGTAACGGATTATAGCAACTATTTGAGGACATATATATATATATATATATATATATATATATATATATATATATATATATATATATATATATAGCAGTGAAATGAAGGTATTTTAAATAAAATTTTAAAATATTTCAGGATGGAAAATGACTTTCAAGGAGACTCAAATTTTTTCTTGCCTTTGCCAAAAACTAATAAATCACTCCATCTTCCTAGACCGTAACCTTGTCATTTATAATAATAAAGGGTTTAGCCTAAATAATCTCTCAGGTCCTTTTCCAGCACTTACCAGGAATCTGTGAGACCTAAAGGAGGTAAGAGAACATTTCTGTTGCTGAGTAGGCCAGGCTGGTAATCTGGGTGTGAAGGTTAACAATGCAGGCCCCTCAGGGGATTCATGAATGTGACTCTTCGTCTATCACTCAGCCACAAGTACGTACTGAGTACACACATTTGTATACCAAGAGGTATTTTGTTGCATAAGATTTAATCTTTGACCCAAGGAACTTAACAAACATGAAGGAGAAGCTAGACTGTTCACAAATATTGCTAAAACAAAGCATGATGCTTTATTTACCCAACAAGCATTTCCTGAGCACCTGCCCTTCTGTGTACAACACTGTGGTGGTATCACTGGAATTGCGCTTGGGTGCAGTGAGTGTGGTGTCCTCTCAGAGCCCTGTGGTTGCTTGTGCAGGACAGACCTAACCAGAGGCCCTAATCAGGATGGGTCGAAGGTGTAGCGAATGCCATGTGGTGGTACACAGTCCCTTACACCCTCGCCCCTGTGCTTCCAAAGACAAAGACAAAAGACATTTCGGCTGGGAAAATGATGGTGGTGCCTCTCTTTTATTTCCTTTCATTTTTTTAAAGACATGATTATTAGTCAGGATTCACTCTGTTTACAGTTGTCTACTTTATAGAAATATGTGTCTATAAAACACCTGCTAGTTGTAAAAAGGCTTGGGTAAGGGCCAGAGAGCCAGATAAATATAATGTTATTTATTCAGCTGTCCCAAATCACTACCAACCTCCTTACACCCAAGGATTGCCTGTCCCCTCCTAAATTTTATTTCTAATATTCTTGCTACATAGGTTTAAAAAAAACACCAGGAAAATCATGTTGCTTTGCCCCCCACAGATTTGTCACCCCTTTTCCGCTGGGTGACAGAACCACAAAGGATTACTCAAAGCCCATCTCTTCTGAGCAGTGAGAAGCCCGGAAGTGGTTAATCTCCTGGAACCCTCAAGAGAGAGGCTTTCCTTCCATTTGGGAAATTAACCACAAATTGGGGTTCAGGTTCTCTTCCCGCATTTATTTGTCAGACCAGGAAGTTACAGGAAGAGAACATAAGTGGGGTTATAGTTTAACAATATAGGCTGGTAACATTCAGTAAAACAAGTAAAGTGACATTCTACAAGGCAATTTAAATGATCCACCAATAAAAACTTGATCTTAGCAAATATTCCTTCTCCCTACATAGTTTCCCAGTATCTTTACATATTGTATTAGTCAGGGTTCTCCAGAGAGACAGGATCAATAGGATATGTTATAATTATATGAGGGGGATTTATTAGGGGAATTAGCTCATGTGGCTATAAAGAAAAGTCCCTCAATAGGCCTTCTATAAACTAGATGCCAGTAGCATGGCTCACTCCAGGTCCAAAGGCCTCAGAACCAGGGAAGCTGATGGGGTCCTTGGTGTGGGTTCTGGAACCCAAAAGCTGAAGAGTCTCAATCTCTGATGTTCACGGACAGGAGAGAAGAGTGTGTCCCAGCTCCAGCGGATCAAGAGAGGGCTTCACCTCTTTCCTCTGTCTTTTGTTCTCTCTGGACCCCCAGTGGATTGGATGGTTCCAATCACTGAGTGTGGGTCTTTCACACCCAGTCCACTCAGACTCTCATACTAATCTCTGCTGGAAACACCCTCATGGACATACCTGAAAAGATAGCTTTACCAGGTTTCTCAGCATTCCTTCATCCAACCAAGTTGACATCTAGAATTAACTTTCACAAGTCCACCCCTTGTCAACTTGGTGTCCATACTACCTCCTTAGTAGTTTGGGTCAATCACCCCAGCCAACACAGTAACTCCTTTCTTAGCCTGTTGACTCAGAGGCATGAGGAGCCCAAAGTGGCCAGGTGGCAGCCTTAGCTTCCAGTTCAGTGGGATCATTTTTGTGTCTCCTGATGGAAGCATTCCTCCCTCTGGAACTAAGACCTCTAGACCAGCAGAGCATAAAGTTGCAGGGACTGGAAGCAAAAATTTTGCTAATGGGTCCCTAGGGGTAATGGTAAGTGGTGCCACTTCCATTTCCACCCCTTGATTCCTGGACTCGTGAATCCTGGCTATGGGAGAGACAGTACCGTATATTGGGTGCTGATTTAGAGCATAGACAGCCTGCTGGAGAACCTTGCCCCAGCCCTTCAGGGTATAGGCACCAAGCTGGCGCTGTAACTGTGAGGGTTTCAAAAAGAGTGAATGAGGAGGTTAATGTCTCTTTCTGCTCCACCATTTTTGCAATGTGATACTCTGCTGTCACTCTCACCACCACCAAGGCTCTCACCAGATGTGTTCCCTTTAAATGTGACTTCAAAAGGCCATTCTACCGTTCTATCAGACTCTCATACTAATCTCTGCTGGAAACACCCTCATGGACACACCTGAAAAGATAGCTTTACCAGGTTTCTCAGCATTCCTTCATCTAACCAAGTTGACATCTAGAATTAACCTTCACGCATATCAATTAGTAAATTGTCTGTCTTTGAACCAGCAGCCTTGTTGTGTTACAATTCTTTATCTTACAACAGAGACCATAGCCTGGGGAAAATTTCTTGGTTTTTGCAAGGTCAACATTTTATATGTACTTTTAAGAAATTAGACTAAACCCGAAAGTACAAGAAACTAGACCCTATGAAATATATTTGCTTTAAAGTATACTCCACAAAATCAAAACCCTACCTCCATGAAAAATCATGAGAAATACACACACTCTTCATGGCCTTCCAGGCAACTGGCCAGTAAGGGGATCCAAACTCTTGACCTTGGTGTTACAAGGTGGCACTCTAACCAACTGTATTAGTCCATTTCTGTTGCTTATAACAAAATACATGGAACTGGGTAATTTATAAATAAAATGAAGTTTATTGCTTATACTTTCTAAGGCTGGGAAGTTCAAAGTCCAGGGAACACATCTGGTGAGAGCCTTGGTGGTGGTGAGAGTGACAGCAGAATATCACATTGCAAAAATGGTGGAGCAGAAAGAGACACTAACCTCCTCATTCACTCTCTTTTTGAAACTCTCAGAACCATGCCCCTGACCACCACTATTAATCCATTCACTACAGCATGGTCCAACAATCTAATCACCTCCTCAAGTCCCCACCTTTCAATTACCATAATAGGATTTCCCACCCTCAACAGTTACAGTGGGGGCCAATGTTTGAGAGGACACTCAAACCAAGACACCAACTGAGCTAACCAGCCAGCCCGTTAAGTACCCTAGAAGACACCAGAGATTCAGGGCATCCGAGCCACAGTGGCACAGTAAACAATGAGCCCACTGCCTGCCCCCCGCAAAGTGTAGAGAGCAAGCCTGCGCCCAGCGGGTTTCAAAGTTGCTCTTTGCTCTTGACTAAGCTCCAAAGCTGAAGCCTTTGTCCTTTCTGTGACTTTTCCAAGACAAGTTATGTTTAACTGCTTGAATGCATTGCTTTATGTGTTTTTAAAGGCTTTGAACTTTATTGTGATCGTGGACATTTAATTCACGTGGAATTCTGATCAGGTAGTCTTTCACAGGGAGGTAAGCTCCTGCCTTACTTTGTCCAATTTTAGTATTGACTAAATTGAAATCCCTTCTAGGCATAATCCCTGAAGAGAGGGTATTTCTACCAAAGATACATGGAGAATTTTGACAAGACAAAGGAGAAGGCACACCACCTGAGGAGATATCCAAAATAATGAGACAAGTGGGGAAACCTCCAAGTGGGTAGAGAAACTGGGAAGCGCTGTGCTGCAGTCACTGTGATCACACTTTCCTAATCAGATGCCAGGGCAGATGCTCTGACCCATGGTCTGATAATAGGACAGATCACTTGAAATCTGGGATGTATGATCGCCGTCTTCACAGTGAATGAAGCCAGCAAGAGCCAGCAGCTGTTCAGAGTGAAAGTCATTAAACAATGAGTCTCTGTGAGTTGAGGGACACAGAGGAGAGGGTGGGAAGCCCACTGATGTCACGCATTTCTGAGTCAGAACTTCCTCCACAGCACAAAGAAGGTTTGTCACCAAGGGTTTCCTGGAACCAGTTGCTGTCATCACCTGGTTGCCTGCAAGGACAAAGGTGCAATCTACTGACCAAAAAACAATGATACTTTGCTTCCAAACAGTCTGGGAAAGCAAAATAAAAGAAGCAAGAGCAAGAACAGGACAGATGGTCAGCTGTCCTTTCCTTTTCCAGTTCTATGGCTGCTTCTTAAACAGATTTCAAACATCACACTTTTTTGTTATTGTTAAATCCTCATCACTCTGCCTGCTAATATCGTACATTCAGTTAGAAACTTGGAAGCTGTTTTGTTGCAAAGGAGGGGATTCAGAAATTCCAACTCTTCTACTTAATAAGAATGTTCTGTTCAGTATAATGTAAAAGGAGAAAAATTTCCCTTTATTGCCAACACTCAGAGCCAACTCTCAGTTATGTGCTTTGAGAATAATCCTTGAAAAATATTTTAATTCCAATTCCTATCACTAACAGAAGCTTCTAATTTCTCCACGTCCACTTTTAAGTTGCTGTGTGCTTTTTCAACTTATATCCTATCAAAAGTTTATTTTATTTAAAATACGACATCATAATAAGTTAATTTTGATGATTCAATGTTTTGTGCTATCAGAAACATTTTAGCTAGATTAGAGTGGATAAGAATTTTGTGGGAAACTCAAGATCAAGGTCTGTAAGGTTTTTTCCTCTATATCAGGGCTTTAAATAGTAAACAGACACAAAAAAGAGATTTATTTGAATATAACTGGTGTGTTTGTTAGGTTGTTTGTAGCTACAAGTGATCAACTAAAAGTGAATTAAACTCACAATCTCCAATAATAAGTCTGGACATAGGACATTTGCAGGTTGGCTCTGCCTGCTAATCTTGTACATTCAATTTGAAATTTGGGGACGAATTTGTAGCAAAGGAGGAGATTCAAAAATTCCAATTCTCCTACTTCATAATTCAGTGGATCAGTGACTTACAAAGGACCTGGACTCTTTCCGCATTTTGGACCCATCATCCTGTGCATGTTGGTTTAATCCTCAAGCTTGCCCCCTGTGAGAGAGGATATGACAGAAGATGGCCAACTGCAGCTCCAAATAGCATCCTCACACCTCATCTAAAGGCACAAAGATGAGAGTGTCCTCATTAAGAAGAAGAGAGAGTTTCCCAGAAACCACCCAGGCTTCAAAAGGTGAGTAGCTGGTCAGCCCCTAAAGTGAGAGGTGGGCTCCACCAGCACATGAAAAGGGGGCAGAGATGGCAGTTGAATAGACACAATCAACAATATCTGCCATAGGTGGGAATTTAGAAAATTTCTGTTTGCGTATACTGAAGGTTAATGGAGCCTTCTGATTATTTTCCCAGGAGATTATGTCTGTAAAATGAGTTTACAACCAAGGAGCCATTTTCTAATCAGTTAAAACAGTACAATCGAGAGGGTATGTGTGAGAAGGTGGGTCTGAGGTGGTATAAAGCTTGATGGCTGGGTTGAGGGGTGGTCAAAAATGAGGAAAGAAAATCATCTAGATAATGATAATTAATTGCTGCTAATATCACACACACAAAAAAAGAGATAAGAAAACCTTATATGTCTTCCTATGGAAGTAGACAATGCCACCTACAAAAGTTTCTTGCCAAAAACCAAATCAAATCAGATTAAAGCTCTAGATCTGACACCCAACTTACAGGAAGGACAGGAGACAGAGGACTATATCAAACACCACCACAGGAGTGTAATCAGCAAAATCCAGATGCCGTAGGACAAATGACCTGGTTTCAGCAAATAAAAGGAAAAGAGAAGGAGCATTTATAGATTAAAATATACTTAAGAAATGCAATGTTTGGATTCTGATTTAAACACAACAATTGTAAAAAGACACTTATGAAATGATTGAGAGAATTTAAACCTGACTGGATATTTGATGATATTAGGGCATTATTGTCAATATTTTTAGGAGTGATAAAATTATTGTGGCATTATGTTTTTTAAAACAGTCTATATCTTTTAGAGATACAAGCTTAAATATTTATAACAGAAATGATATGACATCTGAGATTTACCTCAAATGCCTCAGAATAATTCAGTAGAAGTAGTGGAGTGGGTGTGGGAGAATAATGACTGTCTATAAATAATAATTGGGAGGCTGGGTGATGTGTACATGAAGGTTCGTTTTACAATTCTCCCTGTTTTTATGTATTTTGAAATAACAATATTTACATATTTGATTTTTTATGAAAAAAGAATAAAAATAAGCAAAAAGGGAAGGTCAGGTAAACTATTCTTTCTGACTCAGTCACGCATTTGGGCCAAAGGAATTCTACTGGGACTTCATGGGCCAGGGCAGGAACTTCCAGTGGTGTGCACCTAAGTCTCCTGGGACTGGGCCATCTGCTTCGTCAGAGAGGCCCAGTCAAGGATGTCTTGAGGGATATTCATGACAGCGACCTGGGGGTGAGAACTTCTGTTATCTGCATCATTATCATGAGAAAATGCAGAAAAGCCTTCCTGGCTGTTCCAGACTAAACACACCCAAATAAAGGAATTCAAGCCCATTGAAATAAGTGTTAGGTTATGGAGGGTTCATTCCAGCCCAGGAGCTCCTAAGCAAAATCTTTTAGACAAAAATAAAATTCTAGTAATATTTTATTGGATGTAGCTGTTAAAGCTGGTGTCTGAAGCCTTACACTCATTTATTCACTTTTAGTAAAGGCTCTGTTCATTTTGAGAAGGTATAAGCCTGGTACACTTAAAACCAAGAAACTCAATTTTTAGATTTTGTTTGCTTGTTATAAACTAGAGCAAAATCAAAAATAAAACTCTTAACAGTAGTAAGCCAGTTTTGTTCCAATATGACTTTATTATCCCAACTCTACCAAAAAAAAAAAAAAAAAAGCAAAGCACATACACACAGAGTACAGATAGACAGTATTCAAACTTTTTCAAAAATACAATTATTGACAATCCCCTCCAAGCTCCAAACTGCTTGCAAAACAATACAGCACAAAACTGTAGTCTGATACATCTAGGTATTTTCCTCACTATATCTTAGCATCATCAGGACTTCCACTTTGAGTCATTTTGAGACTAATTCAAGAAACTAGTCTGCTTCTTACTTCTATGAAGATAAGATAGGGGCAAGAGTTCAGGAAAAGTTGGAATGACAATAGCCCAGGAAGGACCACAAGGGGCTGAAAGAAATAATACTTCTGGTATCTTTCTACCTCTGCGATCTTCTTAGTCTCCGGTACTGCTATGCACGAGTCCCGCGGGAATCCCTGACCCATACAGGTCCAAGTGCTCACTGCTATAGGATCACCACTCACACCCACTGGACAAACTTAAAGGACAGTCTTTTTATTTCAGAAGACGTTGACCAGGAGACAAAGGGTAAAGCCCCTACTACCTCCCCAATCAGCTGAGGGCTGGGGTTTATAGAGGTAAATGTACCAGAGAGACAGGATGTCCTCAAGTGTGATGGACAGCTGCTTCCTGCTTTGAGAGACTGTCTCAGGTGAGACTGGATGTCTGCTTTCATTACAGTCTATCGTGAACAAAGTTGGTTCCATGGTATATACACAAGTATGAGAGTTTTCTACATTTACTAATTCTCCCTTCTGTTAGTAACTTCCACAGTCTTGGGGACGGAATGAGGTCACAGATATCTTGTCTGGCTACTTCCTGCTGGACAGGGTCATCGAATTCTAAGGAATCCCCATGTGGAGTTTCTGAGCCTGCAAATCAATTTCTTTTTTTAGAGGTCAGTATCCTTTTTTTCTTTTTATAATTTTATTTTATTTTGTCAATATACAATGTGGTTGATTATTGAGGCCCATTACTGCAAATCGATTTCTTCAAAGGTTACTGTATATCCCAATAAACATTGTCCTGAGTGCCCCCTACCCCCTTTTTATGCACTCATAGGACAGCGCTATACTTCCTGGCTACAAACAAACACAAAACCTGAAGGAGCACAGGTAACAGTATCTCCTGAGGAGGCTGAGGCCACTCTTTCTAACCATGGCTCCATTATCATCAAGTCACAAGGGGCCAATGGGGATCCCTTTCAGAACCCAGGGGTTGGTTTTATAGTGAGCTCCCATTCAAAAATTTTTGGATTCCATTTTCATCCAAAAAAGGGAAGGTGTCCTTTAGTAGATGTCAGAGACACAAGAAGAGATTTAGCATAGGGACCTACCTTCGACTGTGTCTAGTTGATAAGCTATTCAATTGTGAACAGCTGATAAGCTATTCAGGCATCTCAATAGGTTTCCCCCTACCCTCCTTATGTGCACAAGGGGCCTGATGGTCCAGGACCAACTGTGGTTTTGGATGACATATCCAACAGGGGGAGAGATTGTCAGAGGTAGCCAGGGTCTGAGAGATTCATACTGAAGAATTGTGTGCCCAGGCCTAGCTAATCTGCAGGAAAAGAAATGCAATAATGTTAGTCATTTTCACATAAATTTCAACTTTGAATCTGTAATGGGCTGGACTTCCCAGCCACCTGGATCACATCTCTTCACTTGAGTATAATGTACTCAGGTTTTGAGTCCCTTCAGTTTTACTGCTGAATGGGTGACAAGTAACACATCATAATGTCTGACTCATATTGGTTGTAGTTGTGAATCAGGATGTCTTTCTCTCCAGGTCTTGGTCAGGACTTGGTCACCAGGTTTTATAGTATGTATAGGGACACCTGTTGGGTAAGCCAACCTGTTAGAAGCAAACTCATGTAACATAGTGAAAGTAGCTCCAATTTGTTTTACACACTGTTCTATAAGCAATTCTCCTTTCGGGGAGGAAGGGTTGGTAGGCTCCCGTGTCTGATGAGTCAATGTTCTCCCATACAAAATTTTGTAAGGACTCAAACCAACCTTGCTCCTGGGGGCTGCCCATATCCTTAGTAAGGCTGTAAGTAATACTCAGATTTGTTTCCTGATAAAGAATAGCCAGGGCACTTTTCAGGGTCCGATTCATCTGTTTGGTTTTCCTTGTGGACTGTGACTTCCAAGGAATATGTAGTTTTCCACTTATATTTTCTTTGTTCCTGGAGGTCAAAAGACCTCTGTCTCTCCAGATAGCCCCATGAGCATGAGCTATCATGAAAGCGAATTTTGTACTCTGCTTCCTCTAGCCAGGGTCAGAGCTTGAGTGAAAGCAATTAGTTCAGCTTTCTGGGTTCATGTCTTTACTACATACCGTACAAAATAAAATGTTGCATATCTTCTTCACTTTTCCCCATCCGTTCCCAACCACCAAAGCCTCCACCTACAGTAGTGCTCAACCCAGTGTCAGCGAGACTGAATGAAGTTAGAACAAAAGACACCTGGTGCTCAGAATATGGTAGAGACTCAGCAAGCTTGTCCACAGGTAGCCCAAAGCCAAAATGCACTGTTCACCTATTATTGACCAGGGGCTAGGTCCAGCACAACCTGCTTCAGGTAACTTTGTTGCCAACAGGCTGTAGGCAGCATATGTCAACTATCCTGTTTCTTATTTAGAAAACGTTTCATTCACAGCTCTTAAAAGAAAGCTTTGTATATACTTCAAAATCAGTAGAAAAGGTTACCTTTCTTTCTTTGATTTCCAGGATGCCTTATTTGATCACAGATAGATTAGATTTCTGTAGTTGTGGAAATGGCCGCAATATCTACTCTGTGTTTTCTTCCATGGGTGCTCTAAGAACAAGGAGAAGATTCAACACCCCTCCACCCCTGCCCCCAGGAATCACTGGGTCAACAACTCCGTCCAGAGATTTTGTCTCTTTTTCACAGAGTAAACTAAAGGATCTATTAAAATGCCATCAGTGCCAATATCTTAACAACTATTGGCCAGAGCTTCTAAAATGTCAATACCCTGTAAACCTGTTGAAAACCTACAACTTGAGAGAAGAGGCTGTGTGTCCTAAGTCTTCGGCATGTACTACTCTGTGCTAGTCTACAAACCACGGCAATGAGGCAGCACGGAATGATGCTCTCATGCTCTCGGTCATTTCTTCATTAGCTATGGTGTTTGTTAATCCTGGAACACATTGTTTAAAAGAATTGGAATTAAAACAGGACCATAAGAAAATTTCACTTTTACAAAATTTTAACTAATGTTTTTGCATCAACCTTTCGTTGATCATGGAATCCAGAGTCTTTTAAGAAATCTGAGGCACCGGGAGGAAGAGGGCCTGGGAAGTGTAACACGGCAAACCCAGCTTAAGGCTTTCCCTGATCCGTAAAGCTGCTGCCATCTGTATACAATTCCATACAGGTGCCTCAAGAGGTTGATCAGTCAAATCAGGTCGACTAGAACAAACTTGGCCAATTATTTGCACACAATCATGATGGGGGATGGGCGTAGAGAGGCAAATATAAATATTATGCCTTTTAAAGTCAAGTGACAGACAAAAAGTTATCAACCACCTTCTATCTAGCATAAACCTGTTCTGTCAGTAGAGAAGGTCACAGTGACATCTGCATTATTAACACTTTGTACTTCTACTTTTCCAAGAATAGAAGCAATTATGTTTACTAATTCCCATTACCCCAGATTCTTAAACTGGGATGTTCTCCAACAGATAAGCAACAGTACAGCTAAATTATTCTCAAAAATACTGTCTGATATAACCAAATGCTCAGTGGCCACACTTTTAACAGTCTGCATTAGTTGACCCTGACTGTATTTATTGTGGCAGAAGTACATCTAAGCTTCCTTTTAGGTATTTTTTAATATGTCCAAGATAAAACACCTGCTTCAGGTGTATTTAGGGGTATTGACCTATAAGGACACCAACTCCATTTTTAAGGCTAGACTTAAAAAGTTAAATCACTAGATTTCTTTCCCCCTATGAGATTTCAAATCCCAAATACTTTACCTGCTTCCACTAGGTGGGACGCTGGCAGAGTTAAGGCTCCTTCAAATTTTTGAAGTTTTTGTTGGATATTGGACAAATTTTGTCAGTAAAGGTCATATTAACCAGTCAGGTATTTTCTAGCTGCATCTGCGTATTTACGTTAAGCTTCCAGAATCCATTCCAGAAAGGCAGATAGATTTTCATTAGGTTCCTGCCTTACTTCATGTACTTTTGATACTGGGTACCTTTTTTCTCAATCCCACTAGTACACATGCCCCCAAATTTTGGAGTCTACCTTCATCACTATTGTAGATTGAATTTGTGCTCCCCAAAGTCTGTGTATTAGAAACTTAACCCCCACTGTGACAGTGTTAAGAGAGTGGGAAATTCTATTATGGTAATTGAAAGGTGGGGCCTTGAAGAGGTGATCAGATTGTGAGGACCAGGCCCTAGTAAATGGAATAATAAGTCGATGGTTTAATGGTGGTTGTGGGCTGGTTCTGAGGGCTTTAAAAGCAGAATGCATGAGGAGTTCTCTCTCTCTGCTCTGCCGTTTCTGCCATGTGAGATCCCTGTGTCACTGTCACCACCAACAAGGCTTACATCAGATGTATTCCCTGGACTTTGGACTTCCCAGCTTCTGAAAATCTAAGTAATAAATATTGTTTCTTTATAAATTACCCACTTTCAGGTATTTTGTTACAAGTGACAGAAACAGACTAATACAGTCACCGAGTTGGGACCCTATTCACGGTTGCAGTAGGGGACAACTTCCTTGGTGCCAGCTCTTACAAGTTGTTGGGGTCTTCGGTGGGTAGTCGGTTGGTTTATTCCCTAGCTTTCTCCAGTACTAATTGGCATTCATCCGAGGTCAATAAAACAGTAAGAAGCTGCCCAAGTAGGGTAGTAGGTGGTAAAAAATAGACTCAAAGAGTTCAGTCATTTTAATACAGTTCTCCCAATAAGTGGTGTTACTTTGTTTCTAATTATAAAGGTCAGAGGTAGTAAAAGTACTGCATACCCACATCATTCCATCTTCATTTAATCTGCCTATGGGCATTTGTCTTGAAGGGTATAGCCCCACTGTGGAAGAGGGCCCCTGGCCAAATTGAGTACTCTTTCTGGTATGAGAGGGGAAAACCATGTTCTCAGCCAGGCCAGGTTCCTTTCCTTTGAGTAGATCTGCCTTTCGGGCGTCCCCGGCCAGACTGGAATTAAGATAGGGGCCAGGCTGAGAACAGGCCCAGGAACCAGATCAGGCAAATAAGCCTGGCCAGGTAAAGGATGAGGAGCTGGGGGGGGTAATAGGGATGGGTAGTGGGGAGTCCCTGCCTCAGCCGCTCAGTCCAGTGGTGGAGGCAAGGACCCATCCATCTAAAGGATCCGTCCATGGAAGCAAAATCAGTTTCTTTTTCTTATGCGGTATATAGAGGTAGATGTAGCAGGGAGACAGAATGTCTTCAAGTGTGATGGACAGCTGCGTCCTGTTTTGAGAGACTGTATCGGACGAGAAAGGAGATCTGCTTTCAGTACCATCTTAGTTAATCATTAAGGGCTAGCTAAAAAGAGAAAACAAAGTTAGTTCTTTAGTGTATACACAAGCGTGGGGGTTTTCTGCGTTTACAGTTCCATTCCGCTTCAACCCCTACCTATGCTCTCATGTCCTCTGGCTTCCCTAGGCCTGCCTCATTTCTGCTTTCTCTCTGAATGTTCAGGGCAATTAAATTCTTATGTCTGATCCCCCAAGCCCTCTTCCATCAAAACTCAAATTCCCATTCTCTCAGTGTGCTGATCTAATCTAGCAGTTAGGAAAGCAATCGGATTAAACTACTTGTAGTAGACACTGTATCAATTCACAGTCCTCAGGGCCTCTGATCCTCATATTCTCTCTTATCAGAATGCTCAGAGGTTGCATTTTAGAGAGGCAGGTATTCATATTTCTTCAATGGCTGAAGCTAAGAAGGGTATGTAGAGAGAAAGTATCAAATGTGCCTGACCATTCTAATTTACTTTAATGTAAAAAAAAAAAAAAAAAAGAAATCCCAATTACAGGTGTCACTTGGCTAAAGTGTTTGGGAATGAGGGTAGTACGGATTACTTGAGCAAGGTACTGGTAGGTCTTGATCTTCTGGCTTGATGAAAATTTTGTCATGGCAAAGAAAAGAAACAAGACTTAGGCTTTATAATGAATATAACCGGGTTCATGTGATTTTGGCGGTTCCACGGCAGTATTTTTCCTTCTGGGAAGTTAAGATGGCTCATGACTTCCCTGTCCCTACTCTTTTTATCCACTGAGATAAATGGATATATTTTAGAACAGTGGTTTCTAAACCTTACTGGTCATCAGAACCACTGGGGACTTTTTTTTAAAAAAACAAGCATTTTCATATTCCCCAGCCCTACTGAATCAGATTCTTAGCCAGGAAGGGAGAAAGGGCTGTAAGGGGCTGGGGTAGAAATTTTTAAAAATTCTCCGTGTAGGGCCGAGCCCGTGGCGCACTCGTGAGAGTGCGGTGCTGGGAGCGCAGCGACGCTCCCGCTGCGGGTTCGGATCCTATATAGGAATGGCTGGCGCGCTCACTGGCTGAGTGCCGGTCACGAAAAAGACAAAAAAAAAAAGTTTCAAAAAAAAAAAAAAAAATTCTCCGTGTAATTCTAATGATCAATCAGGTTTGGGCACCACTGTCGTGAGTACAAAGGAGCCTCCTAGTACCTACTGAGTCATACCATTTCCCTGCTCAGGACCGTGAAGGGAAGGGGAAAAAAGATTTTGTGAGCCCCAGCCTAGCAAAGTTCACCACTTCTCTGTTCTCAGACCCCTGTAACCTGGGCCACCCAATTTAGATATTCAGACTTCCACAAAAGCAGGTGATTCCTCTTACAGAAAAAAAGAAAAGAAAATACACTTGTTAGGATCCTAAGTATCAAGCTTTAAACATTTCATTTACCATTCACTATATCCTTGTAAGATTGGTGATAGAGTTTGGATGTGTTGTCCCCCCAAAACTCATGTGGAAATCTGATCCCCAATGTGACAGTGTTGGGAGTTGTTTGAGTCATGGGGGCGGATCCCTCATGAATAGATTAATGCTCTCCCTGGGGGAGGGAGGCCTGAGCGAGCTCTCGCTCTATTAGTTCCCACCAGAGCTGGTTGTTTATAGGACCCTGGCACCTCCTCTCTCTCTCTTGCTTCCTCTCGCCATGTGATCTGCTTGTACCCACCGGCTGCCTGCTGCTTTCCGCCATGAGTAGAAGCAGCCTGAGGCCCGCACCAGATGCAGCTGTCCCAGAATCGTAAGCCTAATAAACCTCTGTTCTTTATAAATTCCCAGTCTCAGGTATTTCTGTTGTAGCAACACAAAACGGACTAATACAATTAGTAACAGCACCATTTTGTAGCTGAAGAAACTGGGGCTGAGAGGACTGTAATGTCATTTTGCCAGGATCCCCCCCATAGTTAGTTGCAGGGGGCAGATCTGGAATTCAGTGTTGTGGGGCATGATAGATTATTGACATAGTGAGTTGTGCCCTGTTCTTATTTCTATTGGAGACATTTGATAGAAAGAAAGGCTGATTTTCCCCCTTCTTTTCCTCTCTGGGAAGAAACCTGTCCTTTGGTTCTGAGGCTTAGGAGCCTCATATGCTCTAGTGTAAGAGCTTTAACAGCTTCTTGTGTCTCAAAAACTATCATGGAAAGAGCCCAACCAAGACTTGAAGAGTTCTTGACTCTTCAAGAAAAGAAGTGGAATTGTCCTAAAAAGGGAGGAGATGAAGCCACTGCATCACAGGGGAGACAGATGTGCCCCTCCCTGAGAGGATGGGATCCCTGGAGGCTGGAGGGAGGTGTGGCCACCTCTTGCACCCACGTGTGCAGTCCCACCCAGTCTCCATTCCATCCCAATTGCAAACGGGCAAGGAACGTGCCACCCTCAGCCAAACCTGGGCAGTTGCCACATCTTAAAACCTGACTCATGGGGAACTGCAGTGAGAGGAAAGGAATTAACATTCACTTCCCACCTGTATTGTCCCAAGAACACCTTCCCCTGGGGCCCAGGGAGCCATGAGAGGCGTCCCAGTGTCGGTGTCAGAATAGATGGCAGCCCTGCTCATCTGGTTTTCCCTCCACATTCCCATCCCCCACTGCTGGCTACTGAGAGTCACCAAGGGCTGTGTTTGTATCCAGAGCCATCAGGAGTCACACTGGGAGATCTTAGCTATCTGATAAGGGCACTAGAGAGCCTTCTGGGGGGCTGGAAATGTTCTATATCTTGATCTGGATAGTGATGACACAGGTAAATACATATGTAAGAATTCATTGAGCTGTGCACTTAAGATCTGTGCACTGAACTGTTACATAAATGTTACTGCCACAAAATAAATAATAATAAAATCAAATAAGCCAATAAACAAGGATACAAACAATAACCTGTAAGGACCTGCTGGTTCCAGCTTGCCTATTACTGGGGCCACTTAGGTCTCCTCTTGTTGATGCAATCCTATCCAATTCCTAAAATGAATCTGGCTCCCTACCCTAAAACCACAAGAGAAATTTAAAAAGCTAGAGAAGAGCATTCAGCCCAATAGCCCTCACCCATGGGGGTGGGGGGGCGCGGTCTGTAGCAGGGCATTTATGTTCAGAGATGACAGAGCCAGGCTGCCTAGGTGCAAATCCCTGCTCTGCCACTCAGTTACTACAACCTTAAGCAGCTTACGTAAATTCTCTATTGAGGAAAGGAACTAACATTCACTGCACACCTATACCATTCCAAGTAATAGGCTTAATAATCAGGATTAAACAAGATAGATATGCATAAATACACGCAGGAAATATTCAATAGTATTATATGCCAAGCCTATGGTAAGCACTTTACCAATATTTTCTCCTATAATCCTTGCAGCAACCCTCTGATAGATGGTGTTATCCCCATTTTACAAGTGAAGAAATTGAAACTGGAAGAAACTAAACTTGCCTAAGTTTACATAGCTGTCAAGGGGCAAAATCAGGATTTGAGCCCAGGTCTATCTTGTCTTTTCCTGTTTAAAAGGGGTCCCTGACCAGATCCTCCCCAACTCTGCTTCCTCCTGGACCGCTCTAGCACTAATCCACCATTAATCTATGTCTCTCTCCCATTGCCGACTACTGAGATTAGACCACATGGTCCACTCTTCCAGGAACATTCCAGTCATTTGGATTCTGTCTGAGCCCCAAGTATAGAACAACCAGTCAAAATAATAAGCAACCATTGGCTCAAGATAGTAAACTGAACTCATAACATCATGTACTCTTTCACCCAAATTTTCTTATAATGACAGGAGGAAAAGTGTTTTTAAAGAAGAAATCCACATAGTACTGGAAAACAGAAAAGGTGCCATTTTCAGAAAATTTGTGAAATATCTGGAAAATAGAAGTCAAATGAAATCAACACTGCCAAGAGCAAAGAAAAACCCTATCCCAAAATTGGCTGCAGAAATTAATCAAATAAATGATTAAAATAATGGGAAGACAAGAGCAAATCCAGAGATTCCAAACTCGGAGGGACGTTTACAATCATACAGAAGAACGCTCTGAATCAACTACTGTAATAACTTATTAAAGAGCTATTTTCACAACATGGGACTCATGGCTCTTTCCTGCCCCCAAACAGGCAGAAAGAAAACATCAGGAGTGTTTGGCCTGAGGAAGGGCAGCAGGATGGGGAACAGGCATGGGAGGTGTATGCGCAGGAGGAAGTGTTAGCAGAAGACAAGGTGGCTCTGCAAGGAGGACAACATACACAGTCTGCCACTGGAGTAGACCTTCCTTGGCTCAGCATCACAGCAGGGAATGCTGCAGATGTGTGCTCTGTCACTGCCATCACAAATTACCACAAACTTAGTGGCATGAAACAACACAATGTGTAAACTTGCAGCTCTGTAGGTCAGAAGCCTGACACAGGTCAAATGAGGCTAAAATCAAGGTGCTGGCAGGGCTCATTCTTTCCTGGAGACTCTAGGGGGGACTTTTCCAGCTACTGGTGTCCACCCACATTCCTTAGCTGTGGCCCTCTTCCTGCACCTTCAGAGCCAGCAGCGTTGCATCTCTCTGACGCTTTTTCCATAGCCATGTCTCCCTCGGAAATGTTCTTTTCAAGGGATCTGTGAGTGGGCCCACCTGGATAATCCAGGATACTCTCATTGCAAATTCCTTAACTTAATCATGTCTGCAATGTCCTTTTGTCATGTAAGGAAACATATTCACAGGTTCCAGGGATTAGGGACCGTTATTCTGCCCACCACATGTGGTTAGTGGGTGCCTGGCAGATAACACAGCAACCTGGTTTGGCGGTTGAAGCTCTGTCTCTTCCACCCAGGACCTGAATCTGGAGTGACATGCACCAAGGCTGGCAGCAGTGACCTGACCAGACTGTTTCTGCAGGGTATCCATGGCTGTGGCCCCCTTGGTTTCTGCTGGTTTTCCAAGCCTGACTCTCAGACTTCTGGTCAATTTTGTGAGCTACCCAAAAGCCTGCCAATAATTATTTTTCTGCATAAATTAGCCAGAGCCAGTATCTGTTACTTGTAATGAAGAATTCTGACTGATAAAAATGTCCTACCTCCTTGTTCCACAACCATTTATCTCTAAGTAACTGCTCCCTATGGACATTCCCACCTACCTACATAGAACGTACAACAGACCTTGCATTCAGTGGAGAGGTCTGTTAACACACACACACAAAAGCAGATAAAACCCAGACCACTTACCTACGATAATCAACCTAGTTCTTCATTTGTAAAAGTAAAGGGTAACCCAGGATTGCCAGGTATTGAGGAAAACCAACAATATGAGAGACTCGGAACAAATAGACCTGACCCAGAAGAAAAAGAGATCAGAATAAAACCTTTATTTAAAAAAAAAAAAGTCCATTGTATACTCCGGGATATTCAAGAATATTTTGCCTACATACAACAAGAGCTTTCAGAGAACAAGCAAGAGTTCTTAGAAAATAAAAATCAAAAAAAGAAAAATCCAATAAGAAGGCTTTGTTCACCACTGAATCCCAGCACTTAAAATAAACCTAAAGGTTTGCTGTTGTCTAAGATCCTTTTTTATTGTGGTAAAATACATATAACAGATCATTTTCCATTGTAGTCATTTTAAAATGTACAATTCCATGACATTTAGTACATTCACAGTGTTGTGCAACCATATCCATTATCTAGCTCCAGAACATTTTTGTCACCCCAAATAGAAACCCAGTATCCATTAACCAGTCTCCCCAATGCCCTCTCCCTACCCCAAACCCCTGGCAACCACTAACCTGCTTTCTGTCTCTATGGATTTGCCTATTCTGGATATCTCATATAAATCATACTATATGTACTGTTTCGTGTCTGGTTTATTCATTTAGCGTAATGTTTTCAAGGTTCATTCATGTTGTAGCATGTACGTACATTGGGTTATTTCCATCAATTCACGCCAAAGTTTTTCTTCCCATTGCCCTGACCTTCCCCCTCCCCAGTTATCTCTGTCTCAGTTGGTGGCACCAGCACCAATCCAGGTGTTTAGGCCCAAAACTAGAAGTCACCCTTCCTGTCCCCACTCCTAGTGACCAAACCCAGGGAGTCATCTTGATTTCTCTCATTCCCTAGACCCCACCTCATACCCAACATCCAAACCATCAGAAAGTCCTAACTGTTATATCATCCAGATATGTTCCAGTTTTGGTCACATTTGACCACTTCCCCAGCTACTACCTAATCCACACTACTGTCACTCTGGACACAACTAAAGCTCTTTTTGTTTCCCTTCTTCCCCCTCCAATTTATTTCCCATGGCAATCAAAACTATCTTTTAAATATATAAGTGAGATAATACCAAGGTCAAGAGTTCAGATCCCTGTACTGGCCAGTAGCCAAATAATATGCCTTCCCCTCAGACTGCATGGCTCCCTCCTTCTCAACATGCAGACCATCTCTGCAGACAGGCCTTCCCTGACGCCTGTCTGAAACAGAGCCCTCACCCTAGTCTCTATCTCCTGAACCTGATGGGTTTTTTTCCCATACAACTTATAACTGTACAAAACCATATTATTTTTCTGCTTGTAATCTGTTTTCTGCCAAAAGAATGTAAGCTTCAAGAAAATCAATACTTTGCCTTCAACCATATCCCCAGGGCCTAGAGCAGTACCTAGTATGTGTGAGGCATTCAATAAATATTTGTTGCTTGACTAATGAACACATTGCATTATATACACACTAGAAAGAGGACATTGTGCTCAATAAACAATATCCATTCTTTACAAACATCCTTAAACATTCACATGAATAGACCACAGAACACTCTTCAAACAAGTTGGTGGGATTATAAATTAGTGTAAGTTTTCTGGTGAATAATTTGATAATATGCATATCTATCCAACTTTAAAAAGCAAACATCCTTTGAACCAACACTATTTATTGAAAAGCCCCTCCTTTCCCCCTTGAATTTCATTGGCACCTTTGTGATAAATTAAATGATCCTCTATGTGTGGGTCTTTTTCTGTCCTCTATTCCATTCCGTTTATTGTCTATTACATCACTTTCAGTGATGATACAGAGGTTGATATGGACCTGAAGAAAGTTTCATTTCCATGATATTATTTTTTTTACTGTTCTATGTCCTGGAGATGATTATGTTGGGCAATAGTAAAGATTTAATACTATGGTAATATAGAAAAAAAATTTTTTTGGTTTTGGTAAGAAGATTTTTTACCATATTTAGAGGAATATTCTGGGACATTGTTTTCCTGGACCTTGGTGTGTGTCTGGGGTGGGTGGAGAGGGGCAAATTTTTTAAAATTAAAAAGCTGCCACTTTACCTTTTATATTGTTGTCAAACACTCCTCCCCGCTTCCAAAGTGCCTGAAGGGCATTGAAATGATGGATGTTGCAAATAGTACTGAAAAGTTGCCATGTTGTGAAATGAAATATCTTGTAAAACCAATTCCTGGTTTGAAAAGTCATCATTTTGGTCCATGGTGCTGAAGCAACTGGATACCTATGTGGGAATGTAAACAGGACAAGATTCTTAAGCTCTTTGTTATGCTAAGGACTCTAGCAGAATAGACTTCTATTTGTCCATTATGCAAATAGGAAGAGGAGAGAGCAAGGATCCTCTTCTGATCTGCTAATGTTTATATCATTTAGGAATATAGATGTCAACCACAACATTACCTCCAGGGCAACAAATCAACAAGTAAGACTATCAATCACAATTACAGGAACAAACAAAAAAGAATTACAGGTGGTTTTGAAGGTTATGTTCACAAGGCATGGCATCAATTTTTAAAATCTCTAGGAGCTGCAAGATTCCTATTATGGATTGAGTTATGTCCCCCCAAAGTTTAATGTGTTGGAGGTCCCCACTGTGAAAGTGTTAAGAAGGTGGGAAATCCTACTGTGGTGGTTGAAAGGTGGGGCCTTGAAGAGGTGATTAGATTGTAGGACCATGCCGTAGTGAATGGATTAATAATGGTGGTCAGAGGCGTGGATCTGAAGGCTTTAAAAGAAGAGCACATGAGAGGTTAGTGTCTGTCTGTCCTGCCATTTTCTGCCATGTGAGACCCATGGGTCACTGTTGGCACCACCAAGACCCTTACCAGATGTGGTCCCTGGACTTTGGACTTCCCATCTCAGAAACTGTAAGCAATAAACTTCCTTTTCTTACAAATTACCCAGTTCTGGGTATTTTGTTATAAGCAACAGAAATGGACTAATACAACTTCTTTGTTCAAATAATAATTCCAATGATAAATTTTTATTAAAGAGAACAGAACAAGTTGGTAGCAGTTGTGAATATTTGGGCAAGACTTTATATCACACAAGAAACAAGACTATGACCTTGAGAAATTTCACATTTAACACCTTATCTCATCGAATCCTTTGACCAAGTTTTAAGATGTGAAAGAATGTCTCTCTCTTTGTGGCTGCAGTGGAGAAAAAACACCTTTTTCATCTCTTCATTAGACTTTTCCCTTTTTTTTGGTGGCTGGACGGTATGGGGATCCGGACTTTTGACCTTTGTATCATCAGCACCATGCTCACCCAAGTGAGCTAACCAGCCAGCCCTAGACTTTTCAGTTTTAATTATGAATCCAGGCTCTGAAATGTTATTAGTCAGCATTAAAAGGAGAACATAGATCTGTCAAGCTCACGTTTAGAAAAGGAAATGGATTGTTGGTATTTGACTTGTTAGTATGAAATAGGAAAATTTTATCTTCCGAGATCAAGAATCAGACTGACATCAGACTTATCAGCAACACAGTGCTATGGGTTTGAATGTGTCCCTTCTGAAGTTCAGGTGTTGAAACTAAATGGTCAGAATGATAGTGTTTAGAAGTGGGCCTTTAAGTGGTGATTAGGGCATGAGGGCTCCTCCCTCATGAATGGGACTAAGGCCCTTATAGAAGAGGTTTCACTCAGCATTCAGCTCTCACACTCTTCTGCCTTCCAGCATGTAAGGACACAGTGTTCCTTTCCTCAGGAGGACACAGCAATGAGGTGCCATGTTGGAAGCAGAGAGCAGCCCTCACCAGATGACAGAACCTGTCAGCACCTTGACCTTGTGAGATAGAAGGTACTCAGTTTCCCCAGGTTTGGGTTTTAGGACACACCTCTGGGTTTCAAGCAATTCCCCAAGGTCTCAGGCCCCTCCTTTAGGCCCTCCCCTAGAGGAGAGTTACTGTTGCTTCTAGCACCTATTTTCACAGGGAAATTGAGACCACAAGGGCAGACTTATGCAAATCCAGAGGCTGAGCATGTTCAGTAGAAAGGCGTTATATAACTCTAGTAGCTGAGCATGCTCAGTTAAAGGAATTTATACAGGCTTATACAACCCCAGTAACCAAGCATGCTCAGTGACGTGAAATTTATCCTTTGAATGACCTTCCACTGGAGGCACTAGAGAGCACAGAATATATTTCAATATATTTGGTGCATGTGGTGGAATTTGACCAACGAGCTTGTCCTAAAGGAGAGCAACTGAGCATGCGCAAGACTGGGTTACATAACTGGTAACCACTCCTTTAGGTGAATATTTATTAGAAAGCATGAATGTGTATTAGGTAGTGAAACTATAAAAGTGGAATCCCAGTAGTAGGCAGGGTTGTTGCCCACTTTTCCTGGGGCCAACCTGCACTTTGCTGGCAAGGTGTGTATGCTTTACTTTTGTGTTAAACTTATTTCTAATGGGCAGCTGCTCACTCTCTTGAGCCAGCCAACACTCTGTACTAAACTCTAAGTGTGTATTTCTTACTTTTATTTTAAAGTTAGTGCGGGCCCTGCTCAGTCTCTGCAGCTAGGCGGCACTTTTCTCTGTGAATTCTGTGTTCCTTGCTTTGCTGCATTAAACTTGCTTTCACTTTCTACTGTGACTCTGCTCTTGAATTCCTTCCTGTGGCAGAGTCAAGGACCTGCTAGAGGAAGGGGTGGGTTGAGCAGGCTATTGGGCCTCCCCAGACCTTCTCCTCGGTATCACTTGCACTTCCTGGCCTCCAAAACTGTGAGAAATTTCTGTTCTTTATAAATTACCTAGTCTGTGGTATTTTGTTATAGCAGCACAAACGTACTAAGACACATGGGTACTAAAACACAGTGAGGAAATAGCTACCATGTTCTTTGGTCACGTGGTTGTAAATTAAAATACTGTACCCAGACAAATTAAGTATGAAGGTGGAATAAAGACATTTCAGATATACAAGGACCTGAAACATTTACCTCCTATGGGTCCATTTTTGGGAAGTTGTTTGAGAATATTCTGCAACAAAACAAAGAGAAAATTGAGAAAGGGGAATACCAGTGGTCCAGGAAACCACAAAACAAACCCAAAAAATAGAAAAGGGAAGTTCATATATGATTTGCTGTGTGACAAAATGAAAAAGTAACCAGTACAGATTGGAGAAAGCTGTGACGGCTCAGGAGAGGTCCAGGGGTAATAAAGAGTATGTGGAGGAGGGGAATGATGACATGTGATGGAATAAGTCATAAAATGAAATATCTGGAAAAAAAGTTGAAAATATCATAAAGGTAAATGGCACAGAGACTCCCAAAAAAGGCAAATAGAAATACCAGGAAAGAAAACTACACAATTTTAAAAAGGAAATGAAAATCGAGTGTGCCCTTTGGTTCCGAGGTAAAAAGAGACCTGCCCTCTAGGAGCACAAATTTAGTGCCACAGTGTAGGGCCCACCAGATCGAATAAAGTCTCTGTAGATTGTGGAAGGCCTTCAAAACTAGGCTCAGAGATTTGTATCCGTGGTCTGATAAACACCAGAGAACCACGACTTGTTCTTGAAGAAGAGAATGAAAAGTTAAAGGCTGCACTTTAGCGATGTTAGTCTGGAGAGGCAGGAAGCCCTAGGAATAAACCCACTAGGGAAGGAGAAGAGACCACGCCAGGAAGGCACGTCACAGAAATACTCTACAGGACTCAGGTACCAGGATGGAGTAAAGAGAAGGGGGCGGTTCCGAGGTTTTCTGGTCTGTAAACTGGTAAAATGGTGAAGGCTTTTGTCTAGTGTCACACACATATCTCCTCCTTGTCCTTGGCCTCCTCTCCCTCCTTTTCCTCTTCCTACCCCCAAGTTCATTTGAAGGTCCTTGATGGCAGAGACTAAAGCCTGTGTTTGTTTCCTTGACACCAGCGCTGGGTCCTACAGCAACAGGCCCTCAGCTAATGTTTGTGGTTGGTGGTGGTGATGCTGGTGATGCTGGTGATGCTGGTGATGATGATGTTTCAATTCTTTAAAGACGGGAAATTGGGCAGAGGAGTGATTTGGGGCATAAAATAATGAGGATGGAAATAAAGCTTAGTGAGATGTCAGCTCCTATTGGGAGTTGAAAGAAAACGCTTTTTGAAAGAATTGCTATTCCTTCTTCTTCAGTGAAATTCCTTTCTTTATTTTTCCTTTCTTTAGCATCCTTTACTTAACTGCATTTATATCTATGTAAAATTAAAACCAAGCAGGGTTGGGATATCTGACTATAATCAAGGAGATACACTTTTAAATTCTTGTTTCATAATCGGTTTTGACTGGAAACAAATGGACTCATTTTTAGGAAGAACTACCAAACAAGGTCTGGCTTATGAACAAGGCATTCTGCATACCGTTTTGATCTTATTTCTGAAAACAAAAAAAATGTTACTTTGGAAGAAAGCACTAGGTGGCACTTGTGATGTATCAATAGTTGCCTCAGATCATTTCTGGAAAATGTTTGGTAGGAAAAAATGAGATAAATATTAAAATGGGAAAATCATCATTACAATAATGAAGATCAGTATCTTATGATTGTGTTTACTCTGTTACTATGAATGAGAAAAATCTTTATGCAGCTTTTGCATTTAAAATCTGGGTTTCATTTTCTTTGTAAAAACTGCAAGAGGGGAACCAACGTTTCTACATGTGAAAACCCCACATCACTAAAAAATAAATAGGAAAGTAATCTTTGATATGTAAACTGTTTTAATTTGTCAAAACAGATAACAAAATAAGTTTTCCAAGGTCAATCTGTTGTATAAAGCAAAATAAGTAATCATTAATTTAAAATAAGGTACGGCATCTTAAAGCTTTTTGAGTAATATTAACAAAAAGAAAAAAAAATTAAAGCTGATATCGCAGGAGTTCTACCATCTTTGAAGTAATAACTGAGCAAACACATTGTCTCTTCTGTTATTCAGTTAGACAATTCTCATTTGACAAGTTGCTTAATTATCTCACGGTTTCACTTTAAGGTACAGAGATTTCAAGATTTTAACAGAAAAGCCCGTGAGAAGGTACTATTTAAAATAGAAAATACTGTTACCAAGTACCATAACAACTATAGTGTGTAGACCCTCTCACCTTACTGCATCTTGTCTCTAACCTTCGCAGTAACCATTTTTGTGGGGGTGGGGCAGTGCCTGACCAGGTTGGGGATCTGAACCTTTGACCTTGGTGTTACCAGCACCGTGCTGTGGCAAGTAAGCTAACCAGCCAGCCCACAGTAACCGTTTTGTGGTTTAGGTTTTCTTCTGGTTTCTTCTCACTTTTTTACCCTTATTCTGCCTTTGTCTCATTTTTGTTCTTTATTTTAAATGTACTTTTTCTTACTATACCTTTGTAGGATAATTTAACACAATGAAATCCTTTTGGAACAAGATGGGTTATAAATAAATTAATAATAATGCTAATATATGGTCTTATAATTGCACTAATTTGTGGATTTTGGATGAAACTGACATTTTGAAGGTAGTACCTCTTGTAGTAGTAAACTCGGCATGTCAGAACTCAGAGCTAAATATGCAAAACAGCGACAGCGCTGAAAAAAAATCTTGGATCATGGTGTAATAGGAGGATTTCTTTCTATGCAAATGATAGAAATGCATTCTGGCTAACTTAAGTGAAAAGTGATTTTAATAGAGTGGAGCTCATGGAAGAGAGAGGAACTGGAGAGCCAAATCTGGACACGAGACAGGTATGAGGGCAGCTCCTGGAGTCCAGACAGCATGAGCAACTTAAGCATCTAGTCTGGGTGCTGTTGCTCCAATGTTCACATTCCAATTTTCACTCATCACCGAGTGTCTCTACTTAGCATTAAAAGTTCCAAGAGTCCAGCTTGCTTAATGTGTTCTGTGTATTCACAGATCTATAGTGCTATAGTGCTAAAAAATATGGGAAATTTAGTATGGAATAAAAGCTATGTCTCGAAACATTGTTAAAATATAAAGTAATATAAATTTGGAAAAAGAAAACATCCCAGGAGTCCAGTTGTGTTACCTTGGTTCAAATGTAGCTCCTTGGTTGCAGTGAGATGGGAAATATTGATTTACATCCCCACCAAAACTGCCCACAAAGGCAGAAAGATAATTACCTGATGGGTAATTGGGGTGCTCCTGGGAAGAGAGAATGGTTGCTGGCCACCAAATAAAAAAACCTGTGTGCACTGCACTACGACAAGAGCAGATTGCAAGTTTCTGTGTTGTATTGTAAGCTCTGTAGTGGGTTGAGTAATGTCCCCCAAAATAAATGTCCATACAGAACCTCACAATGTGACCTTGTTTGGAAATAGAGTTACTGCGGATGTAACTAGTTAAGGATCAAGATAAGATCTTACTAGATTAGAGTGGACCTTAAATCTAATGAGTGTCTTTATAGGAGAGGGAACAGCTGCACAGAGGCACACAGAAAAGGCGATATGAAGATGAAGGCAGAGATTGGAGTGATGCATCTACAAGCCAAGGAATGCCAGAGATAGTTGGTAACCGCCAGACACTAAGAGAGAGGCATGGGATGGCCTCTCCCTGAGAGTCTCCAGAAGTAACTAACTTTGCCCACATGCTGATTTTGGACTTCTGGCCTCCTAACTGGTGAGAGAATACATTTCTGTTGTTTTAAACTATTCAGTTTGTGATACTTTGTTATGGCAGCCCTTTGAAACTAATACAACCCCTAAAGGTTTGTGCAAAACCCTAATAGTAAGACCATGAAAGTAGGTGCTTAGTAAATGCATTCTTGTGACAATGAATAAATATTTTCTTTTTCTATTTCAAAAGAAAATAATTCTATAAATGGTTTAGTTCATTTATTCCCCAAAGGCTGAGACATTCTAGGACCTGGAAATACAGTGGTGAACAAATTGGACAGTCACTGTTCTCACATAGTTTGCATTCAGAGGAGAAACAGTAAACAAGACACATCAGAGTTTCAATTAGGGCTATGAAGAAAGTGAAACTGGATTATGTGATCTAGAGTGACAAACAGGAAGTGGAGAGCCAGGTTAGATTGGGTGGCCAGGCAAGGAGGAGAAGGTTGGGACCCGAATCGTGAGAAGGAGCCAGACTTTCATAACTTGGTGATAGAGCATTCCTGGCAGAGCGAACTCAGAGAACCAGAGCAGAGTGACCACTGAGAAGTGGAGGGAGAATCAGAGCAGAGCGACCACTGACAAGTGGAGGGATATTTAGGCAGAAATTAATTTCAGCTTCTTTTCTAAAACATGTCACGGGGGTCTGGCTGATTAGCTCACTTGGTTAGAGCATGGTGCTGATAACACCAAGGTCAAAGATTCAGATCCCTGTACTGGCCAACTGCCAAATAAATAAATAAATATAAAATATGCTGATACATAAAACATGTCATGGAAGTGAATTTTAAGTAGGACAGTAACTCCTTCTGATTCAAATATTTAAAGTCAGACTAACTGCTGTGTTTGGAAAGAATCGCAGTATGGCAAAAAAAAAAAAAAAAAAAAAGAGCAGGAAATGTTGATTGCTTGGGGTAATATAATCATTTTGACAATATTAATTCTTCCAATCCATTAACATGGGATGACTTTCCATTTTTGTGTGTGTCCTCTTTAATTTCATTCAAAAGTGTTTTGTAGTTTTCATTGTAGAGATCACTCACCTCCTTGGTTAAATTTATTCTTAGGTATTCTATTTTTTTGGTAACTATTGTAAACAGAATTGATTTCTTGGTTTTTTTTCAGCTGCTTCACTTTTAGTGTATTAAAATGCTGCTGATTTTTGTAAGTTGATTTTGTATCCTACAACTTTATCAAATTCATTTATTAGTTCTAGGAGTTTTTTGGTAAGGTCTTTAGGTTTTTCTGTATATAAGATCGTGTCCGGCTGGCCAGTTAGCTTAGTTGGTTAGAGTGGAGTGTTATAACACCAAAGTCAAGGGTTCAGATACACATACTGGCAAGGAAGACACCAAAAAAAAAAAAAAATCATGTCATCTGCAAACGGACAATTTGATCTCCTCTTTTCCGATTTTTTAATTCCTATTTTGTTATCCTTCCTAATTGCTCTGGCTAAGACTTCCAGTACTATGTTAAATAAGAGTGGCAAAAGTGGGCATACTTGTCTTGATCCTATTTTTAGAGGAAAAGCTCTCAGTATAATGTTAGCTGTGGGTTTGTCATATATGGCCTTTATTATGTTGAGATATTTTCCTTCTATACCAAATTTGTTGAGAGTTTTTATCAT
Organism: Cynocephalus volans; assembly: GCF_027409185.1. Taxonomy (NCBI): domain Eukaryota; kingdom Metazoa; phylum Chordata; class Mammalia; order Dermoptera; family Cynocephalidae; genus Cynocephalus; species Cynocephalus volans. Next base: position 242,037,399 of record NC_084460.1, on the reverse strand, counting down.
GAAGGGATGTGAATTTTATCAAAATTTTTTTGTCTCTTTATAGTTTTTAATTTAAGGTCTATTTTATCACATGTAAGTAGTTACTCCTGGTCATTTCTGGTTTCCATTTACATGGAATATCTTTTTCCATCCCTTAACTTTTAGTCTACGTGTGTCTTTACAGGTGAAGGTTGAATATATCATCTCATTCTCCCCTAGCCTGTAAGGTTCCTGCTAAGAAATCTGCTGTGATTCTGTTGGAAATTTCCTTATAGGTGACTTGATGCTTTTCTCATGCTGTTTTTAGAATTCTTTCAGTATCTTTGACTTGACAGTTTCACTACAGTGTGCCTCAAAGAGGACCTTTTTGGGTTTAATCTGTTGGAGATCCTTGAGCCTCTCAGATCTGGTAGTCCATATCTCTCCCAATACTTGGGAAGTTTTCAGCTATTATTTTGTTAAATAGATTTTTAATAACTTTTCCTTGCTCTTCCCTTTCTGGAACACCCATAATGAGAATGTTTACATGCATAAAGCTATCCCTTGAATCTCATAAGTTTTCTTCATTTTTTGTTGTTGTTGCTGTTCTTTGTTTGTTTGACTGGGTTATTTTAAAAGAACTGTCTTCAGGTTGATCTAGCCTGTTGCTTAAGCTCTAGGTTGTATTTTTTAAATTTCATATAATGAATTTTTCAGTTCTAAGATTTCCGCTTGGTTCTTTTTCATGATATCTATCTCTTTTTTGAATTCTCATTCAGGTTATAAAATTCTTATTCTGATTCATTGAATTGCCTTTCTGTACTGTTTTGCATCTCATTGAGTTTCCTTAAGATTATTATTTAGAATTCCATTTTGGGTATTTCATAGATTTCTCTTTCTTTGTGGTCTGGTACTGGAGCATTACTGTATTCCTTTGGGATTATCAGGTTTCCTTGTTTTTTCATGTTTATTGTATCCCTACATTGATGTCTGGGCATCTGGTAGAATACATGCTTCTTCTAATTTTCTGGAATAGCTTTTGAAGAGAAAGATTCATTCCTGTAGATGTATTCTATAGTGTCCCTCAGATAAGTGTTTCAGGTTTGGTGCTGGTGAGCACAATAGTGTAGTTTTCAGATGATTTCTTCAACTGTATTCAATGTTCCAGTAGTCTGTGAGTGCCTCTGTTGCTTAGACAGAACTGCTAGGGTTCTCAGCAGCTCCTTGCTAAAGTGGTAACAGTGGAAAGACTTCTGGGATGGGCCAGCAGGGCCTTGAGCCCCTGGGAGATGTGCTGGTATGCTCAGTGACTCCTCAGCTGAAGTGGGCTACCCTGGACTGGGTCACTGGGGTGCTGCTGAGAGATACTGTTGTGCTCTGCAGCTCCTCAGCTGGAGTTGTCAGTTCTGGGCAAGGTCACTGGGGCCATGGGTGGGACCCTGTGCCCATAAGAGAGATGCTGGGGCACTCTGAAGCTCCCCAGCTGGAATGGGCCCTAAGTTGAGTTTTCTGTTACTTGAAATTGAAGTATTACACTGTCACAGCAAAATAATATGGCAAGTGTAGACACTGAAGGGAGTCATATCATATGGGAGACTAGACATGAAGTAATAGGGTACGAGGTAGCAGTGATAAAGAGAAGAGGGACAGCCTGAGTCATTGGAAATAGAAAATTAATATGGGAAGCTAATCAATATCAATATGACCAGGTCATCCACATTGAATAAGAGATGAAAGAGAAAATGTTAAGGAATATGAGGATACTTCAAAAAGTTTGTAAAAAAAATAGAATTAAAAGATAATACAAATCTTTCCATGAGCTTTTTGAAGACCCCTCTTATAGGGAGTGGAAAATTTGAACTCACTCATAAGGAAATACATGTAAAAACTAAGAGAATTGAAATGTTACAGATGAAGGTGATGCTATCTGAAGATTCAGCCCAGTACCTGTTCAGCAGATGACCTCATTCATCACACTCATCAGACAGATGATCTCCCTCATCAAAAGGGGAAAAATAAACCTCTGTGAAAATAGGGTAAACTAGTGAGAACTTTTGGTTTATATCTTGGATTGAAGGGGGAGCCAGATTAAGAACAAAAAGAGTGCTATGGTTTAAACTGTGTCCCTCAAAGTCCAGGTGTTAGAAACTTAGTCCCCACTGTGACAATGTTAAGAGAGTGGGAAATCCAGTTATGGTAATTGAAATGTGGGTCCTTGAAGAGGTGATTAGATTGTGAGGACCATGCCCTGGTAAATGGATTAATAAATTGATGGTTTAATGGTGGTCATGGGTGTGCTTCTGAGGGCTTTAGAAGGAGAAGGAATGAGGAGTTAGCTCTCTTTCTGCTTTTGCCATCTGCCATGTGACACCCTGCTTTGCTGTGAAGAGTCACTACCCACCAATGAGGCTCTTACCAGTTATGTTCCCTGGACTTTGGACTTCCCAGCCTCTGAAACTATAAACAACAAACATTTTTTTCTTCATAATTACCCAGTTTCAGGTATTTTGTTATAAGCAACATATGGACTAATACAGAGGGGTAGGGTGACTGGATGACAGATATGGAAACTTTTTTTTACATTTCCTTTTTGGGTTTTTTTGCTTGTTTGTTCCTGAATCATGTAAGAAGACTGAGAAACTCTTAATTGAAATCAGGGTAGGACTGATCAAGCTTTTCTAGTTTTTCGTATTTTCCTATTTTTGGCTAGGGAACATGAATTCCATTGATGTAAAATGTCCTGGAACTGCAACAGAACGATAGGGCAAATGAAGGAAACCGATGAGAGTTGCTGGAAGCAAAGGCCCAGCCACAATCACAGAGAGTCACTGAGCGTTTTTGTATTTCAGTGATGAAAAGGGAGATAACAACTGAAAAGACTAATGAAATGAGTCCTGCTGCATAAAAGAAAAAGTACTCCAAGATGGACAAGGCAACCGTGGAAAGGATGACAAAGTGGAAGATGAACTGTGCGACTGTAAAAAGAAAGACAAAAAGCCTTCAAAAGACGTCATGAAGATACATATCCATGGGAAGGCCACTTCTTGGCAATGTATGGTTCAGTGGGAGCAAGATAACAGTGGGGATGTAATTTTGCTGTCTCCTATATGCCAAATTAAACTGTTATTTTTAAGTTAGTTATTTCATTTAATCATGTGACAGGATATTATTGTTTTTACCTTAAAGTCAACAAAATATAGGTAACATGGAGTTTCATATTTATTAAGTTTGTTTCCTCAGATAATACCTTAAGTTCATTCTGCAATTTTTAAAAAAAATTCTAAATATTTTTGAAACCCATTGAACTTAAGGATGGGGAAATAATACATACTTAAGAAGTCAGTACGGAAAGAGGAACACACTGCAATAACTAAACTTAAAATGTGCCATAATGAAAAACTTTAGGGAGCAATAGGTTACAATTATGGAAAATTTTTAAATGGGCAAAAATTATAAAAGAAAAAATGTATATAGCATACAGGAAGGTGGACATTGTAAGTTTGCGCCTTGAGTTTCTAAACATAGCGATGACAGATAAAACATTAAAAAGAGGATGTTTAAAACACAGCTGGAGACTCCTTGTTTCAGGTTCCACATGTAAGCAGCTGGGAAGTCACCACTCCATCCTAACAAGTAAAACGCTAAACAGGCTGAAAAATAAGCAACGTGTCTTAGATCCATCAGAGAAGTGAAGTCAAAATTGGAGAGACAGGCAGGTAGTTATAGAGAAGAACTTACCAGAGTAGAAACCTCTGTAGGAACAAGTGTTAGGGTAGGAAAACCTGAACTTTAGTTAACAAATTTCTGGAGGCTAAGCATGTTATTCCATTTCCATTGCTTATAACAAAATACTTGAAACTGAGTAATTTGTAAGAAAACAAAATTTATTGTTTACAGTTTCAGAGGCTGGGAAGTCCAAAGTCCAGGGAACACATCTGGTGAGGTCACCCTATAGCGATGCATGGTGTCACATGGTGAGAATGGTGCAGTAGAGAGAGAGCTAACCCCTCACTCCTCCCTTAAAGCCCTCAGAACCGTACCCATGACTACCATTAAACCATCAGTTGGATTGAGCCATTTACTAGTGCATGGTCCTCACAATCTAATCACCACTTCAAGGCCCCACCTTTTAATTACCATAACAGGATTTCCCACCCTCCCAACAGTCACAGTGGGGATCAAGCCTCAATGAGTTTGGGGGGACATCCAATCCACACTAGGTATGAACAAGTCTGAGAGTCAAAAACTCATGGGGGTAAGGACCAACATTTTTGTGAGTTTTATCTCCAGGAGCTCAACCAGGTTTTCACAGTAAATATTGGAAAAATACCCCCGTGTTTCTGGCAGAGGAAGGGGAAAGGGAACCCATTTAAAATATGCTGGAGCACTTCTTCATAAGATCATCTCAACAAGAAGAATCTTCTTAACAAGATCTGCCCTCAGGAGAAATTACTAACCTGCTGGTGTTTTATTAGAGCCCAACTGACCTGGGGGAAGGGGCATACCCAACTCCAACCCACTCTCGTCATCCTGTCCCACCTAAGTGGGAAGGAAGAAAGCTGAGAAACATGTGTGAAGTTCCAGTCCAGAGGCACAGGCTCAGTAAAGGCCTGAGACCTAATCACAGCACTACAGAACGCTTCCTGTCCTGCGCACCTTACCACCGCATTACTACAGGCGTACCTACAGCAGTTCCTTTCACCCAATACAGCATGTTTGGCTATCAAGAAAAAATTACAAGTATATATACAAAACTTAGTATATTTACAATGTAGTAAGATGAATAAACCACAGTTTGAAGAGACAAAGCAAACATCAGAACCAGACACGACGGCCAGCCGCAAAAAAACCAAAAACTAAAAACAAACAAAAAAAGAACCAGACATGACAGAGATGCTGTGATGATTTCAGAGAGGGAATTTAAAATAACTATGATTACTGTGCTAAGGGCTCTAACGCCTGAAGCAGACATATGCAAGAACAGACGGGCAATGCAAGCAGAGAGATGGAAATCCTTTTTATTTAAAAAGAGAGAATCATTAAGGATGAAAAAAAACCTAATAGAAACTAAGAGTGCCTTTAATAGACTGGACATGGCTGAGGAAAAAAATCTCTAAACCTCAAAATATATCAGCAGAAACCTTCAAAACTGAAAATCAAAGAGAGCAAAGAGTGAAAAAAACAGAACAGAATATTCAAGAACTGTGGGACAACTAAAAAGGCTGTAACATATGCGTGATGGGTATACAAGAATGAACAGAAAGAGAGAAAGGAGCAGAAGAAATATTTGAAACAATAATGACTGAGAATTTCTCCAAATTAACGTCAAACTGCAAATCAAACCAAACCACAGATCCAGAAAGCTTAGACAACACCAAGCCGGATAAATGTCCAAAAAACTACAGCTAGCCGTAACACTTTCAAACTAACAGCAAATCAAACATAAAGAAAAAATTGTGAAAGAAGCCAGAGGGCAAAATATCTTAACCATAGAAGAGCAAAGATAAGAATTAGATCCAACTCTCCTCAGAATCCATGCAAGCAAGAAGATAGTGGAGTGAAATATTTAAAGTGTTAAGAGAAAAAGACCACCAACTTAGAATTCTGTACCCTATCTGTATTAGTCCATTTCTGTTGCTTTTAATAGAATACCTGAAACTGGGTAATTTGTAAAGAAACAATAGTTATTGCTAACAGTTTTGTAGGTTAGAAAGTCCAAAGTCCAGGGCACACACGAGGGCCTTGGTGGTGGTGACTCTACAGAAATGCAGGGTGTCACGTGGTGAACTGCTTGAGCAAGAGAGAGCTAAGCTGCTCACTCATTCTCCTTATAAAGCTGCCAGAACCACACCCACTACCACCCATGAAACCATCAACTTATTACTCCATGAATGGATCAATCCATTCACTTGGGCCTGGTCTTCACAATGTAATCACCTCTTAAAGGTCCCACCTTTCAATTACCCTAATAGGATTTCCCACTATCAATTCTGTTACAGTGGAGACTGATACATGAACCTTTGGAGAACACAATTTAACCTACGTCACTATCAAATTATTCTTCAAAAGTGAAGGAGAAAACAGACCTCAATTAGGCAAAAATGAGAGAATTTGTAGACAGGCCTTGCAAAAAATGTTAAAAGAAGTTCTTTAAAAAAACAAAGGAAAAATGGGAAAGGTTAGAAACTCAGATCTACATAAAGAAAGGAAAGGCACCAAAGAAGGATTAAGGGGGCTGACTGGTTAGCTCACTTGGTTAGAGCACAGTGCTTATAACACCACGATCAAGGGTTTGGATCCCTGTACTGGCCAACTGTCAAGAAAAAAAAAGGAATGAGTGAAGATAAAGTACAAATTCATTCATCCTCCCTAATAATCATTTACTGTCCCTCAAAAGAACTGCTTACTTTCCTCTTCTCCCCTTCACTATAGAGTATTTAAGCTTCAACCATCTGTGCCCGTTCAAGTCTCATACCTTGTGCATGACTTCCTTGCACAGGCACATTACATACAATGTGTTACGCCTTTTCTCCTACTAATCTGCCTTTTGTCAGTTCATTTTTAGCAAACCTTCAGAGGCAAAATTAAAATCAAATAAAAATATTAAAGTTAAAATTTTCAGAGGCCGATTTAAAATTCTAGGCAACACAAGCAGGAAGACAGGGTGAAAAGTGGGGAGGGCTGTGTTTAGCAATCAGTGCAGTAAATTCCTTTTCTTGTCCAGGAAGTGGGCAGAGATTAATTTTAGACTTTGGGCTTTTTTGGTTGTTTGTTTTTTAGGTTTAGCTAAATAGATAAGTTATCAATTTAACAGTATCTACTCCTGACCAAAATTAAGGCTGTCAAGGCAGAAATAATTTTGTAAAGTTTATTGGGAACCAAATGTGAGGATCGACCCAGGAAATACCATCCAACAGAATCAGAGAAGTGCTCCGAAGTTCATTACAAGTAACAAAGACTTTGTACACAGAAAAGATTGGAGAGAGCAGAAACAAAAAATAGATTTCAAAGTTGCTCTCCTTGAAAGGTGGAGACTGAGAGACAGAACAAGAGGGAAACAACTGATTAGTTAACGTCAGGTTACTTCGGGCCACCTCCTGTGTATCAGGATTAAAGCAGAGGGAACTTCATTACCAGGCTTACTGAAGACTCACACTGGCTTGTTGGGGAAATTAGGATAGTCTCTCTCTCTCCTGATTTCTGGGAAGGTCGGATAACTTTTTTCAGGTTTGGTAATAAGGAACTTCAGTGAGGATGACTCCATTTTGATTTTTATTCTTTCTTCTTTTTAAAAAATCTTTTTATTTTATTTTATTTATTTTTGTTTTTCTTCTTTTTTTTGTTTGTTTTCCATTTTGATTTTTAGTCTGGTCTGTTGGGACCTAGTGCAGCAGGTTAATCCAAAACAATGGCCTCCTCTAATTTTTATTCAATAAAACATATTAACAGATTATGCCTGTGGACATTTGTAGGGCACGTTTTACTTGCTACTATATACATTTTGGTACTAATTGCATTTTTTAAAATGTGACATATTGTCTACTCTTTTCATCAGAAAAGAAAACATTGCAATTTGAGAGGGGAAAAAGAAGAAAAAACTGCCATGCCTTGCTCTGTCTGGCCATTCCACTATTTTTGGACATTTTGTCCCTATTCACCTCAAACAGCAGTTTACATGAAACATTCTTTGGAGCTCAGGAGTCTGAGTTACTAAGAAATACTTATAGCCTTCAACATCACAGAAAGCAAATAAATAAAAGCATTGTAAAGGGAAGAGAAATAATACAAAACTGTGCCTTTTTCTTGACATCGTGGTCTGACCCCAGGTTCTAGGATCAAGGGGAGGAGGGGTTCTGCCTCCGAGACCCAGGCCCTTCCACAGCAGTCGTGATCCTGCTCTTGCGGGAGGGCTCGGGTTCTTGCTCAGATGGCAATACCAACGGCCATGGCTAGGGGAGGCAGACTCTTTCAGGAGAAGGCTAGCTCTGGGACTAGAGGCTTTGGCCAGGGTGGAGGTCTCACTCTTCAGGTCTGCTTTAGTGGAACAACTGCTCTGTCTCTGCATTTTGGCCACCAAATCTTCAACTTCCCCTGTTACTGCATCAATTTACTGACCTTGGCAAATTGGTTCAGGTCTCCTCAACCAAATGTCATGTCCAATCAGATCAGCTTGACCACTGAGAAGTCTGACAAATGACCACAGCCTGTACTGTCTTGTCTGCTACCATGAATCTTCCCCCATCCCCACACATCCACAGGACTATGTACCCTATCTGCAAGACTGGGTATCCTTATTCTTATAAACCAAGCCCTCTTGAGCACTTACTGTGTGCAGGGCATTGAGCTAAATGTGAGGGGCCAAAAACGGGTTCATAATCTAATCAAGAAAATGTACACTAGGGCAAATTATGTTCTTATAGGATGGAATTACCTTAGTTTGTAAATAATCTGGTTTATTGGTGTTCCTGTGAAAATATATGTGGTAGGCTGAGTAGTGGCCCTCCAAAGATGTCCACACCCTAATCCCCAGAACTCATGAACATGTTCCCTTACACAACAAAAGGGACTTGGAAAAAAGTACACAAAGCAGATGTGTGATTAAATTAAATGACCTTGCGATGGGGAGATTATTCTGGATTACCCAGGTGGATCAATCTAGTCATATAATCCTTAAAAGTGGAAAGCTTTCCCAGGCTGTGGTCACAGGGAAATGTGACAGTGGAAGAGTGTCAGGGATGTGCAACATTGCTGGCTTTGAAATGGAGGAAGGAGTCACAAGCCAAGAAATGAAACAATTTTTTGTTTTTTCTGGGAAACAATTTTTTCCCTACAGCCTCCTGAAGAAACCTGCTGTAGACTTCTGACCTCCAGAACCATAAGATAATAAGTTTGTGTGATTTTTTTTTCTTTTCGTTTTTTTTGTGACCAGTAAGGGGATTGCAACCCTTGGCTTGGTGTCGCCCGCACCGCACTCAGCCAGTGAGCGCACTGGCAATCCCTATATAGGGTCCGAACCTGCGGCTGAAGCACGGCTGCACTCCCAGCGCCGCACTCTCCCGAGTGAGCCACAGGGTCGGCCCAAGTTTGTGTGATTTTAAGCCACTAAGTTTGTGGTAATTTGTTACATCAATGACAGGAAACTAATATGACCTGCATAGTATGCATGTTTTCCCAGATGGTGCAGGACCCAAAAAAGCATACCAAAGGGCTCAGTGGTTCTGCAGAGTACATGAAGGGTTACCCTAAGGCCAGGTTCCTCCCAGGAGGGACTCATCTAGGGAGCCTCAGTGAATACCTCTCTACTGTTCCTGGGGAGGCAAAAGACCCACACGTGCTCAGCCTCACCTGGGTCATAGGCACACGCTAACTCCCGGCACAGGATGCAGACAGCTACTGAGGATGCCCCCATGGTGTGACGGTACCAATCCTAAGTGATCTGCTCTGTATGCCCAGGACAGAGCTGTAAACCGTAAGTGCCTGGAATATCTCATGGGGCTGGAAGAGAAACTGTAACTCAGGGGTTGGTTGGGTTGAGATTTACCTGCAGAGAAGGAACACTGGAGGTGATAACAGCCCACCCAGGACTGTGAAGAAAGCGGAAGAGAGTTCCAGACCAACAATTCTTGAAGCTAAGCTTCGGTGGCTTCTGTGATGGCCAGGGCCCTAGGCTGCTGCAGGGACTCTGGAGACAGATGAGATCTACGTGGCCTAAAAGCTCCCCAGGCACAGCCCTTGCTTCCAGGTAGAATGCTAACCACTACATGGCACAAATGAGAGCCCCCAGACAATGATTTTGGGGGATCCAAGATGTCAGGGCCTCAGATTCCTGGACTATTCCAGGCCAGGGAAAATTTGGAATGGCAGAAATGAAAGTGTCAGGCTGTGCCTATTTACTGAGGAGGCAGACTTGGGAAAAGAGCACACAAAGTAGTGAGGAAGGAAAGCACCGTCCACCCAGCCAGCGAGGCAGCTGGCTAGGATTGTCAATTAGATCATTTGAGTAGGTGGAAAGTGTCATAAAGGTTTGGCTTTTCCAGTACAGGCAATAGTCTTTACCAGTTAACAGCTGGGAAGTTACAACTGGAAGCTTATTCCCATCAGGCGGAAAGGGTGTTAAGGATCCTCCATGGAGACACTTGGGTTCTGATTGGATAGAGGCGAGTGTACAGTGAGCCAGGTCAGTAACAGGTGGGCACGCTGGGTGTCTGATGCAATCCTGGAGGTAGGTGGAAGATGGTTGGTGATAGACGTCACAAAGCAGTGCAGGAGCTGGAGCCCAAAATCCAACAACCAGTTCCAAAGCTGAGCCGAGGACCTGAGGGAGCAGAGTGTACAGGAGGCCAGAACAGGGTTCAGCTGTGTGATGCCGTCTAGGGATTTTAACCCAAAGCTTGCTTTCTTTGAGGTGGCTGGCTTTTTATTAGACCGGACGTGGGAGCTGTGAAATGACTTTTGCTCAAGGGCATCTTCAAAGCCCTCCTAGGCATTTGACAAACATATGATAAGCATACCCCTGCCAGATGTTTGACAAACATGTGACAAGCATATCCCTGCCAGACGTCTGAAAACATGTGATAAGTGCATCCACAGCATGAGTAATCACCAGCCATCAGGCCACACATGCTCCCTTTTCTCAAGGCTTCAGGCCATATCTCTTTCATATCTCTAGGGGGGAAATGCATTGACTTTAAGATAATTTCTATTTCCATTAGCTGACACTGCTACTCTTTTATCACATTTCATCGATTTTTAAATCTCTCTGTTCATTCCTATTTTATTTTATTCTACATTGAGGGTTTTTTGATCTAGACTCTAGCAGGAACTACAGAAGGATCTCCATGTTGGGCAGGAACTTTCTACACTTTGGATCTAGAGTTAGCCTCTAATAACAGTCAGAATTTGAAAAATGGCACAAAGAATAACAACTTTAAAAGACATTTAACTTTTAGAAGAAAATGTGGGCAAATATTTTTATGACCTTGGTGTGGGGAAGGATTTCTTAGATAAGACACCGAGTGAACAAATGCGCAAATTAGTAAAAAGCCATATTTTAGAAAATAACATCTCTGAAGAAAGATAAGAGGAATTATGATTGTTTCTCAAAAACAAGTTTTAAGAGATGGTGAAATGACTATGCTGGGGTTTTGCTACATAACCCACAGTACATTAAATGCATTGGCTTAGTTATTGAATGTATCAGAAAATTGCTTCACCCAGTTTCACCCATAACATGAATTTTTTGACTGAGATTTGAAAATGGCACCATAATGAAGACATGATATATATATACAAGAAATGAAAGCAGTGATCAGTTTTGTTTTGCTTTGCTTTTCTCCACAAAGGACAACCCCCCCCCGAATAAAAAGGGGTTTCATGTGAGGAACAATGTCCCTATAGGAAAATAGCTACTGAAATGGGTTTCTTTTTTTTACAAAGACGACCAGTAAGGGGTTCTTAACCCCTTGACTTAGTGTTGTCAGCACCATGTTCTCCCAAGTGAGGTAACCGGCCATCCCTGTATAGGATCCGAACCTGTGGCCTTGGTGCCATCAGCACCACACTTTGCCAAGTGAGCCATGGGCCGGCCCTCTGAAATGGATTTCTAAAGGAAGATGCCAGACTCTGTGTGCCCTTTTTCTTATAATGAGAACAGATTTCTCCCCATAGAGCAGAGACTCTAGAAAACTTACCCAGAGACTCACCCTTCTCTAAGACAAATATTCCAGCTTGCACTTAAGACAGATTTATAATTTCTAGTTTATTCCCTAAATGAGTATAGCTCTTAACAAGAAATTTACATTAGAATCATTCACAGAATCTGAAAGAAGAAAAGAAACACAGACCTTGGACCAGATTCCAGTGATGTTGACTTAGTAAGTCTTCCTGGAGCCCTGTCATTCATGTTTTTAAAAACTGTATCCCCCAGTTGATTCTGGTGAGAAGCCCTGGTTGAGAACTACTGCGACAAACCTTTGGATTCTGCAGAACGCTTAATCATAGTCGTCAGTCCCTATGTCTGAAACCCACCTCCATGTTCTTCCATCTGTTTGCTATCTTGACCTTCCTAAGTCCTTGACCGGTAACCCACACATGCAAACAGATTGAACAAATAACATGCGGGGCAGGCAAGTAGCCTGTTAGCACAAATCACTAGCATGTAATAATAATCAAAGGAGAAGACTGAGACGGTGAGAAAATGCTGAGAAAGAGAAAGAATGATAGGGTGCCTGGAAGCACATTAAGAGTGAGGCCTAAAAGAGGAAACTAGGGAATAGCTATTGTCAAATGGGAGGAAACGCCTACACGCTAACCCTCCTCCCCTTATCCTTTTGCAAAGCATCCCCTACAGCCTAACCCCTGCACCAGCTGTCTCCTCAGCCTCAGCTTCCCATTGCTGGCCTGGCCTCAGTGGAACTGATATGAAGCTTCTCTAACTTCCCTTTCCAAGAGCTGAGGAGACAAATTTCCCTTCTTCGGTTACCTTGTAACTACTTCCACCTCCACTGTGTTCTGCATTGGTTGAAATGGCGAGCTATTCCCCTGAAGTCTCTTCCCCTCCAGCCTCCTCACACAGGCTAAATTTCCAGTGACAGAGACCGTGCTTGGTCTCTGCTTACCACCTTCCAAACTTAGCAGGGGGATTCCGTTTATTGGTTTTTGTTTTTGATTTTACTCCTTCTATTTTTGTTAGCAGAGTGATTTGGGGCAAATTAGAAAAGTGGCCATTTCCTCCATACTCATCTAATTTTCGACTCTCGGGGCTGGGTGGGTGAGCTTAAAGTAGTTGAGAAGAGAAAGATTCAGAGAGGGGCTTCTGACTTCACTGGGATCTCTGTGGTTTGAAGATTTCTAAACATTTTCAATTGCCCTCAGGGACGATCTCTTTTTGCTTCCAAAATAAACTCCTCAGTCCAGTAAGGCAAATGTTGGGCTTGAATTTTTAATACTAGTAATCGATTTGACAACATTGTTGGGTTAAAAAAAAAAATCCTTGACCAGCTACTGAGACAACATCTGAAATGAAAAAAAAAATTTTTCTTTAGGTGCTGACCGGTGCGGGGAAGCGAACACTTGACCTTGGTGGTATAAGGCTGCACTGTAATCAACTGAGCCAACTGGCCTGAAATGAAATTTGTAAGAATCTTCTAGGAATCTTATCAAATTTTAACATTACTATAAACATCTTATCGTCTCCAAAACATATAATAAACCTATGCTCGTACCTATGTACAATGGTTTGAGTTAGGCAATTAGGACTAAATAATATGCCAGACTTGAGGATATAGTTAATCATGCTATTAGCTATAGACTATAGGAACCCAGACCCTGATTAACACTGCACTGAAAAGCTTACTTTTATCCACTTTATTCTCCAAGAACAACCATCTCCACACCTACTGCCCAGGCCTCTTTGTGACTAGGTCTGGGTAAGGCTCTTATAGCTTAGAAGTCTTAAGTTTTCTTTCTTGTTTCAACTTTTTGGAAAGGTTTAGTAAAAGCTTGCATAAGAGTTAGGATAAAAAGAAAGTCTAAATAACTTTTGGAATCCTAGGGACATTTAAATATTTATAGAATTAATTATTGATTAATTATTAATTTATCATATTTAATCTATGTGGAAACCAATGATGATTTCCCATTATTTATTCTGTTTCAGCCATTGTCAGTTACAAAAATGATCTGGTTCCTTCTGCTGCCACATAGAAATTTGAGTTCTAATGTTACTTCTCCATCAGTTACTTCTGTCTGTAGTTGATGGAAGTAGGATGAAAAGAGAACAGGTGTTTCCATCTTAAGTGATTCTCTAAACACAAAAACTTCACAAACTTGTTTAGCTTGTATTCCAAGAGTTAGTAGGTCAACAAATATTTATCGAGTGCCTACTATGTGCCAAGCACTGTTCTAGATGCTGAGGATACTATGGAAATCCACACAGACAGAGGACCTGCTCCTTCAAGGAGGAAAGGAAAGTGGAACCCCTGAAATACATACTCTACTGAAAGAATGCTTCTCAGCTATATGCTTAATTGTTGTTTTGAGGATATGATAGCCTTTATTGAGCTAGCTGTTTACTCAAAAGTTCTATTCATGTTTTAACCAGAACCAGCTAAAAACCTTACTCCAAAATCAAGGTCAAAATCTGAGGTTTTCTCCACTCCCTCTTTATATTTCACAGAGTTGGTTAGTTGTTGTGTTTCATCTTAGACATTATTCAAATTAGAAAATGTTCTGCAGTTATAAGATTCTTTCTTTAAAGATTTCCTATTAAATAAATTTGTCTGTGAGCTCATTTTTAAATGAACAAACTAGTAGTAGAAACAAGTGTAGTTTTTTGTCTTTCATTTTTATATTCCTGATCTCAAACTCCTTTAAGAAGAAAAAATGTGGTCAAAACAAAACCACAAGAATCAAGAAGCTAAGTCTTGAAACACATTGGCCGGGCCCCCAAAGTCATATGCTTCTATTGTATGGTTTCTGCACCCTATCTTATCTAAGTCACTCTTGTGACTTTCAGTTTCATAATCTAATTCTGGTTTTATTGATTTTCTGCTTAACTTTTTATGTGCTGGCCCAGACGAAAGCCTCTGCCTCTTTAACTAGATTTGAGCCTTATCTGAGGTCAATAATAAGATCACTAACCAAGTGAGATGGTTCAGTTCCACTTTCCTTCATTGCTTTTTTGAGAATATTTCAATAGTAAATTGAAAGGGAGAAAAATAAGCTAAATATGTAGTTATGCAAACATACACACACACACACGTGTGTGTATTAAATTAAAAGATAATTTTTCAGTGTTTTATCAACAGATTAGAAATTAAATGATTTAATTTAGTTTTTACAATAACAAAAAAAAGTCAACAATTTGGGGGAATATTTAAATAAGGCTATAAACCTAGGCCAAGTGAAAAGCTGGAAAAAATAAAATCCAGTTACCATAATAGAGCTCTATCACAGTTGCTTGTATCAAATAGCTCCCTTTGAATAGAAATACACTTCAACTTCCTGGGTAGCTGGTAGGCAATTATGTTTTATTCAATCATTCAAAAATCATTCATAGAAAGCCTACCATATATCAGGGAAGGTACTATTTTTTGTTTGTGGCGGCTGGCTGATATGGGGATCCAAACCCCTTACCTTGGTATTATAAAGCTGCGCTCTAACCAATTGAGCTAACCAGCTGGGTATACAAGATTCACAAAGACAAGGCCTTTGCCTTCTCTAAGTTCATATACTACACTGTATCAGCACTCTTAAATCCTTCTATTTCATGGGTAAATTTTGCATATTTACCTGGCTTAATACATAGTAATGGCTTTAAAATTTGTTTTAGAAGATTTATTTTTAGGTATTATTCACCATTTTCATATAACCAAAATATACACTTTATGACTTATTTCAGACTTTTCCCTGATAAAATTAATACACATTTTTTTGTAGGAATTTTGGGAACTTTTCTACAGAGAAAAAAAAATATATATTGGTATTCTTACCACTCAGAGATAATCGCTATTGACATTTCTTTTAGATTTTTTTTTTTTGCATCTGACTTCAAGTAACAGAACACCCAACT
Organism: Cynocephalus volans; assembly: GCF_027409185.1. NCBI lineage: Eukaryota > Metazoa > Chordata > Mammalia > Dermoptera > Cynocephalidae > Cynocephalus > Cynocephalus volans. The sequence continues at coordinate 242,021,870 of NC_084460.1, read as the reverse complement.
CAAACGTATTTAAACAATGAAGAAAATTGATTGGTTCCCGTGAATGAAAAGTTCACAGGCACACTGGTGAGGCTGCTTCAGGTGAGACTTAATCCCACAACTCAAACATGTCATCAAGGTCCCCGTTTATTTCCTTTCTCTGCTGTGCCTGCCTTGGTCTCTGCATCGTTCTAAGACTCACTTCTCTCACGGTCCCAAAATGGCTGCCAGCATCTTCCTCTTGTCAAGTAAGAAAGAGAACATCAGCATTCTCTGCAAAAGTCTTGACCCTAACTACCTTAGGGTTAATGCCCACCCTGACTCAATCATTAAGTCCAAAGAAATGGAATATACTGATTGGATAGCCTAGGTTAGTTATATCACCCCTGAAGGTAAAGTGAAGTCAACTTCTCTGGAAACATAAGGATCCCTAAAGAGAAAATGGTGCTATTGGGAAGAGGGTTGGGGGGAAATTTTAAAGAAACTAAATGTTTTTAAAGATAGTTGACACCATATTAAACATATTCAAACAAGACATTTAAGTCACTCTTTTATCTTTCTCTTCTTCACTCAACTTTGATTAGACTTTGTGGATGACCCACAGTTTCCACTTTTTCAAGGAAGATCATCCTCAAAATTCACTAGGGAAGACTAAAAACACAATAGAAATAATGATGTAGATCTATATTTATGGATAAAAAATGTTAATGATATAATATTAAATAAAAAAGTTTACTAAAAAGCATGTGTATAAAAAATCATGTGCATCATGTAATCCAATTTTTATTTATTTATTTATTTTTTTTTTTTGTCTTTTTCGTGACTGGCACTCAGCCAGTGAGTGCACCAGCCATTCCTATATAGGATCCGAACCTGTGGTGGGAGCGTCGCTGCGCTCCCAGCGCTGCACTCTCCCGAGTGTGCCACGGGCTCGGCCTGTAATCCAATTTTTAAAAATAATCTATATGTGATAGAAAAAATAATACACATATGGCAAAATATTAACAGAAGTTATCCATGCGTGTGATTTTCACTTTATCCCTTTCTGTATTATCTGAATATTTTATAATTGTTATTTCATAATCAGGAAAAAAATTAGAAATTCTTCATTTTGGAAAAAGTAAAATTCATCAAGAATCTATATGCACATCATATTTCCTCAACATATATCCTACGTAACCCTTGTCATTGTATAAAAACACTTAAGGGCTGGCCCGTGGCTCACTTGAGAGAATGTGGTGCTGATAACACCGAGGCCAAGGGTTCAGATCCCTATACAGGGATGGCCTCACTTGGGAAAGCCTGGTGCTGACACCACCAAGTCAAGGGTTAAGATCCCCTTACAGATCATCTTTTAAAAAAATTTAAAAAACAAAAAAACCCCACTTCATTTATTTCTGTCAATCTGATAAGCTGGAGTTGAGAGAAATGGTGTTTAAAGGCTTCAGGTCCCATTTACTTGTAAGTGGAAGTTAAGATTAATTTACAGTTCTTCTTCCATTAGTCTGTGTAACTTTTAGCTTTTCTTTCCTTTTCTCCCCCCAGTTAGTAATATATTATAGGTCAGCACAGAATGATTAGCAGATATGATGATAGTGGAATTAAATTATTTTCTTATGGCCTTCATCAGTAATTGCTTCTCTAAGGATGACTTTTTAATGAAGTCTTTCATCTCTGCATATACTTTGTTCCTAGAGTTTCCCAATGCAACCTGCTCTTCTCAGAAACCTCATCCACTCCATATGGATGTCTCATTCAATCACATCTTTAACTCTGCTCTCTCTCTTGAGCTTCTTTTTTCTCTGTAGGGGTCTACTGAAAATCTCTACATACATCCGCTGATGGCTTCATGAGCATTTAGCTCACAGGACAGTGGGGGCTTTTATTCTCATTCTCTCACCAACTAGCTACATGTTCTTAGACAATTACTTAATCTGTCAGAACCTCAGGTGGAGAGGATGATAACTGCTTCAAGAGAAGAGACCAAACTAGATAATATCTCCAGGTTTTAGATTTTAAGTCTAAAACCAAATTCATTATCTTCCTTTTGTAACTGCTTCCCCTATTGAAATATTCCTTCCTTTCATCTTCAGATAACAGAGTGATAGAAACAATGTAATTTTAGGACTGGAAAGGATATTAGACATTCTCTAGCTCAATTCCTTCTCTTCATTGTAACGGATGAGGAAATATATAGATTCATTCAGTCCTTCCACTTCTTTAGCCCTCTCAGTCATTGGGTCCCATCAGCTTTTTTTGGTAATGTTTCTTAGGCCTATTCCATTCTTTTCACTGCCATAATCCTAGAGCAGTTCTTCACTTCCTTATGTCTTGGCTCTTCCCCAAATCACCACACTTTTTCTTGCCTTCAGTTTCTCTTTCAACTAATCCTGGAAAAGCATTCAGATTACATATCCAAAAATAGCTGATCATTAAAACATGTTTCTGTGAGGGCCGGCCTGTGGCTCACTCGGAGAGCGGGGTGCTGATAACACCAAATCAAAGGTTAAGATCCCCTTACCAGTCATCTTTAAAAAAAAATGCTCCTGTGAAAAAATATTTCATGGTCAAATAATTAGATTCAAACTCTAAGACTAACCTAAGAAACTTTCTACAGGTCACCTTTCCAGGCTTATCTTCCAGTATTCTCTGTATTAGTCAAAGCTCAATAAGTATTTATTTAATTGAATTAATCTTCATACTTTCTAAACAGAAATCCTTTTAGCCTTGAAATAACTGAGATGTTCAGAAGATAGAAAGAAAGAAAGAAAGGGAGAGAGAGAGAAATAAAAGAAAGAAGAAAGAAAAAGAAAGAAGGAAGGAGCCATATTCAAGGGAAACAAAGCAAGCCATTAAAAGTGAAGAAGCTGGTACCATGAAGGTCACAGGTTTGGATCCCCAAACCAGCCAGCTGCCAAAAAAAATAAAAAGACAGAACAAAGAAATGAAGAGAACAGGAACAAAATAATTCATGCCTTTTCTATAGTTTCAATTTCTGCTTATTTCTCTCCTGCCAAGTTTCAGTTCCTTTAACCTACCTTAGCTTACTATGATTTTTCTTAGCCATCTAGTTTTGTATCTTTGCACTAAAACTGCCAAGATGACACTAAGGTCACAGGTTCAGATCCCCTTACTGGCCAGCCGCAAAAAAATTTTTTTAATTAAAAATAAAACTGCAGAATTGATAGGAAGACGTTTAAGTTGCCAGACAGAAAAGTTAAACACACAAAGCAAAACAGAGGGTTATAAGGGACAACTGCTTGAGAGATAAGTGAGATCACATTATAAATATTTTTTAACTTGAAATAAATTTTATTCCTAAAGGCTAATTCAATTACAGGGTTTCTTCAGGTTTCAAAGCGGAGCACTATATTTGTGATACCTTTATTTCAAGAAGCTCTGGAAGTTTTCCACCAATAAAACCTGTTTCCTCTCGGTATACTGAGGGGATATGCATGTAGTTCTCCCCAATATAGAATTACATCAGTCACATACAGGGCCCTTATTCTAAATCAAGCACAGGGCTAAAGCTTTACAGACACTTTAATCTCTTTTGTTAGGAAGGTCAAGGTCACACTGCCTTGGGAAAGGTGGAAGGCAGGATTTTGACCCAGGTCTAAGTCCTTGCTTCTAAAGGACTAGGCTAACCAAGAGGGGAACGGACGGATGATACGAGGCTAGAGTTAGGCGGAAAGATGAGAAACGCCTGTTCCTGAGCTTAGGAAAAGGAAAACAAGACTGGTAATTCCCCAAGGTGGCCGCCATGTTGACAGCGGTGAGGCCGAAAGTCCCGCCTCCCGCGGCTCGCGGTTGGGCGGCTCGCGGCCGGCGGGGCGGGGCCGGGGGCCTTGGGGCCCCGAAGTTCGAGGCCGTGGGCGGGGCCTGAGAGCGAGGCGGGGTCTGGGGTGGGGCGAGGGCGGGGCCGCGCGGCCACAGCAGGGAGTCGCTGACAGGGCCACAGAGGCTTAAACCCCGCTCACTTTCCCCGAAAGTGCCTGAGCTGCTACAGCTGCCACACGGCCGCGTCGGCGAAGAGGGCTAGGGCCGGGAGATGACGCTGATTTCCTCCCTGCTTGGCCCTCTGCTAGCACCGACTCCCTTCTCCTCGCGGTCCTGGGGTTGCAGACGTACAGGTGAGATGGACCCACGGAGCGCGGACCTGCCGGTTCTGACTCGGCCCTGCAGAGACCCGGTGATCCCGCCCTAGCCCCTCGGGTCTGGGCAGGTGGACAGCGCCCGGCCCTCCGAGCCCTAGCCCCGTGGCCCGCTGCCCGAACCTGCCTGCCTCTGCCCCACAGAGCCTGCCTTTGGGACCTGCGGAACCACCCGGGAAGGCTTGCGCAGGAGAAGGGGCGGTTGTCCCCTTGGGGGACAGAACTGTCATCCCTAGTTTGGGGATCGCCTCACTGCACGTGCGCCCACCCTGTCATTCCCAGACTCTTCCCTTTATCCCGAGGGGGGCATAAAGGTACACCCCCTCCCACTTTCCCCCTACTCTCCCGCCCAGAGCTTCTGCCCAAATACCTGGGGCGTTGCGCCTAATATTCTCCCCTACACCTTTTCGGAGCATATTAGTTATGATGTTGTGACACTCCCATGCCCTGGGAAGTTCAGCCACCACCTTTTTCAGACCGCAGGCATAGACCCCAGGTTGCCTTTCCACTTCCAGTGCTGTCTTCCCAGATGTTGGGTGGTAGCTGCTCTCTGGACAGCCTACTTGGTTAGGGACTCTCCACACCCACTGTTTGGGAGGGCCAAAGTCTGTTCCTGAAGACAAGGGAAGGAGGCAGTACTCAGCGCTCTGTACCCTGGTTCTCTAGGGAGGACATCTGGTCTCCTGCAAGTAGGTGGAAGTGGGCGAATGGTGTGACTGTTGATCTTGAAGAGTGCTTTAATAGTACCACACTGCATTATGCTTTTCCCACAGGGTAAAGGATATTGGGGTGTTTGAGAAGTAGTCTACAGTTTAACGCATTACGCATTTTCTTCTAAGTTATTCACCCCTCCCCCTTCCCATTTTCACTTAATAATTGCAGTTATTTACAATCTCAGTGGCTTGTTGATGTTATATAATCCAAGTGTGAACTGGCCAGAAGCGGTTTGTATATAGTATTTCTCCAATGCCTGCCCCAGTGGGCGGTCTTTTACTGTGACAGGTCAACTTGCTTGCTCTGTGTCAAACCTTGTTTTTATAGATGAGACTGGATGTAAATTTTTTTTTTTTTTTTTTTTTTTTGTCTTTTTCGTGACCGGCACTCAGCCAGTGAGTGCACCGGCCATTCCCATATAGGATCCGAACCCGCGGCGGGAGCATCGCTGAGCTCCCAGCGCCGCACTCTCCCGAGTGCGCCACGGGCCGGCCCAAGACTGGATGTAATGTTAAAAAAACTTTCCTTGCCGTGGCTCCTGTTCATTTTTAAATAATGCTTTACAAAGCATATTTTTCTCCCGTTTAAAAAAGATTAGGATGAAATAAAACTTTATAAGCCGTTTTGATTATTTTGGCTTTCCCTTTGTTAGCAGATATTGCTTTTATAATAAAAAACATTAAAAGAATCTTCATGGGAAGGGGCAGATTACTTTTCAAAGTTTTCTTTTAATTTTCAACTAATTAAAAGTTAAACCGTGGCATTGCTACAACTACTTGACCATCACCCTAAGACAAATGAAGAGCTCTCCCTTCACTATTGAGAACCATTTAAGATCAAACTAAATTAAATTCAACTCCTCTTAATTATTTGGTATGAAACAAAAACCGATAACTTCAACACAGCCAGTGAGTGCACCGGTCATTCCTATATAGGATCCGAACCCGCTGCGGGAGCGTCGCTGCGCTCCCAGCGCCGCACTCTCCCGAGTGCATCACGGGCTAGGCCCACCATTCTTCTTCTTATTATTAGGATTACAGGTCTTAATAGCAATGGCCACTGTTTCTTGAGGGCCTACTTTGGGTTAAGCTGTGTCCGTAATATCTTTTCCACACAGTATCACTCTCAGGAGGTTTTACTCTCATTTTACAGTTGAAGAAACAAAGGTTCAGGGAGGCTACCTCACTTACTCAAGGAGCTGATACGGCCCTGAATCTGATTCTTTTCACTGAGCTACTGCTAGTTTAGTTAAAACGGTTGGCTAAAAAAATTATTGGAATACATTGATATGCTTATGTGGTACAAATAAGGGGTTGTGAACAGTATGCATTATAAATACTCCAGGCAAATATAGAGGGAATTTTTGAAAAACATTAGAAACTAGTTTATCATTTCCTTCTTTAGCACTGCCTTTCCAAGTCCACAGTTCTAAGGGCTTCAAATGTTTAACACATTTAAATAAAAAAGAAAAGAAAACAAACAAAAAAATGTTTAACACCTTTATTCAATTGTTTACCAGCTCCTCACTTCAGGTACGGGCATTTGTACAAACCAGTAGCTTTCCCAGGGTATAATTTAATGCTTATTTGGTAAACTTCAAGTATGTGGGTATTGTAGGTTTTGTGTATATTGACCACTCCTATCTAATCCTGGTAGAAAAATACTTGTCCTAATCCAGATTAAAAGTAAGGTTTTTTAAATGGTTTGGTTTATACCAGGGTAGCACGGAGAAAATTCTCTTACACACCCCCATGTATCAATTGGTGATATCTGGGCTGCCATCTGCGTTTTTCTACTGTGATGTGGGTGTTAGAGAACTTCACCTGGGCATTGTAAACTTCAGGAAGCATGAGCTTTTTAACTTTCTCTCTTGCATAATGCCACCTTAGAGCGTAAGCCCAGAATAATCACTTAGAAGTTGGCAATTGTCATCATATTAATTTCCAGTTACTAGTAAAAGCTGATTAGTTTTAGAGTTATCCAGACTTCATGTTCATTGTGTCCCTGTCAGCAAGAAAGGTGTCTGGTAATTACTGTAACGTTAGCATAAAGAATTTTTTCCTTGCCTTAGCATTTTCCGAACATCTTTAGGACATTTTATAACACATTCGGTGTCCTTTAACATTTTATGAATGCCTTTAGAACATTTTAGCATACATTTTGTGTTCTTGGGCCTGTTACTATAGTGAAAAAATTGGAATACTTTATCATACAGAAAAAAAATTTCGGTCCATACTTTATCATACAGAAAAAAACATTTCTATCCATGAACCAGATAGTGCCTGAAAGAGAGCATTGATCCATAATAGGGTAAGTAAAAGGTTTATTTAAGTGCAATTTATTATTTTAGTCATTTATTTAAAAAAGGGTTTTTAGTGTCTGCTGTGTGCCAGGTACTGTGCTAGATGTTGGAAACTGACAGTGAGAAAAACATGCTATTTCTTGCTTCTGTGACATTTAAAGTCTAGTGAAGGAGACAGATGTAAACCAAACAGTCACTCTAATGCATAGTATAATTTCAAACTAAGAAAAGTGGCCTAAACGTAAGGAACGTGATTCTATTTGAGAAAGAATTGTGGCCTAGCTATAAGGTTAGAGATGCCTTACCTGATAAAGTGAGTCCTGAACTGTATGATTTAGAGGATAAGTATGTGTTAATTATGTGGATAGTGGCACACAGGGACTATGGGCCAGTGTGTGTGGCTGGTATAAAAGGAACTAAGGTGAATTGGTGGGATGCCATCATTTTTCTTTGTTTCTGTTACACGAAAAGTTAAATTTAACTTTGGTTAAGTGACGACTCTGTGCCAGCTGTGATTATAAGGACCTTACTTAAATAACCTCAAGTTCCTATGAGGTAGGTACTATTATTGCCATTCTACAGATTAAGAAAGTGTGGCCCAGAAAAGTTAAAGTTATTGGTTCAAAGTTGGTAAGTGCTCTACTATATTCTTCTTTCTATCCTATGCTCAAGTATGACCACAGGCTAGAAAGGACCCTCTGGTCCCAGTGTGACTCCTTGAGGTAGCCCTGAGAACTTCTGAAATTTTCAGTGAGTTTGGATACAGGTGGGTATTCAGCAGAGACTCTGTGGGCCCATGCTCTTGTCCAGTCAGTGGCGCCCGATTGCGGATCACCAGAGAACTGCACGGAGCATCAGTGCAGCTGTAATATCTGTGGATCTCAATTTACTCATGCCTGATACTGAATATAGAACGACAATGTAAATGTTTAGCTGACCTATCTTTGACAGTGAAGAGGTTATTTTTAGAAACCTCCCACTTTTTTTTCATTGTATTTTTCCCTGGTAGTAGCCATTCAATAAGTAAATCAGTCTAGGTTTGCCAATGTATCATTTCAACTAGAATTTTTATTGACTTTGACACTGAATCTTTCTTACTTTCTTTCCAGAAATCTGGTTGGAGTTGGCGGGTGAGAGAAAATGAATTCTTTTTCTAATTTACCTGCAGAGAATTTAACCGTTGCCGTTAATATGACCAAGACTTTGCCTACAACAGTAATTCATGGATTTAATTCCACCAATGATGCACCTTCAATGGCAATAACAAGGCTTTTTCCAGCCTTACTAGAATGCTTTGGCATAGTCCTTTGTGGCTATATAGCAGGAAGGGCCAACATCATAACATCAACACAGGCCAAAGGACTGGGAAATTTTGTCTCTAGATTTGCACTTCCAGCTTTATTATTTAAAAACATGGTTATACTTAATTTTTCCAATGTGGATTGGTCTTTCCTATATAGTATCTTAATTTCCAAAGCTTCTGTATTTTTTATTGTATGTGTATTAACCTTATTGGTTGCCAGTCCTGACAGTCGATTTAGCAAAGCTGGACTATTCCCTATTTTTGCTACACAGAGTAATGACTTTGCATTGGGATACCCTATAGGTAAGTTATTTTTTATTTTTAAAGTTTTTAAAAAATTCAGGTGTTGTAGGAACTAATAAAATATTAGCTTTTAATTTACCTAAGCATTTGTTAGTGACAGATTCTTACTCTTGTGTCTAAGAAATCTTTCATATTTTTTTCATAAATTTGTCTTAAATTGAGATGAATTATATTTTTTCCTCAACTTCAGAGTTTAAGGATCCTTTAAATGTCTACCTAAAATAAATGGTCATATCCTAATAACTTTTGTGAATAGCCTTTCTAATAGTATTCTTTTCTTCTCAATAATCACATATGAAAGAAGTTTAGTTTCCAGAAGAGATCAGATTCTGATTTAAATTATGTAAAAAAGATATGCTTATGTCAATATAAAAAGAGTCACTATTGTATGTTAGTGGTCAAAATTTATGAATGATTTTTTTCCTCCCTTATTTTTCTTACCATTTAGAATATATATTTTACATTAAAAATTGTTTTGAGCTTGTTATTCAAAAATTCAGTGTATTTTCATTTAACTTAATTTCTTGTTTAAGAACAAAAATGGTGAGGCCTTTTTTCCTTTCCAACTTTTCCTTTTTTATCTTTCCAACTCTTTAAGCAGTCTAATTTTATGTTTTAAGGGTGTGTTTTTCTAATGAAACAGTAAATATACTAATTTGAAATGTTGGGATATCTTGAAAGGAAACACCCTCCATTTTTAAGAACACTCTGCCACTAAGAAAATGTATACCTAGTAACTACTTTTCTATCTTTATAAATTAAAGTTATGTGTACTTTGATCTTACATCGTAATGTGAGGATCTGAATATTATGTATATATTTATTCATTCACTCATTCATAGGGAACTGTTACGTAATAGTGACTGTGCTAGCTGCTGGAAATACACCTGTAAACAAAACTCTTGCACATATTGAATTTACATTTTATGGGAAAAAAGATATTAAAATTGAAATCATATCAGGTGGTGACAAGGGCCATACAAATAATGTAGTGTAGAGAGATAGGAATGAAGAGATGCTATTTGAGGTAGGGTGTCAGTGAAGAACTCTCTGATGATATGTCTTCTGAGCAGAAACTTGAATGGAACTTATTAAAGGGTACAATTGAAATCTACCATTAACTTTCAAGTTTCTTTTTTTAATTTAATTTAATTTAATTTAATTTTTTAAATTTTATTTTGTCGATATACAATGTGGTTGATTATTGCGGCCCATTACCGAAACCTCCCTCCCTCCTCCCTCTCCCCCCTCCCACCCAACAATGTCCTTTCTGTATGCTTGTCATGTCAACTTCAAGGAATTGTAATTGTTATGTCTTCTTCTCCCCCCGCCCGTTTTTTTTCTTTTGTGTGTGTGTGAATTTATTTATTTATTTTTATCTCCCACCAATAAGTGAGAACATGTGGTATTTCTCTTTCTGTGCCTGACTTGTTCCACTTAATATAATACTCTCAAGGTCCATCCATGTTGTTGCAAATGGCAGTATTTCATTCGTTTTTATAGCTGAGTAGTATTCCATTGTGTAGATGTACCACATTTTCCGTATCCACTCATCCGATGATGGGCATTTGGGCTGGTTCCAACTCTTGGCTATTGTAAAGAGTGCTGCGATGAACATTGGGGAACAGGTATACCTTCGACTTGATGATTTCCATTCCTCTGGGTATATTCCCAACAGTGGGATAGCTGGGCCGTATGGTAGATCTATCTGCAATTATTTGAGGAACCTCCATACCATTTTCCATTGAGGCTTCAAGTTTCTTATACAGTAGTTTTGTCCTCTCCCCCCATGCTCAATTTATTTCACAACTGGCACCAAAAAGATTCTAGTGAACTATGCTTTTTACCTTTCTCCTCCTTTGACCTTCTTTTCTTCCATCTTGCTTACCAGAAATAGAGAAATACTTAAGAAATCACATAACTATGAGTAAAGCAGGAGGTTTAAGAGAGGAAAAACTACGTAGATAACCGAGCTATAAATAGTCAGAAACTATACAGGTGTTTCTTTTAAGTTACTGAATTTTAAAATGAAATAAAGACTTTTGGAAATAAAAGAGCAAGGAGTTAGAGTTAATTGTTCATTTCCTCAGGAGCATTAATAATGTGAATTTGTCAAGGAATTTATGATATAAGGACCTTAGAAATGTCCCAGTACCACAGTATTAAATATTTAATAAATATTGCTGTATTTACTTTAGACATGAATTAGAAGTATATAGTTTCTTGCTCTCATAGAACTATGTAACTACACAGAGATAACATTTGTAATTTTATAGTTTACAGGGTAGTTTCTTCTTTTTTTTGGCCAAATGAAAGACATATTTTATTTATTTATTTTTTGTTTGTTTCTTTTGGCAGCTGGCAGTATGGGGATCCAAACCCTTGACCCTGGTGTCATAACACAGTGCTGTAACCAACTGTGCTAACTGGCCAGCCCCAGAGTACTTTCTTCTATACTTATCTCATTGAGTAGGGCAGATATTATTATCCTCATTTTCACATAAGTAGACAGGCTTACAGAGATTTAATTGTTTTATGCCAGGTCAAACAACCAACAGTCGACTCAGATCCAAACCTAGGTCTTCTGGTTTTAGATCCTGGGCGTTCTCTTATGTCACACAGTTATATTACATGCCAATCTAATCTTCAGAAGACCCACTCAGCCCTTGTAATACATTAGTTTTAGAGAGAATCAAAGTTTTTTTCCTCTACAGTATACTAAAAATATTCCATAAAGTGAGTAGTAGTGGAAAAAAAATTGTTAGGTGAGTTAATTCATATCGAGGCAGAATCTCCAAATAAAAAATGTAATCAGCCATTTTCATCACTGCTTTTCTATGTTCCACAGTCAGTAATAATCATGTTCTCAGCAGCGTGCTAGCCCAAGTTGCCTTGGTGATTATGTTTGTCGATTTTGAGTTGTAATTTTTGTTTTGATTTTTAAAATTTTTTAATCACAAATAATAATAAGAGCTCTTGTAACATTAGGTTGTAGATGATAACTTTACTAAAAACCAATAGTATAGACAGAAGTGCTTTCTTACACCTGCAGATTGGAAGGTGTGGTACAGAACTGTAAGGGCCTGGTATCTGCTCCCTGATGAGGTTATTTATTACTGCTGTCTGTGCCCATCTGCCTCTGACCTTGCATGGGGTGAACAGAGAAGACTGTCTCCAGAGAGAAGACCTTTTTTTTCTGTTTGTTTCATGGCCTTTCCCAGGAATTCCCACTCTCGTGTTCACAGATGAGCATTGATTGTAGCTTATAAGAAATGTCCTTTTCAAGATTGCATTTGATCCAATCTGTTCAATTTACAGATGACTCAGGAAATGCTGGCAAGGAGAAGGCAGATGAGTTAGTGAATAAAGAGAAAGGACAGCCATGTTTCCTTTTTCTGTATATTATGACAATAATAATGGTCTATGAAATTACATTAAAATGATTTATCTTTACTCAAGTGACAGGATAGTGCACTATTACAGACTGAAAAAGAAGCTCACTGTTTTTTAGAACAATTCTTTCCAAAGGTACTTTTAAAAAAATTCAAATGTGAGAAAAAACCAAGAATCTACCAAGGTGAAATGTTGATTTCAAGCAAATCGAAATGGTTCCTTGCCTCTGTCATTAAAGGATACTAATAGGGCATAGTTAAGTCCTATAATTTATTCTTCAAACAATGCTGGTAGCATAAGTACCCTGACTAATCATAATTATGCTCTAGAGCTTGAGCTGTATACAGAAAGGAAATGAAGCATTTAACTGTATGCCATTAAATAACAGAATGATCTTGTCTGGGTCTTTGTGTTATGTGCTAGGGATTGAAACCCTGCAGGAATCAAAATAGGAGCCCCAGTGGGTGGCTAATTTTGTCTCTTAGTTCTTCAGAGCTATATAATAACTCCTTATAATGGAATTCTCCCCTCTCTCCAAGAGCCTTATTTATAAGCATTAATTAATTAGAACTTAGTAGTTGATATAATTATTATAAATCTAATTTTAGTTATTATAGGTCACTGCTTTCATACGTATTTTTTTCAGATTTGAAAAGCCACCTTCAGATTGGTAACAAGAGAAAAGCACAGCACAGCCAGTTTATAGATAAAGATGTAATGTTAAGTAAATACACAGATAAATTTCAGAAGTAGACTAAAATTCCCATGTTGAACTCTGTTCTTATAGTAATTTAGCAAGTATTTATTTAATCAAAAGTTTTTGCTCTCCTCCTAAACTGTATTTCTTTTGCCTTTGTATACTTGTTCAACTGACTTAATATACCCCAATAGTAACCAGCTTTATAAATATTCAGAATGTGTAAAAAGGATACAAAGTTTCAGTTAGGAGGAATAGGATAAGAGATCTATTGTACAACATTGTGACTACAGTTAATAGCAACGTATTATACTCTTGAAAATTGCTAAGAGAGTAGATTTTAAGTGTTCTCACCACTTAAAATAAGTAAATAAGTAAAATAAATAAGCCAATACATATGTTAATTAGCTTGATTTAACCATCCATAATGTATATATATTTGAAAACAACATGTTGTACATGATAAATATATACACTTTTTATTTGTCATTAAAAAATTTTTTTTAAAAGAGCAAAAATAAATTTAAAGTGGATATATAAGGAATGGATTAACTGATAGCAATTAGATACAAATTGCTGTGTGTCACAAAATACATTCTTAACTGTGTCTGATACCTTTGGCATTCATTGATGTGTTAGCTAATTCCATTCAGCAAGTATTTTCAGCTTTGCCCAGCACAGTACTGGGGACTGTGGGTTATAAAATTATGCCTTCAAGCAACTTAGAATTTGTTGAGACGGCACTAAATGAAACAAAGTACCATAGCATTCCAGAGAAGGGGAGATTAATGATGTGTCCAGGAGACTTGGTGGAAGAAGTAGTATCAGGCACAGGCCTTAAATAGTAGACAAGATTTAGGTATGAAAGGAAAGATTTCAAGAAGTTAAATGGTGATGGTATGATCAGCTTCTAGAACCACTAATTATGAGCATGGTGTTTGTCTGGTGTGACTATGACATTAAACTGGCTGCATTAAGGAGTAGTTAAGGGATAAGTTGAATAAATAAGGGACCAATTGTGGAAACTGGGCTGTGAATGTCAAAAGAAAGGTTTTATAGTTGTTACTGTAGGTGATGAGAACCCTGGGAGAACCTTAACTTTTGAAAGTTAAAATTAAAAAAAAAATTTCATTGGAACATATTAATTATACATATTTGTGGGGTATAGAGTTATGTTGCTTTTCTTTTTCTTTTTTTTCTTTTTTTTGTGGCTGACCAGTATGGGGCTCTGAACACTTGACCTTGGTGTTATAACACTGCGCTCTAACCAACTGAGCTAACTGGCAGTTGTATTTCAATGCATTCATACAATGTGTGATGAGCAAATCAGGTTAACTATCATATTCATCGTTACAAAACGTAATCATTTCTTTGTAATGAAGACATTCAATCTCCTCTCTTCTAGTCATCTGATAACATGCAGTAAATTATTGTTAATTATAAATGCCTAGCTCGACTGTACACCCTGAAAGTCAAGATTTAATTAATTAATTAATTAATTAATTTTTGATGGCTGGCCAGTACAGGGATTGTATCCTTGAAAGTTAAGATTTAGATGGTACTGTTAGCAGTGAATAAAATGGATGAAGGGAGTGGCTGAGAAAAACTAAAAGAGTATAGGTCAATGAACACATTAAATAATCTAATTTGGAGATTATTGACTAAGGATAGTAATAAGAATCAAGAAGAGAAAATACAAAAGATCCTGCAAAAGAAAGTGATTGGACAGCTATAGATAATAAAAACTGTTGCTCAAATTTGCATTAGCTCTTAAAACAATCTAAAGTCCATTATTATGTGGTGGTGGTTACCTACTAGTGTGCCAGGAAAGTAAATTTCTGGAAAAAGGCATTAATATAAGGGGATTTGAGTATATCACAGAACTATAGTTGTAAGTTGTTATAGGAAACATCTTATGCATTTTATTATGACTACTTAGGAAAAATTCTTGTACTCAAACTGAAAACAGAAGACTTTTCCAAAATATATACTCTATTTAAAAAATTGAGTGCTGGGCAAGTATGGACGCCTTTCTCTTAGAGATAAAATATCTAATCAGAAGTGTAGTTATCTAGAAATAGTTAGCAAAGGTGCTTCATTTTTAGGGCCAGCCCGTGGCTCACTTGGGAGAGCATGGTGCTCATAACACCAAGTCAAGGGTTAAGATGCCCTTACCATTCATCTTTAAAAAAAAAAAAAAAAAAAGTGTTTCATTTTTATTTAAATGAAACATGAAAGAAAACCACTAAGTTATACAGCTACATTTCTAACTTGGAAATCAGAGGAAAGAATTTATGAAATTTTATGTAATCAAATATTTTTTTAACCACTGCTTCATTTTGTAGATATTATAGACATCTGTATGTGCCTAGCTGGAAAAAAAAGGAATTGAACCTTATAAAAAGTAGGTGTTAGCTTATGAGAACAAGGTGAACTTCTAAAGGTTGTGTAATCTAGTTATATAACTTTAACAAGCATGTGCATGTCATTAACAACTTTTGTGTCCTAAGTTAACAAATATATTTTTCTACCTGTGTCACTTTATCTTAATGTAAATTGAGAAACCTAATCTTTTTCATTTTTTTCACGATTGCTTCTCTCCTCATTATTGTAGCTGTTCTTTTTTTATCTTTCTTTTCAACTTCAAATCAAATATGAATCAGCCTTTGTATGCATTAGATTAGATAATTTCAGGACCCATTGCCAAAAATGTGTCTAGAAACCAGGTTGTTTGCTCCAAGGCTCTAAGTTGCCCTAAACAACCCAAGGTCAGGCCACCAACCTTCATGTCCACCAAGAAGGTGCTGGAAGTCAGAACCAACCCATTCACCTCCCTCCAAAGAAACACATCTTATTCTCAAACCCTTGAACAATCCCTCAAATCATCCACAAATTATAGCACACATATTTTGTGTATATTGTACCATTTCTCATAAATCTAACACAGCCTGATTTTTTCTCTCACATTGTTGTTCTTTAATGAACAAGGTGAAGTAGTTAGTTTGCTCTAGAGAACATGCTATATGAAAAAATATGAAGCTGTTTTCCCTAAAGAGTGCAGTTGAACTTGCATTAGTTAAATGTGCATTGATGTGGCTCCACTGTATTCTCCTCCCAAAGGTTTCTTAGATCCATCTTTCTATCCCTAGTTCTTTAGCATCTTCACTGATCTTCTCTGAAGGCATTCATTTCCTTTTGTTCACCTCAAATGGAGTCTGTTCATTTTCCCATAGCCTGCATACCATGCAAGCACTAGCAGATAGGACTGGCCTCATAGCTATCTGCTGCCACTGCTAGGCTGTTATGCTCTGCTCAGTTGTTAAAAACAACTCTGAGGATCATGCTGTCTGGTAGACTGCTCATCCTCATTGCTGTCATCTGCTGACCTCATTCATTGAAGCCTTTAATAATCATTTGACTGTCATCTCCTTTATCCAAAGTTTTACCATTATCTTTTTTGACTTTAACATCCTTGTGAACGACCCAACAGATTCTCTGCCCTCTCAGTTCCTTGACCTCCTAATCTCCAGTGGAAAACTCCTTTACTCCATTTCAGCCACCAACTCCCATGGCCACATTCTGGACCTAGTCATGTACAAAATTTTAAATTCAGTAGCTCACCATCTGACTTGCTCTGAACTCCTGAACTTTGAAGTGCACTTAGCTCTTGGACTTCGCGTGGGCCTCCAGTTTCTCGCCCCCTGCCCTCTGTCACCCATCTCCCACCTTCACTCCTTCCCCCATACAGCGTGCACTCATCACTTCAGTGCTCATTCTTGAGTTCCTTGTCTCCTGTTCTCTCCTCAGTCCTCTGTAGTCTGACTTCTGCCTCACCACTCCAATGAAACTGCTTTCTCCATGGGTACCAACAACCACCTTGTCGCTGTTACTACTGAAACGTTTAGTTTGTTACTATCTTTTTACTTTGAATCGTTTCTTTTAAAAATTCTACAATTCTGCCCTTTTTTAGAGACGAATTTTAGCCCCTAGACATTAAAAATTAGTGAGGTTTTACTAAAAATAATTTGTAAAGTTGATTATCATCTTATCAGCTAGATGATATTTAATGTTTTTCTTCTTTTTCAGCTTTATTACTAAAATTTGCTTTTCCAAAAATAGGCTAATGAGGTCATTTGGAATTATTTAGGTTAATTTACAGTATGCTATAATGAAGCACAAAAAAATGTTATATGTATAATACATATTTCTGTGGTAATCATTTTAAAATCAGTATAATTTTTATTTTGCAGTTGAAGCTTTATATCAAACTACATACCCAGAATATCTGCAGTACATTTATTTGGTGGCACCAATATCTCTTATGATGTTAAACCCTATAGGGTTTATCTTCTGTGAAATCCAGAAGTGGAAAGACACTCAAAGTGCTTCTCAAAACAAAGTAAAAATTGTGGGACTTGGATTTCTGCGTGTATTACAGAACCCAATAGTATTTATGGTCTTCATTGGCATTGCTTTCAATTTTGTTCTTGATCGAAAGGTGCCTGTATATATAGAAAATTTTCTTGATGGACTCGGAAATTCTTTTTCTGGATCAGCCCTATTTTATCTTGGTCTTACAATGGTAGGAAAAATAAAGAAACTGAAGAAGTCAGCATTTGTTGTACTAATTCTTCTCATCACAGCTAAACTGTAAGTTTTACTTATTTAACTTGGGGACTGTACTTTGTGAAAACCTTGTTTAGCCAATTCACTGGGGTGTGTCTCCAACTATTTTCTCCTTTAAATATTAATAATCTCTCTTTATAGAGTAGTTGTGATGTAAAGGAAAATGTGATGTTGGTGTATCGTGAAAAGTCATTTTCTTATTCCATTTAGGTTATTCTTTACACTTTACTGTCAGAGTATAAAGACTATTGGTTTTCCTTCAGCTTTTACATAAAGTTTACTTATTATCTCCTAATGTTCCATTTGATCATATTTTCAAAGAAATTTTGCAGGATTTCTAAGTTTTCTAAATCCATTAAAATCCAAATGTCAAAAACATCTTAGTCATAATGAGAAAAATAATTTTAATCTAAACTTTTTTTCATGAATTTTGGGAAAATATTCTGTAATTCTAAAGTTGGTTGAACTTTCTAAATATAGGTAAGTCAAATATCAATGAATATTATCAACCATCTGATCCTAGCCTGTCAAATAAAAAGTTCTTATCAGCTCCTTGGTTAGCAGTTCTTCAGCTTACTTGGCTCATGAAAAGAGAGCCCCATTCGCTCAGCTACTGTTGATATGCTCTTTCTGTGGAATTGTGAAGGATTTGTTTAATAATTGACTCTTTACCAGGTCTGGATTTCACTAATTTTTCTGCTCCATCTCAGTTGTCTCAGTTCCCTTTGCTAAACCTTTTTGCCTTTACAAAGATGAAAAGCTAATTGTGAGTTACCTGTTTTTCTATGGGTTTTTAGAATCTCATTGAGCAGCAGTATTATCATTAATGGAACCAATTAAACCTCTAATCATAGTAAAGTTCAGCTTTTTTTAAATCAAAAATGAGTTTAGTAATTTTCTTGAAATAAGTTTTTACTCAGATTATCAACCTTTTTTTCTTTTAACATTTCAATGAATCAATAGATGAAGCAAGAAAACAGCTAAAATCGCAACTTTTACCAATTTTTTGCAAGAAAATTATTTGTAGAACAACAGCAAAAAATCTAAGTTTTTTCCCCTAACTGTTGATGTTTGAACTATGTCCAGAAGGATATCATTGCACTTTAAATGATTCCAAGTTGAATTCTTTATTCTTTCAACAAAATGTCCACAAGTAGGCATGCACAGAATATGTGCGTGCAAATAGACATACCTTCTGGGCAGAAGAAGGTCCTAATGCCAAGTTCACTAGAGCAGTCTACTACTTGGGGACCAGCATGCTTTGGTATCAAGTAAAAGATGCATCTCTTCTTTCTTCAGCCTGGTGCTGCCACTTCTGTGCAGAGAAATGGTGGAACTCTTGGACAAGGGTGACAGTGTAGTGAACCATACAAGTTTATCGAATTATGCATTTTTGTATGGTGTCTTTCCTGTAGCACCAGGAGTGGCTATCTTTGCAACACAGTTCAACATGGAAGTAGAGATTGTATGTATATATTGCTTTCTAAGTTTGATTGTTTGTGTGGTTAGCAGTAGTTTTTAAAACACAGAAAGCAACATTGTTTTTATGAGAATTTGATGTCTATAAACTACTTAATTATAAGTAAGGAGGCATTGTGTAACATCATGTAATAAGAGTTATTTAATCTTGGATTTTTATTCAGCCATGACTTTTTTCATTAGTCTTTTTTTAGTTTCAAGTATTTTATTTTGTACTTATACTTAAGCCTAAAAAATATTTGTAGAAGGGTGACTTCTGACAGGAAAAAAAATCTATTTCATTCATTGATAATTCAACAACCAGATGCAAAATATGACATAATCAACTGCATCAAATAGCTAAAATCAATTAACACCAAAGTACTTACAGTGTTTAAGTGTATTGTACATGTTACATACAGCATTAAATGATTTTGAAATATAATACAAAGGAACTAAATTGTTTAATGAAGGTCAGTTCTATTATTTAAGCTGTAAAACGTGCATGGTAATTTTTCTCCTTTTTATTTGCTTTTTTTGCCCTGTATTTTATGAAATCATATTGAAGGAAACTGTTCAGAGGTTTAATTTGATCATTGATATGGCTTGTTTTCTAGAATCTAGAAGATGACTATCAACAGTAGAATTTCTAGTATTTATGTATAAATATGAATTGAGCATAGTTTGGAAGAGGAGCCAAGGGAACTTGACTGTGTTTTTTTAAGGACTCTCAGAAAGGGGAAATATGGTATTGGATATAACATGCTGGATTTTATAATGTCTGTACTGACTCTTGTTTTTATTTTGGAATGCTTTAGTGCGTTGTGGGTATTTAAAGATTAAGGTAATTGTTTAGGTGAGATTGTGACTCCTCAATTTGATTTCATTTTTGCAGGTAACCTCAGGGATGGTAATAAGCACATTTGTGTCTGCTCCGATCATGTACGTTTCTGCCTGGTTACTGACCTTTCCCTCCATGGACCCTAAGCCACTGGCATATGCCATCCAGAATGTTAGTTTTGATATAAGTATTATCAGCTTGGTCTCCTTGGTAAGTATGTTTCAGTGTAAAAATGAACGGAAACCACAGAATGCGTTTGAGAATAGCTTGGTAATATAAAGGTATTTTAAAATCTAGTTTCTTAAGAAATAGAGAAAACTAAAGCTGCCCATAAAATATCAGCCTTCTGATTAATTGAGATTTGTCTTTCCAGTTGGGGATTAGAGTTATATAGTGGACAAGGCATGAGATATAGTCAGACCTGGTGTTTTAGCCCGTTTCTGTTGCTTATAACAGAGTACCTAAAACTGGGTAATTTATTAAAAAATGAAATTTATTTCTTACAGTTTTGAAGGCTGGAAAGTCTGTAGTCCAGGGGCGCATCTGGTGAGAGCCTTCTGGGTTGAAACTCTCTACAGGGTTCCACAGCAATTAGGGTATCATATGTCTATAATGGCCAGAGAGCTCTTTCATGTGCTCCTAAGCCACCAGTCCATACTCATGATAATCCATTTATGATGGCATAGTCCTCATGATCCAGTCGCCTTCTCAAAGGCTCCACAATTCAAATATCATAATTGGATTTCCCACCTTCTTAAAACTGTTACAGAAGGGATTGAGTTTCTAACACATGAACTTTGGGGGGGATACATTTGACCCATAGCACCTGGATTTGACTCCTAGCCCTATCACAAACTAGCTGTATGTCTCTGTGGAGTTTTCTTAACCTCTCTAAGCTTCCATTTTCTCAGCTATAAAATAAAGATAATAATCTCACCTATTTCCATGGGTTTTTTAAGGATTAAATGAGATAATACATGTGAAAAGCATTCTGTGAAAGATAAAACACTATACAAATACTAGCTGTTATAGAATCATGGGGTCAAGTCCAATCATCCAATTAA
Source organism: Cynocephalus volans (assembly GCF_027409185.1). Classification (NCBI taxonomy): domain Eukaryota; kingdom Metazoa; phylum Chordata; class Mammalia; order Dermoptera; family Cynocephalidae; genus Cynocephalus; species Cynocephalus volans. Next base: position 242,001,036 of record NC_084460.1, on the reverse strand, counting down.
TGTTAATGAAACTTTAGGTTATTTCTCAAATTGGATAGATCTAGCTCAAATTAAATAATTAAGTATTTGACAACTAGAGTATTTTATGACCTTGGTATTACCAGCACCACATTCTCCGAAGTGAGCCAACCAGCCAGCCTAGAGTATTTTGTAGATTGTGTTTCCTATTGAATTCAAACAGTATTCTGGCTGGGGTGGGGGGGAAGCGACAATGTTTACCATTAAAAGAAAGGAGGTGGGGACAAATATGTACATTAGCAACGTGAAAATGAGTGATTAATGTACTTAAATTAATCCAGAAATTCCACTTCTGTCAGGTATTCTTAAAAATCTATGCACATTGATAAGAGGGCAGTTTGGGGGGAGAGACTACATAAATTTCAATTGGCAGTGACGGGAGAAAGAGGGAAATCAACCTGCATACTTACCCAGCCACTGTGTAGGTGGACTAGAAACCCAATCCTTTTAAATATGAGGAATGTAAGACAATTAATCTTAGGGTGGGTGGTATGTGTTGTTTGAAGTAAGACAGCCTGGAATTTAGATACTTCATGAGCCAATAAGGTGGAAATGGAAAAGGAAAAACTTAGAATAGTGCACTGTAACTGCATCTCCCACTAAAGCTCCCTTCCTGTGTCTCACCCCAGCCATTGAAGGGAAAGCATAGTTAGAACAAGGCCCTGGTCAAGGCATTACTTTTTTTTCCCCTTTACCCAAACATAGATGCACTGGATGGGTTACTTCTTAAAGACCCTGTAATTTCTGGACAGTTAATTTACTATGAGATCTCTCCATGCTTTTTATTTTACTTTGAATATAGTAATTTATCTTAATACCTTTTTTGGAACTAGACAGGTTAAAGTAAATAAAACATTGGAATTCCTTTCTGAACCAGGATAGAGAGGATTCTTTAAGTAGGCTAATCTATGTGTTATTTAATAAGTAATTATAAAGATTAAGAAACAGGAATAACTTTTGAACTTTTTGTCTTCAAGATCTGGTCTCTGGCTATTCTTCTTTTGAGTAAGAAATATAAACAGCTTCCTCATATGCTTACAACTAACTTACTCATTGCTCAGGTTAGTAAACCTACAGATATTTAAAACTATGCTTTTCTTGTGGATTATTCTCCTACAGTAACATTTTTTTGTTTGTTTTTTGGTGACTGGCCAGTACAGGGATCTGAACCTGTGATCTTGGTGTTTGTTATAAGGCTGTGCTCTAACCAACTGAGCCAACCAGCCAGCCCAGATTATTCTACTACGGAGGAGAAAATTACTTTGCTAGGTTTTTCCAGTTATAAAGTCAGAAGTATTACCAAATGCAGTCAATTAAAATTTAATTATTATTAGTTGATTTCTAAATATTTAAATATTTAGATATTAATTAAAATATTGCAGTAGGTCTTGAACTATCTAAAGTTGAGGCTAATCATGGCATTTGATGATAACTGCATTTTTTAATAGAAGTAATTGAGTAATTAAAACTTGAACTCTGTTACAATCTTCTTTTTCTGGTTAAATCTTTGCATGTCTCATAAGAGAAATAAGTTTAGCATTTTCTATATAAACCATTACTAAATATAAGGTTCATATTTAGGATGCAGTCATTATCTATTTCAATTGGATATGTACATTGATAAAGGCTCTGTATGAAAAAGGTTTTCTATTACAAAGTTTGAAGTTTTAGTATAACTAGTATGCAAAATAGTTGATAACTACTCAGCAGTAATTCAAAATGAATACTTATATTTGTCATGAATAAAACCAATGTGGGTATGACTGGCTTAGTTGTTATTTTCTGTGATAGTATTGAATCATATCATTTTCTTAGGTATTTACAAAGTCTTTTAATAATTTTTTTTTCTTTAGTCTATTGTCTGTGCTGGAATGATGGTATGGAATTTTGTTAAAGAAAAAAATTTTGTTGGACAAATTTTGGTGTTTGTTCTATTGTACAGCTCCCTCTATAGCACCTACCTATGGACAGGTAAGTTGGATTGTGAGTGGAAATTGAGGTCTATTCCCCTCTTCCCCATCCTAGAAGCCCTCAGCTTTCTAATGGTCTATTTGAAGTCTGGTAGCACAGGATGGAGATATTCACTCAGGCAGTTATGCCCACAAGCATAGGCTATCTGCAAAACTGAGTTCTGTTTACTGATGTACTCTTTCTGCCTGGGCTCATGGCCTTTTTTAGTCACATGGTTCTTGTCCTCCTTGTCTTCAGCTCTAGGTCTCTGTCAGCACAACTCCCCTTTGGAGATACCAAGAGGGCAGGTATAGGAGGCAGATGGAGAAAGGAGGGAATGGGCAGAGATGTGTGAGGTGTGTCCTAGAGCTCACTGTTAGATTTCAACTACACTGCAAAATTCTGGCTCTGCCTTAAGCAAATTACTTAACTTTTGAAGCCTCAGTTTCCTCATCTGTAAAACTTGTGAGTTATTTTGAAGATGAAATGAAATATGGGTATTTATGTCTGATACATGGTAGGTACTCAACAAATAGAACTATAATAGTTATTAAATAGAGGGAACAAGAAAAGTAGGGAAATAAAAAGGTATGGAAAGAGAAGAGAACCCAGTAAGAAAGACTTTTTCTCATTTCAGCTGGCTTCAAAAGTGATATTCAGAATGTTTTAGCACATTGCTGTTCTGAAGTATAACATTTATTTGTATGCATACATCTGGCATGTTTGTGAACAATTTTGTCTGGCTGTTTTTATTCATACCCTTCATTTGAACCTGAAAAGTGGCATATAAAAGGAAATTGTAGAATGGTAGGAGACAAGTGTCAGAAAGTGGCTGCAAAGGACAGACCTTTGATTTCATGCCTTTAGGATCAAAAGCAGGTCCCATCTAAGTCAACAACCTTTTGAAGTGAAGCAACGATGTATGGAGGAATCACAGAATGAAAAGTTCAGTGCAAACAGAAGATGGTTGTGCTTCTTAAAGGAAAGGACACCTTTCATAGCATAGAGTTTCATGAGAGATGGCAAGTTAAAACAGCCTAAAGACATTTTATTTCCAAAATAGACAGACAACTTGATCTCTAATACCTAGGTTTATTTGGGTTAGATTTTTAATGAGAATAAGAAAGCAAATAAATCAAGGTATTAAAAAGCCCCAAGTCTCTCTGAAACCCTCTCCAAGCATGCATGCCAAAATCTATCCAAAGAAGTTCTGAATTCCCTAACCCCAATGAAGCTGCCCTGTAACCTTCATATTTATTCCTAAAAGTGTTATCTTTTTTTTTTTTTTTTTTTGGCAGCTGGCTGGTATGAGGATTCAAACCCATGACTTTGGTGTTATAAGGCTGCACTCTTAAAGTGTTATTTTAAATAATCCTATTTAGCCGTTTTCAATTTCTTCCATTTGCATGCCATCCTCACAATTTTTGCTATATCTGTGTATCCCTTCTTTTTTTCCTTAAAATTGACTCACGATTTTATACTTTAATCATTTGAGACTTATATCAATACAATTCCAGGTTTCACATGCTAATTAAAAATTTTCAGATGCATAACTCCTGCAAAAATGTTTACCTTTGTGCCACATAGATTCTCTGCACTTTAGAAAGCACTAGTCTCGTTTAAATCCTTCATTTTAGGGCCAGCCTGTGGCTCACTTGGGAGACTGTGGTGCTGATAACACTAAGGCCATGGGTTCAGATCCCTATATAGGGATGGCCGGTTGCTCACTTGGGAGCGCGTGGTGCTGACAACACCAAGTCAAGGGTTAAGATCCCCTTACCAGTCATCTTTTAAATAAATAAATAAGTCCTTCATTTTGCAAATTAGGAAAATAGGCCCAAAGAGTTAAACCGATTGAGGAGGAGCTCTCACAGCTTTATCAGTGAGAGACCTAGGGCTAGATTCTGCCTGATAGTTCTTTTCACAAGGCAAGAATGATGAACATTAGAATTTTTTTTTTAACTTTTAACATATCCAGTTTTCTGGAAAACATTAGAATTTTGAAGACTGGCTTCACTATTGTAACATAGCTGGCATACTTTTGTGATTGGTTTTTTGTTTCCCTTGCACTTTGACAACCTGTAATTATAGAGTGTACAGACATATTGAAGGAGGAGCAGGGGTGAAGAAAAACAACTCTCAAGGACCTCAGTGTCGATTTACATGAATTATAGCACAGTGTTATTTAATCTCCACAGTCTTAAATCTAGGTATGAATTCTTTTTGTTGTCGTTGTTGTTGGCGGATGGCCAGTAGGGGGATCCAAACACTTGACCCCGGTATTTTAACACCAACCTGTAAGCAACTGAACTACCCGGCCAGCCCTAGGTATGAATTCTTTATATACAGCTAATATACCACTATAAAATCAAAGCAAATTCACAGATTAGATTCAAACAAAACTATAAACCCAGTAATTCTTTTTTTTTTTTTTTTTTGGTGGCTGGCTGGTATGGGAATCTGAACCCCTTGACTTTGGTGTTAGAAGGCCATGCTCTAACCAACTGAGCTAACCAGTCAGCCCCCAGTAATTCTAATTAGCAACATTAACAGGACAAAGGATCTTGTCTTGCTAACGTAAATCTCAGCTTGAAGTGTAAAATGGAACTCATTTCTCTGAGATGGTTTTTAGTTTGGCTTGCCTTTACTTCCATACATTGGGTTATGACCTGGTTATTCCAACTGCTCTTTCTTCAAACTGCCAAAGAGCCTTCGTTTGGACTATGTGTTGTGATACCGTTTGTCCTTCACTGGGCTCAAACTTAAATGTAAGCTCTGAAATCCTAAGACTGTACTGTAGTTATAAAGTGGGCACACAGATGATTATCATTGAAAATAAACTAAAAAGACTGAAAGTTTCTCATAGAAGTTTCCAGATTCTGAAGACTGTTTTAGGAACCCCAGAGGTCCACAGATCTGAGTTTGAGAAACACTGATAGAGTTGAAGAACTTACTTGTGTCCGTAGGTTGGGTTTCTTGTCCTGCTCTGCCCTCTGCTGACTGTGTGACTTGGGGAAACCCTTGTTTCCATATCTATAAAATGGAGGCATTAATTTAAAAGAGGTCCCTTCCAACCTTAAAGTTCTAAGATTCTAAAGCTATGTAGAACTTATTAGATATTACTTGCATAAATAATTATGTATAAGGTATAAGGAAAGTTCAAGAACTTCAAAACATTGTGTTCGTATTAAGTTCATATTGCGTTTGTATTAAGCTCCCATCACTATACCTTGGCATTTTCTAAAAACAAAACCTGTGTAAGAATTGTCTATACTTCTTAGCACCAACTGAGTAGGGGTATTTTATTTTTAGAATTGTTCTGTATATAGTTAAAAACTTTTTTTTCCAATTCTACTTAGATTTCAAACACCTAAGTTCAAAAGAACAACATGATTGGGGCTTTTGAAAAAAACCCAAATGAATAAAACAAGAATATTGATTAAAGAAACAATCTAGGAGGGAAAACATGAATGATTTTGAATTAAGAAAACTTGCTTCAAAATATTGGGGACAGCATTTATATAATTTAGAAGGAGTAAATTATAGGGCAAAAAACTACAAACTTCACTGAAATAAGCTTGGTTAAAAAAAAAAAATGGAAATAAAGTTCCCTGAAGTCTGATCGATGTAAAGAATAGTTATCTCTCTTTCAATCTTTATTTCTTGTTCTTAGGTCTTCTAGCAGTTTCCTTGTTTCTTTTGAAAAAGCGAGAGAGGGTACAAATTCCTGTTGGAATCATCGTCATCTCTGGCTGGGGGTAAGTCTGTAGTTTTCTGCTTGCTTACATGTTATGTTTACACAGTCACTATTCATTCTCTTCTTCTCTCTCAACAATCCTTGTTATTATAGAATTCCTGCTGTCCTCGTTGGTGTTCTTTTGATAACTGGAAAACACAATGGAGATAGCATTGATTCAGCCTTCTTTTATGGAAAAGAGCAGGTGGGAAGAGTTTATTGGCAGCTCTGTTCTCGAGAACATCTCTTTTTAGCTTGTTAATGTGCCTTGCTATACTTACATTAATATTAACTTTGAAAATCGATTCCAACTTATTGTATCTCACCCAGTGATGCTATATCATTTTGTCACACTTCAAAATGTGGTGAACATTTTGCATATCTGAGTCTATTTTTAGCTGAATGTTTCTTTTTTTTTTTTGACTGGTAAAGCGATCGCAACCCTTGGCACGGTGTGGTCCGCACTACGCTCAGCCAGTGAGCACACTGGCCATCCCTATATAGGATCCAAACCCACAGCTTCAGCGCTACCAGCGACGCACTCTCCCGAGTGAGCCACAGGGCCGGCCCAAGCTGAATGTTTCTAAATGCTTAAAATTTATTGAGTCTTCTTAAACACACTGATGAATTATGTTTCCTCTATTGGAGGAAAAAGTGATTAATTTAAAGCTATTTAATAAGTTAGCAGTAATGATAAAGGTCAATTATTGACTCCTAACCCTATTGTAAATATAAATTTCAGAACAAAAAGAATCTGAGAAAAAGTGTAGTTGAAAAGCTATAGGGTAGGAAGCTTGTGGGACCTGCTAAATTCCTTAGGGGTAGGACCTAATGGTATGTATTTTTTAAAAACCTCACCATACGATTTTTATTTCTTACCTTTTTTTATGTTTTGTAGTTTTGAATTTTACTGAGTTTTTGCAAGAATAAATAAGATTCTGTATATAAGGGAGTAGCACTGGCATCTAGTTAGTGCTCAATAAGTATCAGGTATAATTATTTATTTTTAGTATCACTACCATAAAAAAGTCCCTGGTTGACTGAAATATACTTGAACTACATATTAAAGTGAGCAAAAACTTAGAAGTAAAGAAAAGGTCTGTATAATTTAGATTACCTGCAAAGAAAACCAGTGGCTTTATTGGCAACAAATTGCTGTACAATGACAAGCATCTAGCAAACTTTTATGATTACAAGCAAACCCTAATTTCTCTACAAGTCATTTACATTTCTCATATAAGCTTACCCTTTTGAAGAACAATGTTCTAGAGTATTCACAGCTATGGAGATGTATTTTCTACCAAAAAAAGGTCCTTAACCTACTGTACTAAGATTATCAAGATGGGATTGTGAAAAGTGATCTAACGTCTTTTTCTAACGTCGGCAGATGATTACCACTGCAGTCACCCTGTTCTGCAGCATTCTGATAGCTGGCATTTCACTCATGTGCATGAACCGTACCACCCAAGCAGGACGCTATGAAGGTTTTGACCAGTCTCAGAGCCACAAAGCAGTGGAGCCTGGAAACACTGCTTTTGAAGAGAGTCCAGCGCAAATAAATGAACCAGAACTTTTTACAAGTTCTATCCCAGAAACAAGTATGATCTTTAAATATAAAGAAACTATTACATGCCTTTATAGCATGTATCCTAAATGTTTGTTTAAAGGAATTTCCTTGAACTATTTTGAGTATCATAGGTATTTGTCAGATGCAGAACTTGAATAATAATAATAGAAAGAGCTTGCAAATTCATTCATTAGATTTTTATTTATAAGTCTTTCTGTGAAGATAATTTTTTGTTAAATCCTAAAACTTCCCTGGACCTGAGAGTTTAGAAAAAATTAACAACTGAATGAAAGCCCTTCCTAGGAAACTAAGCACATACATTTGTGAATTTAACAACATTGTATCAGGCAAATGAACTGCAGGAGGCCTGATTAAGGCGGAGTTAATGATATGTCAAGTGTAGACAAACTACAGTACATAGGCCAAATCTGTCCCACCACCTGTTTATGTATGGCTCACTAGCTAAAAATGTTTTTCACATTTTAAAGAGTTGGAGAAAAATTGAAAGACAAATATTTTGTGGTTTTAAAAAATTATAAGAAATGTAAATTTCAGCTTCATAATTTTATTGGAACATATCCATGCTCGTTCGTGTATTGTCTATGGCTGCTTTCATGCTATAATGGCAGCCTTGAGTCATTGCAACAGAGACCGAGTGGTCGGCAAAGCCTAAAATATTATCTGGCTTTTTATAGAAAATGCCAACCCTTGGTATAAGTGAAAAAATGATCCTAACAAGTATATAATTGTTTTTGCTGCATCTTCTAGACTAGTAGGAGACATGTTTTTTGAAAGAAGGAAGTTTTGAGCTGAAGGAGAAGATTTAGATGAATTAATGAAAGTGGAAATTCCATACTTGTCAGCATAGGCCTAGAGACCCAAATGGGATTTGTGGAGGACCCTAAAGAATTACCCTGAAAGAAGGGAAGGCTTTTTGTTGACTGTTAGGGTGGTTGTTTAGGAGAAAGAGGCCAAATAAAGAGCTTCCAAATTCAGGCCAAGGAATTTGAATTTACTGTAGTAGTCAATAGAGTATTAGTACATGGTTTTGAGGAGTAGTGAAATAAAAGCTGTATTTTAGGAAAGTGTTTGAATTCTTATTTCCCAAAGTACTATAGGAACTAATAAAATAGCACGGATAAAAACATTTTTCCTTGTCTGATACAGTGAGGAGATGATATGTAAAGGAGCTGATCCTTTGTCTGGCCCTCTTTATGTGTTAACTTCTTTATAAGTACATTTGAATACTTTTTGATAGATTTCACATGAAAACATTTCTACTGAGGCTGCATGGGAAGTGTATGTGAGTGGGTTTTGTTTTGTTGGTTTGGTATTTCTTGAACTTGTCCATTTCTGTTGTAGTTGGCCTCTACCCTTACATACTATTTTATCTATGCAGGTTGCTGCTCCTGCTCCATGGGAAATGGTGAATTACACTGCCCATCAACAGAGCCAGTAGCAAACACAAGCACCAGTGGGTCTGTGACTCCTCCGTTTGAGAAAGGTAAGTGCCTATGGGCTATGAGGTTGGGCCTAAGGAACAGAGGATTCCTTACTCTTATACCTCAAAAAAACTCTACATAGAATTTTTATGGAAGGTACACTGTTTGAGAATATGGATTTTTAAATGAGATGGGGAAAAGTGCTTATTGGATAATAATTATGCATAGATATAGCACTCATTTTTTAAAAAAAGTTCTTATAAATAAGTAAAAGTATTATACACACACGTGTGCATGCACGCGCACGCACAAATTATCCAATAACTTTAACCCAAGTGATAAATCCAAGAACTTTGTCCTAAAGGCCATTTTTTTAAAAACCTTTTTTTCCTTGTTTTAGAACCTGAGACTTTTCTCCCACTCTCATCCACCAGGACCAGAACTAATTAATTAGTGCTTAATTACATTTTTAATCATTATGCTTTCAATATGCCTTTTATTGTAAAATAAGGGGAAAAAACCCTTCATTTGTTTATTTACTTTCGATGGCTGGCCAGTAAGGGGGTCCAAACCCTTGAGTTTGATGTTATAAGGCCTCACTCTAACCAACTGAGCTAACCGGCAGCCCCTGGGGGAAAAAGAAGTTTAAAAGTAACAACTTTGTGGCATATAGACTAAGAGACTGAATCACATTTGTGGCCTGAATTTCAAATAATTTAAAACAACTGAACGCACTTATGTGGAATGGCAATGCAATTTCAGTTGATTATGCTTATTTATAATCAAACTAGAAAGGGAAATCCCCCAATGTGTTCTTTATGATGAGGTATATGTGAATTGTATTGTTGTTAAAGTCATTATGTTTTTATATGAGAAACATGAGGATTATAAGAAATGATGTATGCAAATCACTTAGTGTACACACATCACAAATCACATACATACATCACAGTGTGTGGTATACATAGCAAATGGCATTCAGTAAATATAGTAATAGCAGTAATAGTTGTTGTTCAGATGGGGTTTATATTTGGCTGCTATCTGCCAGCTAAGAATGAATCTTGATGGTAGCATTTACATTTCCATAAAAGGGAGTAAAAATATATCAGATGTCGAGCATTCACTGACTTTTTCTGATAGGAAACCCCTTCTGGCATTCAGTTAACCTGTCTCTTAGTTTTTAAAGTTTCTAAAATTAATGATTCTTTACATCAGAATTCCCAAGGCTTTCCTACTTATTTTTTTTCTCCCTACACAATATACTTAATAACAAATTTGACAAGTAAGCTGATTCAGCAGCTTTTTTTTGCCTCCCACATTTCCTTGGGCTTTTGTTATCTATCATTTTCTTCATTAATGATGTTGATTCCTGAAAACTCTTTTAAGTTATTAAAGGCTTCTTGGATTTTCTGATCATATTTTTCAAAAATTATATAGAATGAGAGTCATTGTATAGGGCTAATCATATAATTTAGTATCATTCCTGAGTGTGAAATAAAGTCTAAAGGAAATCAAATCATGGGCAAATGAGAATCTTTAGAGTTAAACAATATTATTCATTCCCCACCCCTTGGCCTAGCACAAAGGCAAAATAAATATTGCATTTAGCTTGTTGAATGGCAGCAATGTGTGAAAAGGCAAATGAAAGATAGTGAAATTTATTTTTATCCATTTTTGTAATATCTACACATAATGGGTTTTTTTTGTTTGTTTTGTTTTGTTTTTTTTGGTGGCTGGCCAGTATGGGGATCCAAACCTTTGACCATATACATTTTATTTTACTTTGTTTATTTATTTATTTATTTATTTATTTTGGTTTTTCTTTTTCTGTACATAATATTTTAAAACCAAGTTTATTATATATACTTCTAGATTTTTCTACATGTAGATACGTACAAATAATTTTTATTAAAATAGAATCATGCTATAGAGATAGTATGGCAGCCTTCCTTCTTTTTATTTAGCAACATTGTGGACTCTCCCCCATGCCGTTGACTATTATCCCAATTATTAAGACCATGCTTAATGGTTGTATATGTGCTTTTCTAAAAAGTGGCTTCAGGGAATACAAATTTTTACTTTTAGCTTGGAATAAGAGCTATAAAATTGTGGTTTTTTAACCACTGGCTTTTATAAAAACTGTATGTTAGACTATACATCTATTTTGTAAAAAATTTTTTTGTTTTTTTTTACTTTTGTGCCATAGATAGTGTGGAGCTGAGGTAGAAACAAAGGTTTCTTGGGAAAGATTTCTCACCTCTATTTTAGGACAGAGAACAGTCCTGCCTGTGATTTGGGTTTGGTTCTACATGTGAACAAAACATAGTATGTAATATTTATTAGGTTCCTTAAAGGTCTTTTCTAAGGCAAGTTTTAAACTCTTTAATGAAAGGCAAGAGGTGATAGTAAATGTGTTTTACAGTTAGCTAAAAATAGGTTATATATGACTGATATGTAGATTTATCATGGGGTAAAACTTGAGTTATTAATTAGGCCTTTAAAAAATCATATACGAGAAGTGTCAGATAACATTTTGGTCACTGACTGCATATACGATAATGACTATACTATATAGCCTAGGTGTGTAGCAGACTATACCACCTGGGTTTTTGTAAAAACACTCTATGATGTTTGCACAACAATGAAATCGCCTAATGATGCATTTCTCAGAACGTATCCCCTTCTTTAAGTGACATATGACTGTGTGTGTGTGTGTGTATATATATATAAAAATATATGTTTGTATTGTATATAGCTTATATTATGTAATTATATATACAATTATATATAATTATATAATATAGCTTATATTACATAATTATATTTACACTATATTACATAATTATGTAATATAGCTTAAATAGAATTATATATACAGTCTATAACACTATTGAATAAGGAACTATTGTATACTGGTGTTTTTTTCTGGGAAAACATGAAGAAGCGTTCCTACCATTTCGTCTAAAATAATATACTGATTCTTAGCTGAATATGCTTTTTTCTTGTTTCTCTTAGGAAGTCATTATAAATTTAAAATGCATTCAGATAAAAAGCTCTGATTACAAATTGTGTGTGTACTGTTTTATAGATGATCATTGTGTGAGTCGCTGTACCTCCCAGAGCTGCATGTTAGCCCAGGAAGAAGAACAGTATCTACAGAGTGGAGACCAGCAACTGACTCGACATGTGTTCCTCTGTTTACTTCTCATTATTGGCCTGTTTGCTGTAAATGTTTCTTCTGGTTTTGTTTTGGGGCCATTTCTTTAAGTGTTTGGCAAAAGTTTTATTCAGACTTCCGGCAGAAGCTTAGTTGTTGCTTTCCAGGAGTGTGGTGGCTAGGTCATCTGAATTCTAATCTTGAGCTAAATGTTTCGGGGAGGGGTGGGGCAGGCAGAATAAATCATTCACATTACCCTGTTACGTAAATGCTCCAGTAGGCTATTCTGCTTAGAATCACTTATTTATTCTATGTTCTGAACCTAGAATTTGGTAAAACCTGACATCTCCATGATGTGTGCAGGGCCGCTTATCCCTAATGTACTTGACTGACCAAAGTGGATAAATGCCTACATTATCTCTCAGAAGATATTCCTCAGATAAATAAACTTTTAAAAATAATTTTTAATTATGAAAATAACATAACCACTTTATACTATTGATACAGAATAAAGAGGAAAAATATCCATCATACTACTGCCTTCTTTTTTTAATACATTTTTCATGGTTCTAATCACACATACAGATTTACATATATCCTGCTTTTGTCACTTATGTCAAGCATTTTTGTGTTGCTCCATAGTGTTCATAACCATTACTTTAAATGGCTCCCCAATAAACTATAGAAGAGATACATTATAATTTACCCAACAACTTCCTTATGAATTGTTCCTAGCTTTTCAAAATCCTCTAATGAACATCTCCATGCATTATATTTCCTTATGATACATTCGCAAAGTTGAGAAATCCAGACCAAACAGTATAAATATTTCTGTGACTTTAGATGCATTCTACTAAGTTGTTTTCCAAAAAGGTAGTATAGATTTATAAAGTGCTCTCACCAGCATTAAATATTGTTAACTTTTTAATTTGGTAATTTTATAAGTGAAATACAGAACTTTATTTTTTAAATGCATGCATTTCTTTGATTACTAAAGGTTTTTTTTTTAAAAAAAGATGACCAGTAAGGGGATCTTAACCCTTGACTTGGTGTTGTCAGCACTACGTTCTCCCAGTGAGCTAACCGGCCATCCCCTATATGGGAACTGAACCCGTGGCCTTGGTGTTATCAGCACCATACTCTCCTGAGTGAGCCACAGGCTGGCCCACTAAAGGTTTTTTAAAAAATTAGTTGTATGTTCTCTTTTGTGAATTATCAGCTATTGTTATATACTGTAATTCTTTGAGATGGTTCCAGCATAACTTGCCCAAGAGGTGGGAAATGGACCATATAACCTATAAGGGAACCCTTTTCACACTAGGATGCTCATTACATGGTGTGAAATCAGCTAACACCACTTTAATGCTGTTAAAGAACAAAAGTCAAAAACTAAGAAATGCTGCCAAGAATTGCTGCCTAGTGATATAATTGTTTTCATTGTGTGGAACTAATTTTAAAATCAGTTCTGTCTTAGGCTAGTCGGCAGTCCTGATATATTATGTAAGGTTCTGTGTTATGGCTCACGTCTTCTTGCTTCAAGTCTGATCAGAATAGATGCCATTTGAATGACATCTGTCAGGAGGAGAGGTTGAAACCTCTTGTCGGAAAGACAAGCCTCTATATTCTCTTGGTGTTTTTCCCTTTAGTCTTTTCTCCCCTAATTTTTTTCTTTTGCTGTTATAAGTGACAGAAAGCCCCCTAATTATTAAGTAGATAAGTTATTGTACTGTGTTCTGGATGGAGAGAAATAATTAGCTTGCTTCATTTTAAAGTACTCTTTTCTCCTTCCTTTGCAGAATCTTTCTAGTTGTTTGTGGTGGCTATTTAATCAAGAGCCTGGAAGACTGTATGTTGAGTTACAATTTTTCTGTGCCGTGTTTAACTTTGGCCAGGTATTTATTTACTGAAGGGTTTTTGCTTTTTTGGATGGGTTGATTGTGGGCAGGGTGGGGGGGTGGGGGGTACGGATGTTGTTTTCTTTTAAATCAAAAGGGCTTAGTTTGTTTACCAGCTGCTGGTGTTCATGACAGCTGACAGCTGCTGCCTGTCTCCTAGTAGAGATGAGTTATTATACTGGCTAAAGTCATCAGAAGGTACCCTGAGTGTTTCAATCAGAAATACCAGATAGTTCTTTGCTTTGGTTTTGAGATAAAGAACGATAATTTAAATGGGAACAAGATGTCCTAAGTTCTTTTTAAACTTTGTTGTGATCTTAATAACTTTGGGAAAACAGCTTACCTTCTTGGGCCTTTAATTTAGCCACTTATATTGATGAATATCATTTCATTTACATTTTGATGTTTCTTGAATAATATGTACTTAAATCTTTTTAAAAAAATCAAATGGTGTATAAATAAATTTAGGCTAGGGATAGTAGTTACCATTCCCTAAGAGTCTACTATGTGCCAATCATTGCTGAGCATTTTATATGCATTATCTCGTTTAAACATCACAATACCTGCAAAGGAGATATTACTATCCCCAGTTTAGAAATTAGGACATTGAAATTCCATGAAGAAGAAATAGGATAGGTGCTATTGTCTACATTTATGTCACTATTAAAATAGATATTTCAGAGTAAACAACATTTTACATATTGGGAATAATTTTTATGTGAAAATTTCAAAATTTAATCTTTTCTTCAAACTCTTATTTTTAAATTAGAGAATATCAGTCCATAGATTATCAGGTTGGGAAAAAGCACTGTGTTTGAAATCACTGAGTTTGTCTATTAAATCTGAAATAATTTGCCATATGAGTTAGTTAACATTTGTCAATAGATGCCCAAGTGTTTTCCTAACATTAATTTCTTGAAATATTTCCAATTTGTTTTGTCATTGTGGGAGAAAATATGACTATGTCTAAAGAAACAAGTAATCTCAATCAGTTTATGACAGACATGAACATCCTAGGAGATACTTGATACCCATCTCACGTGGTAACACTATTTAAGATTTGATTTTGTATCCAAGAACTGTAAAATAGTAGGCTGAAAGTCATAGTCTCATTTGGCATTCAGAAATCCCACCCAAGCTGAACCATCTCAGGACCAGGACCGAGAAAGCCTCATTCCACAGAGCTGTGCCTTGAACAGAAGCTAATGGCATGAATGCTGCATTGAAAATGTGCCCACACAGCTTATGATTCAAGTGGTTCAGAGTAGTGAGAGAGACACAAACCCCACTCCTATCCCATTTTCTTCTTGGGGAGATGTTATAATAAGATCCTTCCCTTCTGGCCATTTACATTTGGAGTGAAGAAAGTCAGTAATATATTGCATTCTCCATCCTGCATTCCACCAGCCTGCGCTCAGATCCTCATCCCAGTATGCCTGAAAAATGGCAGCTCCCAACCGCTTGTCTTCCCAAACAGTCCCAAATTGTCCTGATCTGTGGCTGATAATCTGGTGCTAGTTTGCCTCATCACCCCCAAATCCTTCAAACCTTTCCCTAGCCACTAGTCAGTTTCACTTTATATCAATTCTGTTCAATTACTGCATTATAATTAGATACTGCAGCACTTATTTATAATTTACGAAGTTTTAACAGAGAAATAATGAAGAAATATTTAAGCACAGTAGGAAATATTTTCTTTTTAAAAAAGGGAAAATACATATAGCCTTTAAATGTTTTCATTTTTCTTCAGTAAGCTATCATGCAAATGTGGTTGCTCAGCAGTGGTTTGTATCACCCATCATAATTAGTAGGACAGAATGATTGGGAAAAGGCAGTCAAGGCTCACACCTCACTTCAAGCATTGAACTTTAGAGGACCTGCTTTGTGTGTTCCATTTAAAATGTTGCTCCAGGAAGCCCAGAGAGACCAGCCCCAACTCACCGGCAGACCCCACAGGAACACAGGCAAGCAAGGCCCCGCCTCTGACAACCCTGCCACACCACTGCTGAGGCCCCAAAGGAGCCACAGGCAGCCAGGTGTCAGCAACATCCCCTGCCACTGCTGCAGACACCAGTGCTGAACGAGTGGACTGTGACAGCCTCCGCCCCAGCAACTGTTGCTGTAAGGACAGCTTGCTGCCAAAACAGCAGCTACCACTGCCTCACAGGTTTCCTGGTGACTACACATTGGCACAGACAGAAGGAGCATCACCAGCAGAGCCCAGGGAAAGAGGAAAGAAAAAAGAGAAAACCCATCCAGAGTCACCCATTCAAATTGAGGAGTACTAGTATACCTCAGTGCACCCAACAGAGTCAGGGTGAGCTAATCACAGTGCCAGCAGTCCTGCCCAAGAACACCCACTATCACCTAAGAGTAACAAGACTCCAAGGCTCTATCTCCCAAAGTTTGAGAGCTTACCCATGTCCTGACAAACCAGTGTAGTGTCACCAACCTCAGCAAAGAAATAATAAATGTCCAAGGGAGTAGGTCACAGAGACACTTTCACACAACTCCAACACTGAATTTGGCCAAAATACCTTCAGAGTGTCTACATGAAGCTGTCTACCTTGATCCAATTCTAAAACACCCTAGTCAACCATCATTATAAAATACACCTGCAAGAGGAGCTCCCTCCCTGCTAACCTCACTCCAGAGTACCAGAAAAAGTAACTTCTCTACCAGATGACTAAACACTGATGTAGAGATACCAGAAATATGAAATAACAAGAAAATATGACACCACAAAGGAATATAATAACTCTCAAGTACCAGATCCTATAGAACAGGAAGTCCTTGAAATGACTGACAAGGAATTTTGAGCAACAATTCTAAGGAAACTCAATGAGGTACAAGAAGACTCAGACAACACAATGAAATAAGATAAAGTATAAAGGACCTGCAAGAGGAAATGTACAAAGAAATCAATGCTCTGAAAAAGAATGTGGCAGAGCTTGTGGAGGTGAAGGATTCATTCAACAAAATAAAAAACACGACAGAGAGCTTAAACAGCAGGCTACAATAAGCAGAAGAGAGAATTGCTGACCTTGAAGATGGGCCTGTTCAAAATAACACAGGCAGACAAAAAAAAAAAAAAATTTTTTTTTAAATGAAGAAAATCTGAGAGAGATAGCAGATAACCTTAAGTGCTCAAATATCTGAACCATGGGTATCCTAGAAGGGGAGGAAAAAGGAAGAGGCATTGAAAACATATTCAATGAAATAATAGCAGAAAACTTCCCAGGTATAGGGAAAGACAGAGATCTTCATATTCAGCAGGCTCAAAGATCCCAAACATATTCATCCCAATAAGGTCCTCTCCAAGACATGTTATAATCAAATTGGCAAAGATCAAAGACAAAGAATCTTAAAAGCGGCAAGAGAGAAGTGTCGAGTCACATATAAGGGAGCCCCTATCAGACTAACATCAACTTTTCATCAGAAACCCTAAAAGCAAGAATAGAATGGGATGATATATTCAAAATACTAAAAGACAAAAATTGCCAGCTAAGAATAGTTTACCCAGCAAGACTTTCCTTCTGAAATGAAGTACAAATAGTGTAATTCCCAGATAAACAAAAACCACAGGAGTTTGCTACTACATGATGAGCCTTACAAGAAATATTCAAGGGAGTACTGTGTTTGGTATCTGAAAAACAACCATCACTACCAGGAATACTCAGGAAAGAACAAAACTTACCAGTAAAACAAAAATGCAAACAATAAAGAGAAAAGAAGTTAATCTACCATCCCAAGAAACCAACAAACACAGAAGTAAATCAGAACAAAAACAGTAAATCAGAAAGAAAGGAACAAAAGATATTTAAAACATCCAAACAAAAATCAGTAAAATACCAGTAGTAGATCAACACCTTTTAATAGTAACTCTTAATGTGAAAGGACTAAACACAAAAAACACAGACTGAATGATTGAATTAAAAGGATGGATCCAACAATATGCTGTCTTCAAGAGACTCACTTCACCTCTTAAGACACACATAGACTAAGAGTGAAAGAAAGGAAAAAGATATACCATGCAAATAGAAATGAAAAATGAGCAGGAGTAGTTACCCTTATGTCAGGGAAAATAGACTTTAAACCAAAAACCATTAAAAAAAAAAGTAAAGAAGGCCACTATATAATGATAAAAGGATCTATCCAGCAAGCAGACCTAACAATCATAAATATATATGCACCCAATATCAGAGAAGTCAGATATATAAAGCAAACACTATTAGACCAAAAGAAAGAGATGGACACTAATACCACAATAGTAGGGGACCTGAACACCCCACTATCAACATGGGACAGATCATCTAGGCAAAAAATCAACAGAGAAACACAAGATCTAAGCAACACTTTAGAACACCTGGACTTGGCAGATATCTACAGAACATTTCGTCCAAAAACCTCAGAATACTCATTCTTCTCATCAGCATGTGGAACATTCTCCAGGATAGACCACATGTTAGGCCACAAATCAAGTCTCAACAAATTAAAAACAATTGAAATTATTCCATGTATTTTTTCAGACCAAAATGGATTAAAACTAGAAATCAGAAATCAATAACAAATGAAACTCTGGAAACTATACAAATACATGAAAATTAAACAACATTCTACTTAATGAAATATAGGTCCAAGAAGAAATTAAGCAGGAAATCAAAAAATTTATTGAAACTAATGAAAATAATGACACATCATACCAAAACCTGTGGGATACTGCAAAAGCAATACTAAGGGGGAAGTTTATCTCAACAAATGCTTACCTCAGAAGAATGGAAAGATGGCAAGTAAACACCCTAATTATTTACCTTAAAGAAATAGAAAAACAAGAAAAATCCAAAACCAAAGTTAGTAGACAGAAAGAAATAATTAAGATTAGAGCAGAACTAAATGAAATAGAAACTCAAAAAATGATACAAAAGATCAACGAAACGAAAATTTGGTTTTTTGAGAAGATAAATAAAATTGACAAGCCATTAGCTAGGCTAACTAAAAAAAGAAAAGAGAAGACACAAATAACAAAAATAAGAAATGAAAAAGGAGATATTACAACTGATACCTTAGAAATACAAAGATTCATCAGAGATTTCTATAAACAACTATACACCAATAAATTTGAAAATATGGAGGAAATGGATGAATTTCTGGCCACACATAAACTACCAAGACTGAACCAAAAAGATAGAAATTCTGAACAGTTGAGTAACAATCAAAGAGATGGAAGCTGTAATCAGCAGTCTCCCAACAAAGAAAAGCCTGGGACCAGATGGCTTCACTGCCAAATTCTACCACATCTTTAAAGAAGAATTAATACCAATTATCTACAAACTATTCCAAAAAATTGAAACAGAGGCCATTCTCCCAAACTCATTCTATGAGGCAAAGCAAACATCACCCTGATATCAAAACCAGACAAAGATACAACATATAAAGAAAACTACAGGCCAATATCTCTGATGAATATAGATGCAAAAATTCTCAATAAAATACTAGCTAATAGGATACAGCAATACATACATAAAATTATATACCATGATCAAGTGGGATTCATCCCAGGGATGCAAGGTTGGTTCAACATATGCAAGTCAATAAATGTGATACACCACATCGACAAAATTAAATATAAAAACCATATGATCATCTAGATCTGTAGATGCTGAAAAAGCATTTGAAAAAATTCAACATTCTTTCATGATAATGTTCTCTATAAGTTAGATAGAGAAGGAAAGTATCTTAAAACAATTAAAGCCATATATATGACACACTTACTGCCAATATCATCCTGAATGGAGAAAAGTTGAAAGTTTTTCCCTTAAGAACAGGAACAAGACAAGGATGCCCACTCTCACCACTCCTATTCAACACAGTATTGGAAGAACTAGTCAGAGCAATCAAAGAAGAGAAAGAAATAAAGAGCATCCAGATTGGAAGAGATGAAGTCAAATTTTCCCTGTTTACAGATGATATGATCCTATATATAGAACAGCCTACAGACTCTACAAAAAAACTCTTAGAGTTGATAAATGATTTCAGCGAATTTGTAGGATATAAAATTAACATGCAAAAATCAGTAGCATTTTTATACTCCTACAATGAACTAGCAGAAAAAGAAATCAAGAAAGCAAGCCCATTTACAATAGTCACCAAAAAAAATAAAATGCCTAGGAATATTAAATTAACCAAGGATATGAAAAATCTCTATGATGAAAACTACAAATTGCTGTTGAGAGAAATTAAAGAGGACACAAGAAGATGGAAAGATATCCCATGCTCTTGGATTGGAAGAATTAACATTGTGAAAATGTCCATACTACCCAAAGTGACCTACAGATTCAACACAATCCCCATCAAAATTCCAGTGTCATTCTTCCCAGAAATGGAGAAAACAATTCCAACATTCATGGGGAACATCAAAAGACCACGAATTACCAAAGCAATTCTGAGCAAAAAAATAAAATAAAATAAAGCCAGAGGCATAACACTACCTGCCTTTAAACTATAGTACAAAGCTATAGTAATCAAAACAGCATGGTACTGGCATAAAAACAGACATATGAACCAATAGAACAGAATAGAGAACCCAGAAATCAATCCACACACCTACAGCCATCTGATCTTTGACAAAGGCATCAAGAACACACACTGGGGAAGAGACTGCCTCTTCAGTAAATGGTGCTGGGAAAATTGGGCATCCATATGTAGAAGAATAAATCTAGAACCATACCTCTCAATATATACTGAAATCAACTCAAAATGATTAAAGAATTAAATATACATCCTAAAACAATAAAACTCCTAAAAGAAAACATGGGGGAAACACTTCAGGAAGTAGGATTGGGCATAGACTTTATGAATATGACCCCAAAAGCACAGACAACCAAAGGAAAAATAAACAAATGGGATTATATTGAACTAAAAAGCTTCTGCACATCAAAAGAAATGATTAACAGAGTGTAATGACAACCAACAGAGTGGGAGAAAATATTTGCAAAATATGCATCTGATAAATGATTAATATCCAGAATATACAAGGAAATCAAACAGCTTAACAGCAAAAAACAAGTAATATCTTTTGGATATTTCCAAAAGACTGAGAATAATAAATGCTGACAAGGATGCAAGGAAAAGGGAACCCTCCTACACTGTTGTAGAGACTGCAAAATGGTGCAGCCTTTATGGAAAATGGTATGGAGGTTCCTGAAACAATTACAGATGACCATAAAAAACAACTACCATATGACCCAGCTATTCCACTGCTGGGAATATACCCAGAAGAATGGGAATCATGTTGAAGGAATACCTGCACTCCCATGTTGCAGCACTATTTGCAATAGCCATGAGTTGGGAACAGCCTAAATGCTCATCATCAGATGAGTGGATAAGGAAAATGTGGTATATCTACACAATGGAATACTTTTCTGCTGTAAAAAAGAATGAAATACTACCATTTGCAGCAACATGGATGGACTAAGAGGAAACTGTAGTAAGTGAAATAAGCCAGGCACAGAAAGAGAAATACCACATGTTCTCACTTATATGTGGGAGCTAATAAAAATAAATAAATATACAAATAAATGGGGAGGGGAGAAAAAAAGAAGACACAACATAAGTGAACAGATATGATGTTGATGGGAGGTGGGGGAGAGGGAGGAATTGGTAAAGAGACATGGAAATCATCTACATTGAATATTGATAAATTAAAAAATAAAAAATCAATAAAAATGTTTCTCCAATCACTATAGGTTTGCTTCCTTGAGCACTAAATTTGGTGGTGTCCTTAATTTCTCTATCTTAAAATTTTATTTTTGAATTCAGAAAAAAATAACTTTGTTTTCTTCCCTAGGGTTTTATTTCTTTTGGAATCTTTGGATTGGACAAACATTTAATCATCCTACCTTTCAAAAGAAGGTAAATTTAGTTTTGAAATAAACCTAAATCTGTAAAGGTGATGACAAAGCCATTCTATTAAGATACTGATATTTTTAAACCTTTAGTAACTGCTAGGAGACCACTAAATGCCACACAAAGGTTATCTGTTGATTCATATATTTGTTGTAGATAATTGCAGAGAAAATATTGGAAGAACTATTATAAACCCAGCATTGTAATTTGCATTTTAATAAGAATTGATGGATGCTGACTTCTATGTATGCTATTAACCACATAAAGTTAAATGAAACTTGAAAATGTCTTTAGAAATGGAAGTGGTAGGTGGTTTGCCCTCAGAGGTCTATATTTTGATTGTCTTTCTCCTTTCACAACATGATTCCTCTTTCTATCAAACTGACAGCTTATAGAAAACTCAAGTTTTTCTAAATTTTTGGGTTTTTATTAGCTTAATGAAAGCTTTCTTTGAATTAAGATCAGGGATTTCTTTATGAAAAGTAACAAATGGGAATACTCCAACTTGGGGGTGGGAGGAAGAAGCAGGGGGGCAAGTCTTTATACTCTTCATTTGTTTTCAAAGTCAAAATTAGTAGAAACTAGAAATGCTAATGGAATTTATCCTACCAGTTCTATGAAAAGTGGCCAGTAAATGGTATCTGTCCTTTCGTACTTCTTCTTATCCATCATCATCATCATCATCAAGATGTAGTTGCTAGGGTCATAATCATGTCATAAAGGAACAAAAGCATAATAGGAAAGTCACTGAACTTAGTTACCAGTTTCAGAATGTTAATCAGGTGAAGTAGTCAACCGTGCTATTCTCTGGGCTGGCAGAAACAAACATGTCCTATACTCCAGATCCTGGTATTTCTCTCTGTGGTGCTGTAATTGAAAAATGAATAAGTAAAATACTTGACCTCTAATTTACATTTGTGTTTCAAAACAGTGGAACATAGAATAAGGGACAATTTATTGGTAGAAATTGAAGTGGGTCAAATGTGTCAGGAGGGTTTATAAAATGATCAAGTCCTCCACCCCACCCTGTTTTTAATAGGAAACTGAATGCAGAATAAGAATGTTTCTGCTTCAAAGACTAATGATGTCTGGGTGTTGTAGATGACCACCTTGGTGAATGATAGCTTTGAAACAGCCATTTTGATGGGGTAATCGGGCAGAAGGTATTCTCTGTCAAGTGCTTTTCTTTCCTTAAAAATGGCCTCCTTAAATTTTGGTTTCCAGACTTGAATTCCTATGGAAGAATAAAGACACATCAGGAAATAGGGATTCTCCTGTTTCTGAAGAAATAAAAATGACCTGTCAACAATTTATCCATTATCACCGTGACCTCTGTATCCAAAACATTGTCAAGAAAAGAAGGTAAGCAAACTCCAGTACAGGTTCCAGATAATTATATTTTAGATGATTAACTTTGGATTGTAACAGGCTAAGTAATGTGGCCATGACTGACTATGACAGTTATTTTCAATAACACACATATGTGTAGAAGTTAAAATAGTTATAGTCAGTTTATAGTTTAAGAAATAGTATATAAAAGGGCCACATCACTTTGATTTTAATATTTTAAGAAGTCATCTAAATTCTGATTTGCTTATAAAACATGAAAACTTAAGAATGAACCAAAATGTTGTAGCATATTAACAGTCACTTTGGGCTGGCCCATGGCTCACTCAGGAGAGTGCGGTGCTGATAACACCAAGGCCACGGGTTTGGATCCTATATAGGGATGGCCGGTTAGCTCACTGGCTGAGCGTGGTGCTGACAACACCAAGCCAAGGGTTGAGATCCCCTTACCGGTCATCTTTTAAAAAAAAAAAAAAAAAATTCACTTCATGTTGGCCATTAGTGTCTCTCACAAAACTTTGAGATACATTGGATTTAGAAATGATTTTATATTCCCATTTCCTAAATGTATGTTATTGCATATTAAGACTGCTGTTGTCAAGAAAATGAAATGAAATTTCTGCCTCTTAATTAATTCTGCTGTTTATATTTCACCTCAAGTCCTAATCTTTAGTCTGTGATATTATACTTATTCTTCTAATCTCCAAGTATGTAGCTGGAGTATGTGGTAGGATATGATGAATAAACAAATGCTATAGAGCCAATATTTTTGGTTGTCATAAAAGAGAAAACAAAAGAAAACAAAATATAAAGAACCTAATACTTTTATATGTATAACTGAAAATTTGGAAATTTATGCAAATTACTATTTGGGATTAATTATTTATATATATTATGCCACTATATTTAACAGATGTGTCATTATTATCAGAAGGTAGTCTGGTATACATAGTGGAAAGGGGATTTGCTGGGGGTGGACTAGAACTCAGCTCCTAAACTGCTACTTATTTGCTGTGTGACATTGGGCAAGTTCAATTCTCTAAACCTCAGTTTCCCTCTTCTTTAAAATACCTGATTCTCAGGGTTGTTTGAATTAGATAATAATATGTGATGGGGCTGGCCCATTTTCCAGCAATGGTAAACTATGTAGAAAAGTCGGTTTTCCACTCCTATAAGGCCAAGACAGTTATTTCAAAGTACCACCTATGGATAGCAATTTAAAATTGCTTTTTAAAATTAAAAGAGAGAACTCCACATTAGCTCTGTCAGGCCCATTATGATTGACAACTGTCAGGAAGCATAGCTCTTGCCATTTACAGGGTTGCCAGGCTGCCTCAGTCCCAGATGGCTGAACAGGCACTGGCTGGTGGTATGCTGGCCTGTTTCATGTGTCTTTCCAGGCTCTACAGCCTGTGCAGCATCACATTCTCTGCCACTCTGTACAACTCCAAGGGCTCTTGTTACAGCTGCCTAATCACAGTCATCAGGAAAGATATTATTCAGTTGGTGTCTAGGATGGAAGGTGTTAAGCTATAAATTAAAAATCATCAAGCAGGAAGAAGGCTTGGACACAGGTTGTAATATTCAGGCTTTTGTTAAAAGTGATGTTTGTAGTTGCAAAACATAAATTAAGATATCACTAAGTGAAATACTGATGTTAAAATATTATGATTTTATGTACTTGAGAAAATTTTTCATGTATATTAAACTTTTTTCTATTTTTTATATGAAACTTTAATGTATATTCATTTATGCTTAAATACTTTAACATTTTTGTCACCTATTTCTCATTTCATCTTGATCTTCATCCATTGTCTCCTGTTGTAAGGCACTTTAGGTTTTATAGCTTGAATGATGTTTGTGGACAGACTCATGTTGTCTGTTGCATATTTGTATGAAAATGTACAGAATTAATGTAATTTTTTCTTTTGCATTTCTCTTTCTCTTGTTTATTTGCTCATACTTAAGGCATCCCATATTTGCTTTAGGAAGACAAATTTTAAATAATCAAGAAGTAGATTTGTAGCAAGACAGATCTTACTTATCATTTCCTAGCTTCCTATTGAAGCAAATTCCTGACAAACACATCAATATGATTTTCTTGACTGCTGAGGATAAGAAGAAAGGCTACTTGTGGGCACTATGATATATATATATATAGTGCATACATGTATTTATATATACATATATGGTATATATGGAGCTGAAAATAAACTGTTTAGTGAAAATAGTCACTTATCAAGAGCTTGTGAAAAATATTTAATGTTTCTGAGACAATTACCTAGTATAAGAGTATAAATTTGAAATATATAATATTCAGCCATCTATAGGATAGATCTAATCACAAAAGGCCATGCTACTATAAAAAAATATTTCCTTGTAGATGCATTTATATTACCTATGTCATTTTTGGTTACCGTTTAAACGTTTCTGTTTTCACAAGCATTATTGGCATATTTTATTTTTCTCCAGTGGGTGTTTCTTGAGTCAGATGAGTTTGCAAACCCTTTATATTCAGAACTTTCATTCCTGCCATACTTTTAACTGTCATGCTGTCTTTCCTTGTTTCCTTCTATTTTTCCTTGCTTGTCCTCTATCATGCAGTGCTGATACCAGATTTACAGAACATATGGGTGAATCATTCCTTTGACATACAGGTGTGGTGCAAAGACTTCTGCTGGGACCTTCTGTGGCTATGACCTGGTGAACTGGCTAATTGAAGTTGGCCTTGCCTCTGACCGTGGTGAAGCTGTGATATATGGAGATAGACTGGTGCAAGGCGGAGTCATCCAACATATTACCAACGAATATGAATTTCGGGATGAGTACTTGTTTTACAGATTTCTTCAGAAGAATCCTGAACAGAGTCCTCCTGCTATTAATGCAAACACCCCCCAACAGGAAAGATATAAAGAAATTGAACATTCATCCCCCTCCTCGCTTTTCCCTAAGACCTAAATTATGAAGGGGAGAACCCCATATGGAATCATGTTCTAGTCCCAGATGTGTTACATTTTAGCTGTGTGACGTTAGGCAAGTTACAACCTAAGCCTCAGTTGCCTGTTCTACAAAATTTGACAAGATGCATTCCCACCCCATGCTACGGGTCTGGGATTTTATGTGTATGTAAAACACATAGGAAACCAACTTAGGAAAAAGAGAAAACCAAATCAAAATTTGAAGTTCTGATAATGAATATAATAATTACTGTAAATAATACTAATGTGCCAACATTTTAAAATCATTGCTTTCTGCATCTGTTTGCTATAATTTCAAAATCAACATCTGATTAACTCTTCCTTTAAATTACCAGTTGCTGGCAGGAAGTGGGCCTTAAATTAAGATAACTTTACATTTACTGATAGTACCTCCTAAAAAAGAATGTTAATGGTTCTAATAAGAGGTTATTATTCTTTTTATTTTTTCCATTTCCTTGACAAGTAGTACTCATTTAAAAACCAGAAGCATTATTTTTTTAAGGTTTGTCTTTTCTTGCTTTGCTATCCAAAGTACTAGTAAGCACCATTAGGAAGGGAATAAAAACCTCCATAAATATTATCTCCACAGTCCTTCAACAGAAATATAATCTGATCTTTAACTTTTGTACTACAAATAATAATTTGGGCGGATTCATTTAAATTTTATCAACAAAACTATTGCCATGTGATGTATTGTTTCTGGTATTTGCACACAGCATCACCATGCAGAAGGATAACCCTTCTATTTTATTCTCTGAAGTTAAAACAAAAACAAAAAACAAAAACCACTATATAGTTGAAGCCAACATTTTAAAATCTAAACGTAGCATCTGATTGTTACATTTAGAATTCTTATTAAACGTCCATGTATAAAAATCTATAAATTTTTAAATTACTAAATGTTGCCCTCTCTCTTAGTCCATTTAGGCTGCTATAACAAAATACCATAAACTGGATAGCTTATAAAAACAAAACAACAGAAACTTATTTCTCACAGTTCTGGAGGCTGGGAAGTCCAGGATTAAGGCACCAGTAGATTAGATAAGGGACTGATTTCTGGTTCATAGATGTTACCTTCTTGCTGTGGCCTCCCATGGTGGAAGGAAAGAACTGTAGTCTGTTCAGCCCCTTATAAGGACACTAATCCCATTTATGAGGGCTCCACGTTCATGACCTAGTCACCTCCCAAAGACCCCCCATCTCCTAATACTGTCACATCAGGGATTAGATTTCAACATGAATTTTGGAGGGACACAAAACATTTAGACCATAGCACCCTCAGATAAGCTCTATTTTGAGTAAATTAAAAAGAGATCTATTCACCTTACCTTTGAACATCTACTTAATTATTAGGTGTCAGTGCTGCTTTAACTAATTTAAAACATGTTTCAAATATTTAATTATCTCATACTTTTAGTATCTCATATATAAGAGCCATTTAGAAATTAATTTATAGGGTTAATATCATTGTCCTTTTAATGCAACAAATATATGAGAATAATTTTTAAAAACTTGCATGGAAGCCTAGTGTATTTAACAAGTAAATTATACTTTATAGTAGAATTAACTTATATCAATTTTAAATTATGACTAGGGAATGGGGATGTTTTTAAGCAGAAGTGGCTTGCTACAGAACCTTTCTTTTTAATATGACAATATTATAACTTTCTGAATGCTCAGGAGGAGGTGTAAAGCCTCATTGCTGTACTTGGAGACTTTTATAGTTACAGTAATAGAGATATTAATTCACATGCATGCAGGCAACTCAAACACAAGTGGAGAATTTGTTTTGTTTGTGAACAAGTCATATTACATATGTTTTGTTATTTGCACAAATGGAATGTGCAATATCTTTTTCCATGGGACACGCTAAAAGAAAACCCCAGATCAGAATGATATGCAGTTTCAGATAATAAAGGCTTTTAAGAGACGTTTTTAGAATTAAGGATATGCTAATTTTATTATATAAAAATATTTGTAACTGTTACTTTCTCACTGACAAAGCAAGTTTCTCAATAAAATACCTAATTTGATTTGCACTGCTGACATCTTTTCTTTGAGTAATATGAATATATGAATAATGTAGAAGCCATCATAGAAGTCTTTTCTATAGGTTTTTAATGTTTTCTTAAATGGGTTTCTTGAGATTGTTCTATTCTTCATGAAACTATGGGTTCGACATACAGGGTCTTGCCCAATTATGCACTGAGTAAACACTTTTTATGAATGAGTCAGTATGAGGACTGGCTGGTTAGCCCACTTGCTTAGAAGGGAGTGCTGATAACACCAAGGTCAAGGTTCTGAATCCCTGTACTGAGCAGCCACCAAAAAAAAAAAAAAAAGAATGAGTCAATATGGCAGTAGAATCCTTTTCATACATTTCATAATTTTTAGTATGCAAGATCACAGCTGGAAAAATGATACAATTTTAAAAGCTACCCCTTAGGGCCGGCCTGTGGCTCACTTGTGAGAGTGTGGTGCTGATAGCACCAAGGCCATGGGTTTGGATCCCTATATAGGGATGGCTGGTTGGCTCACTTGGGAGAGTGTGGTGCTGACAACACCAAGTCAAGGGTTAGGATCCCCTTACCGGTCATCTTTTAAATAAATAAATAAAACAAAATCTACCTCTTTTATACTAATCTTCAGCATAGTCAATTGTTTTCTTAAATTTCAATGGGGCCAGCCCCGTAGCTCACTCGGGAGAGTGTGGTGCTGGTAGCGCCGAGGCCACGGGTTCAGATCCTATATAGGGATGGCCAGTGCGCTCACTGGCTGAGCGTGGTGCAGACAACACAGTGCTGAGGGTTGCAATCCCCTTACCAGTCAAGAGAAAAAGAAGAAAAAAAAAATCTCCTTGAATGACCCCATGCCTAGCTTGTGCTTAGCTTTCAATATTTTTAGAAGATAAGGTGTACTTGGCATTTTGAGAATAATGATTAATGATAAGTAAAATTTTTTTTTTTTTTAAGATGACCGGTAAGGGGATCTTAACTCTTGGCTTGGTGTTGTCAGCACCACGCTCAGCCAGTGAGCTAATCAGCCACCCCTATATAGGATCTGAACCTGTGGCCTTGGTGTTATCAGCACTGCACTCTACCAAGTGAGCCACAGCCCGGCCCTTAAGTAAATTTCTAAAAGCAAAAAAAATGTTAAACTCGTTTTACATGTTGGCTATGCAGAAGAATGTAGCTCTTAGTTTTTGCCTCTTTATATCTCATATCATACAAAATATTAAATTACTTTATACCTCTGGGTATAGGTAGTCATGTGATCAGTAATGGTTGGAAACACAGTTCAGGATCATAAATTTTATCACCATTCTTCAGAAAAAGACAGGATTATAAATTTCTGTAATTAGTATGATAAAAGCCTGAAGTAATTAACTAAAAAGAGAAAACATTCACTCTGTAGACCTGTCATTGGCAAATTTTACAAGAAGAAACTAACTTTACAAAATTCTAGGCTGCATAATTATTTCCAGGGCAAAATTTTTGATTGAAGATTATAATATATAAACTGAAGTTTTCATCAAAGATCAAACAAACTAGCTTTCCCTAAAACACAGTTTATTAGATTATTCCACTGGTTGGTTCCCTTGGTTAATTATAAATAATAATATAATTCAAACGTTGACCAAAAAAAAAGCTTAATTTCAGCTACTATGTTTTTTACTCTTAAGATACAGATGAAATTTAAGAACCTTAAATTTTCTAAGATATACCACAAGGCATTAATTACCCATACAAGTACTCACAGCTCAATTACCATATTTGATTTACAGAGTGAAAGTCTCTTAACTGTTTTAGAAATTAATTCACATATCCTTGTAATAATCCTTGCCTTTCTCTATAGAGAGTTATTATTTCCATTTTTAATATGGAAAGAGGCAACAGGTTCACTTAAGACTTATCAAAGGATACCAAGTTGTACAAATAGATTGTCTAGCTAATTTTTTCAACTTTACATTTCTACAGGCAGAGAAGAGGGCTGTGTAAATTCTTTCCATCAGTACTTAAATGTTCGTTTAACAAATATTGAGAACTTAGCATGTGCCAGACACAATATTGAACACTGAGCACAAACAATGGGAACAAATATGATTCCTATCCTCACAGAGCTTCTAGTCTACCATGAAAGACAGGTGTTATGCATATAATTAACTTGTAATCAGGATCACATGTGGTTCTAAGGGTATGTACAGGAGAACTGATCTGGTGGTATGGGGAAAACTTCCCTGAGGAAGTCATGTGTCCGCAAAACTTCAAAGGAGGTAAAGAACTACTAATATAAAGGGAGGTGGGGAGTAGGAGGGCCCACCATGAAATGAATGAATGGTGTCAGCAGAGGTACAGCAGTGAGGAAGGAATGGGCACATTTAAGGACTTGAAAGAGCAGAATAGTTGAAACTTAAACAATGGTGAAAGTGTAATAAAATATAGACAGGGTATATAAAACATAGATCAGGTATTTGTTAAGGACTGGGACTTTGACCTAAGAACAATGAGTCTTTAAGAGGCTTTTATTTTTTTAATTTAAAAATTTTTTTTATTGAATCATAATTGACTATACATATTTTTGGGATTCAATGCTGACATATCTTGATCAAATCAATATTACTAATATGTATATTGTTACAAATTGTACTTTTTCTTTATGCCCCTTGTCCAATCTCTCCCTATCCCACTCTCCCTCCCTGCTCCCATCACTGATAGATTTCTTCTCTTCCTCTGAAAGAATAATGGTAACTCTGCTGATTTGTTGCCCAGATGATCTGTCCAATGCCGAGAGGTGTGATCAGGTCCCCCAGTATTATCATAGAGCAGATGCTTCTTCTGTCACTCTGGAATGGGCTTTGCGGAGAGAGACATCCTCTTCTTTCCTTTGGTCTCTGCTGGTGACTCTCCTTGTGTCAATGCACTCCAGTGGCTGGTGAATCATCTGTGTGGTGGTTGATGTCTAGCCACTTTCGCGGCAGCCATGGTTACTGTGGTGGCTGTGGTGGGCCACTCACACGGAGGTGATGTTTTTGGCATGCTCCTTGGTACTGGTGGTGTGCCTGGTTGTGGGGGGGGTCCGGTCCCTGTATCCATGCCCCAGGCCTCCGGGTGGGCCCTGAGGCTCTGGCAGTGTGCCTGGTTGTGTGTATAGGGGGTCTGGTCCCAAACTCCATACCTCAGCTCTTCTGGCAGGCCCCGAGGTGCTGGTGGTGTGCCTGGGCCAGAACTAATTTTTTGTCCTTTGCTTACTTCTAAAACTGGGGAACTTCCTCTAGGGACCAGTACTTGAACTGTGTGGTTGAACTAAATTGCTGCTTTGCTGCTGTTTCCCTAGGGAAGGCTTTTTGTGCAGCTCAGGGTTTAATGGTTGACCTTATAGGTACTTCCAGCTCTCCAGAGACCCAGTGCACCTGGGTTGTGTAGAAACTCTGATCTGGGCCTGAGTTTTTTCATCAAACTGCACCCCATGCAATTCTGCATTCCCAACCAGTCTCCTCTCAGTGGCCCTGTGCTGATTGGGGGGCAGATTGGCTGTCCTTGCTGTATCCCAGTGTTCTCCCAGTGGGCCCATCTCCCCCACTGTCCATGCTCCAAGCACTTCCCATGGGACAGCCATGTGCCAGTCCCTTGTGATGACTCACCAGCCTCTGAATGGTTCCCCTTTTCAGCTGTTCTGGCTCCTCACTCCTGTGTGGGTCCACAGGAATCCTATTAGTGGTCTTGTTCTCCTGGGGGTCACCAAGGCCCTCTTCTTCCCTGCTGCCTCCAAGCAACTCCATCCAAAGAGCACAGCTACAGCTTCTGCCGGCTCCTGCTCCATGTGCTCAGCAGCTCCAGCCTTAGAGTGGCCATGGCCCAAAACCCTCTGAGCAGTTTTTTCCTTCTTTCATTGTGGCTTCTCCCACCTTCATGAACTCCATAGGTCTCTCCTCCTCTTCCCCTGAGCTCCAGCAGACCCAGCTTGGCTGTTGTTACATTTTTATAGTTGTAAATTGGTTGATTTATGGGAGAGAGTGATGCTGGGGACCGTCTATTCCACCATCTTGACTGGAACTCTTTAAGAGTTTTAGACTCAACAATAAGAGAATGAACAATCTGATTAAAAAATGGGCAAAAGATCTGAGCAGACACCTCACCAAAGAAGATATACAGATGACAGATAAGTATATGAAAAGATGTTCCACATCATATGTCATCAAGGTATTACATATTAAAACAATGAGATACCACTACACACCTATTAGAATGGCTAAAATCCAAAACACTGACAATGACAACAAATGCTGGCAAGGACGTGAAGCACCAGGAACTCTCACTCATTGCTGGTGGGGATGCCAAATGGTAGCCACTCCAGAAGACAATTTGGCAGCTTCTTACAGAATTAAACATACTCTTACCATGTGATCCAGCAATTGCACTCCTCAGTATTTCCTCAAAATGAGTTGAAAACACGTCTACACAGAAACCTGCACATGTATGTTTGTAGTAGGTTTATTCATAATTGTCAAAACTTGGAAGCAACCAAGATGTTCTGCAATAGTGGTATATCCAGAGAATGGAATATTACTTAGCACTAAAAAAAAATGGGCTAATAAGCCATGAAAAGACAAGGAGGAAACTTAAATGCATATTACTAAGTAAGCTAAAGAAGTCAATCTGAAAAGACCACATACTGTATGATTCCAACTATATGACATTCTGGAAAAGGTAAAACTATGGAGACAGTAAAAAGATCAGTGGTTCCTAGGGGTGGGGGGAAGGGAGAGATGAATAGGCATAGCACAGAGGATTTTTAGGGCAGTGAAACTATTTTATATACTATAATGGTAGATACATGTCATAACACATTTGTTCACACAGAATGTTCACCACCAAGGTTTACCTCTAATAAACTAGGGACTTTGGGTGGCAATGTGTCAATGCAGTTTCATTGATTGTAACAAAGGTACCACTCTGGTGCTGGGATTTTGATAGTGGGGGAGGCTATGTATGTGTGGGGACAAGGGAATATGGGAACTCTGTACTTTTTGCTCAATTTTACTGTGAACCTAAAACTGCTCTAAAAAATAACGTTGATTTTTATAAAAAGAGTTTTAGGAGGGAAATGTGTGATCAGATTTAAAATTTTAATAGATCACTCTTGCAGCATTATCTACATGGATGGAAATAAAGAACAAAAATGGGTGCAGAAGAACAGTTCACTGCAGGTGCAGGTGGGAGATGGTCCTCGTTTGGTCCAGGGTGGTGATAAAGGAGAAAGCGAAAATATGCTGGCCCTACAGAAAGAAATAAGATTCAAGTATGTATCCCTGGATAAATCAATGAACTGCTTACCCTTAGTTCCCTTATATATTGAGCGGGGAGGTAGGAGAGGGAGAGAGAGGAAAATAGGGTTTGGTCAGGGGTCTTCATGATTTAGGGACAACCTATAACTGAACCATACATAAGGCAAACAGAATCAACTGAGTACTTGAGTCAGCCATCTTTTCCTTTGTGTAAGGGCAGCCCTGTAATAGACAAGAACAATATCAGGCAGATCACAGTTTTTATGAGAACTTTTTAAAATAAATTTCTGGGCACTCTTTAAATATAACGACCCACTTCTTTATTATAATCCTAATTGCAATGATAACAACCAATAAATACAATGTAGTCAAATACCAAAAATGGACATTTCTAGAAACAAAAAATGGTGTTATTTTGAGTTGGATTTTAGCTTATATTTGCAATTTTGAGTCTTACTTGGTAATTTTCTTGTAACTTTAACAAAGTTTTGTAAACTTTGGGAAGACATTCATTTATAATGTTCATAATACATAATACATTACAATATTCGTAATGAACAGAAGTAAAAGATGAGAGAGATTTGACACACAGAAACAGTGTCTCCTAAGGTCTTGGTTCTCTTATTCCATTCTCTAATCTCTCAGACAAGCTCTTCTGAAAAATATCTTAACATAAAAGCCCATAAAGGGGAATGGCCTCAAAAAATGCTGGACAATAACAGCTACAAGCTCACTGGTCAGCCAACTCTTGACAAAGAGCATGTTTGAGTTTAATAAAAGTGCAGTTGTGAAATTAATACACTGTAATGACAAAGATTTAATGTGTAAATCTAGAAATTTTTTTTGTTAGAGCTGGTTAATAGTTGCCAAAAGCACAAAAATCTTACCAGTTGAGATATTTTCCATTACTAAAGAAAGATCTGCTTTCTTGATGTAATTGAGAAAATGATTTGAGGGTACTACATAATTACGATAAACATAAATCCATGCATCATTTTTTTTTTTTGGCTTTATTTATTTATTTATTTTTTAATTTTTATTTTTCACAGTTTTTATTTTATTTATTTTTTTTTTTAAATTTTATTTTGTCGATATACATTTTGGCTGATTATTGCTCCCCATCACCAAAACCTCCCTCCCTTCTCCCTCCCCCCCAACAATGTCCTTTCTGTTTGCTTGTCGTATCAACTTCAAGTAGTTGTGGTTGTTATATCTTCTTCCCCACCCCACCAGTTTTCTGTGTGTGTGTGTGTGTGTGTGTGTGTGTGTGTGTGTGTGTGTGTGTGTGAATTTATATATTAATTTTTAGCTCCCACCAATAAGTGAGAACATGTGGTATTTCTCTTTCTGTGCCTGACTTGTTTCACTTAATATAATTCTCTCAAGGTCCATCCATGTTGTTGCAAATGGCAGTATTTCATTCGTTTTTATAGCTGAGTAGTATTCCATTGTATAGATGTACCACATTTTCCGTATCCACTCATCTGATGATGGGCATTTGGGCTGGTTCCAACTCTTGGCTATTGTAAAGAGTGCTGCGATGAACATTGGGGAACAGGTATACCTTCAACTTGATGATTTCCATTCCTCTGGGTATATTCCCAACAGTGGGATAGCTGGGTCGTATGGTAGATCTATCTGCAATTGTTTGAGGAACCTCCATACCATTTTCCATAGAGGCTGCACCATTTTGCAGTCCCACCAACAATGTATGAGAGTTCCTTTTTCTCCGCAACCTCGCCAGCATTTAAATCCATGCATCATTTTAATGATTCATACTTTATGCAGAATTGAATACTTAATTATTATGACAAAAAAGTTACTGTGGCTAAAAAAAATAATGCAAGTCCATCACATGAAGTAACACTTGGCTATCCCATGATATATATGTCCAATTCCAGTGTTTTCTTTCTCAGTATTTCAGCAAGACTATATGTCATTTTAATAGTCAAGACATCATTTGAATGCTATTAAAGAATAATCAGATCTGTTCAAACTAGTTTTATATCACTTACTAAGGTAATAGATTCTGACTTTGAGAAAGATTGCTGACCATTTATATGATCACTAAGAACCAATATTTGACTTATAAATTCTAATTTCATCTTTTGTACACTGAGGAAAGAGATTAATGATTTTATCCACATCAAGATGCTTATTTTGAAGGATTGATTCCATCTCTTTGAATAGTTCTTTCTCCAGTTTCCTCATGTTATCCAACATTGTTTTGGCTTTTTCCTGAAAAATTATAAATATAGAAGTAAACACACATTCACACACACACACGAGTCTAACCAAATTCCAACCTACCTCTACAGACAGGTTTGTTCATTCTGGTTTCTATCTCTGGTTTTGTTCCCCTCCTATTCTTTAGATACAGAAGGAATGAAATTCTTTGGGAAAAATCACTGCTCTAGATTGAGTTAATCATTAATACCAAATTTTTAGTTACTTTTAGTAGAAAAGACAAGAACAATTATATAGGACTAGTATATAAGCAAGAAACCTGAAAGACAACAGGACAATTGAAAATCTGATATTAATTGTACATGGGAAAGGTTGCTGGAAATTGAGGCAGAGATATTTTTATGAATTTAGATCTACTATATTTAAAACCAGTATTATTAGATTAAGGAAATAGAACAGTAATATTCAAGGAAAAAAGCAACTAAAAGAAAAGCCATTTTCTCTATGGTCTCCTTCTTTCAAGAAGGGGGAAAAAAGGTCCATAACCTTTACAGAAAGGAGCAATTTTTAAATTGTTGATGGACTGCCATGATCAGTTATCAGGTAGGTACCGAGAGAAAAAGTATATAAGAAAAAAGTTACTAGGAAGTGAGCGTAATTAAAAATATTTGAACCATATGGAGCAGAACTCCACAAAACAAAGATTCTAAACCATAACATGGACTTCAATATGAAATTGTAATCAACTTTTTTTTCTGAGAAAACAATGCATTTCATATCAGTGGAGAAAAAGTGGATTTTGTCTATAAATGGTATTAGAATAATTGGTTACTTTTTTGGAAAGCAAAACTAAAATCCCTACTTCAGGACATACACAAAAGTAAACTCCAGATGAATTAAAGACCTACATTTTTAAAAAAACACACATACATTCTGGAAAAAAATATAGAAATTATATTTATTTTGAGCTCAGGCAGCCTTTTCGAAGCATGAAATCAAGATGTCCTAAAGGAAAAGACTAAGAAATATAATTGACTAAATTTAAATTTTCTGTCTGACAATAAAGTTAAATGTCCAACAGTAAACTGAGATGAAAACTGCATTATAACAAAGAGTTAATATTTATATATTTTTGCCTCTTTGAGGCAAAAAAAGTCCTAAAACCCAGAATTAATTGAAAAATAAGCTAAAAAAAAAATAGGCAAGGCATTTAAAAGGAAATACTAATGACCAATGAACAAAGGAGAAGATTTCCAATCTCACTAGTAATCAAAAAATGTGAATTAAACTACCAGTAGGATTGACTCTCCCTAAAACATAAAAGTAGGTACTGTATTTGCAGAGCGAGGACTAGAACCCAGATCTTTGACACTTCTTTCCTCAAATTCCATTATCTTTCTCCTACTTTATATTGTTAATCAACATTTAATGCCTGTTAAATAAAGCCTAAAATGGTAACAACTTTATAATTTTTATTTCAATATTACTTTGCAAAAAATGTCAATCAGTAATTTAATTTAGTTTAACAAACATTTAGTATTAAGTGTACAAAACTCACCTCCCAGAAGCAGTATTAAGGGGAAAGAGGCAGCTGACAACTCTTGAGAACTACCATAAGCAATGAGGGCTGTGTGGAAGCTGCTCAAGGAAGAATAAAGGAAAATCCTTCCAGAGTAGAAGCTCCTGAAACATATCACTAAAGGACTTGAGCAAAGGCACAAAGCACCAAAGGGCTCATTGTTGTTCACAGTACTGTTCTGAGTTTGGAGGATAAGGGGAGTAGATGACACCTCTGGCACAGTGGATTGGGCCCCAGTCAGTACACAAAATTGGCTCCTAGTGCTTACCCCTCAATCCATGCCACCAAGCAACAAAATTGTGTTTAGACTGGAGGTCAGAGTGATAACAAACTGGTCCCACATAAAGCAGGAGCAGCATCAAGAATTCATAGCAAACAGGAAGTCTGGCAGAGCTCTTTGCTTTAAGCCTAAGTGAAATAAGGGAGGGAAAAATAGGCATGGCAAATATACTACAGACAAAAATAAATAATTACCTAGAGGAAAATTCATTTAAATGTGGGAAGAATGTAAATGTGTACGCTTTGACAAAGTAAAAGGAATTACAGGAAAGAAAAATTAGGAGGTGGTAGAAACAGTCAAGAAAAGATATAAACTGGCCACTCTTTTTCTTCGTTGCCTTGAGTCAATTGATGGCTGCCTGTAGGTAGCCCTCCCATTTCCTTCTTATCTATTCTTTTTCTCTGGGGTGGAGCGGGGAGGGGTAGGGAACGCTAAAGAGGTATGGATATTATAAAGTTATCTATCTATGCCAGAAAAAAATAAAAACATCTGGAGATGAGATTTTGGGTGATTATACTGCTCTTCTATAATGTTTACATTTTAAAATAAGGAGCATATATCATTTCTATAAAACTACAACAGATTATTATTACTATTATTATTATTTTAAGTCTATGGGGTCTCAAGTCACTTTCAATTAATATTAATCTTGGGCTACGTGACTAAGACCATTATGTAAGAGACCAGGCTAACTGCTCTTCAGAAGCCTTGTAATTTTTGGTGTGGGACGTACACTAAGTTACTTAAACTCTCCTAGTCTCAGTTCCTTATCAGTAAAATGTGGATAATAATGGTACCTATCTCATAAAGTGGTTGTGAATGTAAGAGTAAATAAAATAATCTATGTAAAAGTATTATGGTACTTAATAATATGGTATATAGTAAGTGCTCAATAAATATTGGCTATTGTTATTATGTTTAATATACTAAATTTCTGTATAAGATTCATAGCATATGTATTCTTAACTAAAGGTAAAAAATAATACAGCTCTACTATAGTCTGAGCATCTACACTATTTCAAAACCAATTTTTTGTATGAAGGAAGGAAAGAAAGCTGACACTCCAAAGTTCAAAATATGAATTGAATCACATTTTACGTTATTCTTAACGATATAACAGGAATATAATCTAATTGTACCTCATTATTTTCTATTACTTCCAATGCCTGTTGATGGTTTTGGTAGAGTGGGTGTCTTCTGTCAGGCTTAATCTTGAAGCCTGGCTTCTTTTTAAGTGGATCTTCAAATTCAAATGTTGGTGAACTGGTATCCAATAGTTGTGAAATATGTGGCACAAATATGAAAGGCTTAAAAACAGATCTAGAAGAAACAAGCTTGATTAAATTGACATGTCAATATATAATTCAGCATTATTCTAAGTCTTCTAAGATTCCCTCTAATAAGACATTTCTATTAATGATGCTATATACTAATTTGTTCCTGTCATATTAGTTATACCCATGCCTGTCTTCCCTGGTACACTGGGATCTCCTTTGGGGCAGGGGACCACGTTTTATTTAGTCTCACATTCCCATCAACCTAACAGAGGGCCTGGCACATAAACAGTGCCATAACAGAAGTAATAGTTTGCCATTTCCTACTTCAAATGCCACAGTTGTCACTTGAGAATAATCCTCAATGCTACAGATTGAGGATTAGGACCTGGCATGAAAATCTGCACCAATATTAACAAGAGAGACACAGGTTTCATTCCATTTTCTTGAAAATATCTTTAATAATATGAAAGACTATAACACTAAAAGATAGTAAATATAAAATAATTTCTAAATGTAACATGCATTAAGTTTTGTGAGAGAGAATAATGACAAATTAAAGTAGTCTATAAAAGTCCTAGTTAAGATATAACTTGAACTATTGATATTTTAAATTTTATATGTATGTATTTTCTAGATGAGTGCATAAGTAAATCTAGCACAACAACATCATTTAGCCTTTTTACAGTTATTAATCATCTAATATTATAATATTGAAATATGAGTAAGAAAACCTATCTAGTTTCTTTTATTGACCATGTTAAGTACATTTGTGGGAAGGAAGAGTAGGGATAACTGCATACAAAAAACTATTAACATGTTCTTCCCATAAAAAATGAGAACATTTGTGCACATATGGAAATTGCAGACTCAAACTTGAACAGAAGATACATCAAAAAAATTACTGTCTTATTTACATAACAAAAATTTAGCTTGATAAAATTATCAGCGTACTAATGATTCTACCCCACCCCCTGACCTCTTGCTAGTTTATAGTATTTTGTGCCTTCACCTCTCAGGATCAGGAGTCCCTGTAAAGAAGTGAATGCAAGGAAGGTTGGAGTCTTGAGGTAAAATAGAAACCATGCTTGCAGTGGTCAGGAATTCTCCCTCCATATTAATACCACTTGGTTTATCTCGGAGAATTTCCATCATTGTTGCAAAAGTTATGTTTCCTAGGGAAATAATTTAAAAAACCATTAAATACGTATGCATATACAGATGCCTTGTGAATTCAAACTGCTTTCTCTACTGATAATGTATGAGATAAGGTCATAAATTAAATAGGAGAATGACTATAAACAAACTTGGTATCAACTATAATTAGACTCATTTCACTATCACAAGGAAGATATTTTTTAAAAATATAAAATATGCAAAGTCTCAAAAACCATTGTTTCAGGTAAAAACTTCCTAAAAAGAGGGAATCAATAACACAAAAATACACTCAATCCCATTGCCACTACAGAATTTTTAAAAGTATATTTAGTCAGCAATGAACTGACAATAACTATTATCTGAATATATCCATTCTGGGAACCAAATATTCAGAGAATATTGTGTTTAGTTTCCTATATTATATAGGATATTCTTTACAAAATAATAAATTATTTTTCCTATAATAATTTCTGTGCGTGACATTAATAAAATAGCACATACAATTATGCATAGTACATAACACTTGATAATGATAATAAACAACTATGTTACTGATTTACGTATTTACTACAGTATACTTTTTATTATTTTAGAGTGTACTCCTTCTAATTATTAAAAAAAAAAAAAGAAGTTAACTGTAAAACAGCCTCAGGCTGGTCTTTCAGGAGGTATTACAGAAAGAAGAAGGCATTATTGTCATAGGAGATGATGGTACCATGCATGTTATTGCCCCAAAGACCTTCCAGTAGGACAAGATGTAAAGATGGAAGACAGTGATACTGATGATCCTGACCCTGTGCAGGCCTGGGCTAATGTGTGTGCTTGTGCCTTAGTTTTTTAAAAAAATGTTTAAAAACTAAAAAAATAAAAAATTTTTAAAATAGGGAAAAGCATATAGAATAAGGATATAAAGAAAGAAAATATTTTTTATTTTCACACAGCTATACAAGCTAGGTGTTGTTGCAAAAGAATCAAAAAGTTTTAAAAAATTAAAAAGTTTATAAAGTAAAAATTTTACAGTAAGCTAAAGTTAATTTATTATTGAAGACAATTTTTTTTTTATAAATTTAGTGTGGCCTAAGTATACAGTGTTTTTGGCTGGTTACAGCACTGCCTTGTAACACCAAAAAAAAAAAAAAAAGTCTACTGTGTTTGTAGGTCTATAGTAGTGCACTGTAAAGTCCTAGGCCTTCACATTCACTCACCACTCACTCACTGACTCACCCAGAGCAACTTCCAGTCCTGCAAGCTCCATTCATGGTAAGCATCCTATACAGGTGTACCTTTTTTTTTTTATCTTTTATACCATATTTTTACTGTACTTTTTCTATGTTTAGATAGGTTTAGATACACAAATGCTTACAGTTGTGTTCCAATTGCCTACAGTATTCAGTACAGTAACATGTTGTACAGTTTAATAGCCTAGGAGCAATAGGCTATACCATACAGCCTAGATGTATAGTAGACCATATCATCTAGATTTGTGTAAATACACTATGATGTTCACGCAGTGAACAAATTGCCTATTTATGCATTTCTCAGAATATATTCCAGTCGTTAAGCAATACAACTGTATTACAAAAATAGGTTTATATAAGCTTACAGTTAACAAAATTTAGGTGAAAATTTTTATGTGCTAATTCTTAGAACAAAGACTAGAGTATAACTTTCCAACAAAGTTTTAGGAGAATACAACTTTATTTTACTATTGCAGCATTATCATAAAGATAATTTTTGCAAACATATTTGAGGACTTCAAGTTTCTCAAGTCACTCTCTTAATCCTTTAATAGTCAAGTCATTTTCTTTTCAAGGACTTAGTCATATTATCATCCTTAGTTTTCTCTTCAGTTGTTAATAGGTCTGATTTTCTGCCCATTGGCTTTGTATAAGACTTAAGCAGTTACCCAGTATTACTTGCATAAACTTCTTAAAATCATTTACAAGATTTTCAGTTTTTATGTTATCTGTATTGTGTTGTTGAATATTTAATAACATTAAAGGACTGACCAACAAAAATGCTGATAGCAAAGAAGATGAAATATAGTGCTAAGTGGGAAATGATGTTTGAATGAGGACTAATTTTACAAATAAACAGTCATTAGTGGTTGTTTTTATGTTTAAGACTACTTTTGCTTCCCTATGCAACCTTTACAACATTGAGATATCAATGAAAATTTTGATCAAATGGACATCCCTCCTACTGTCCCTCACCTCTTTCTGTAATCTTTGCTTCATTAACCAGCTCACAGATAACTAAAGTGAGGTCTTTTTTTTTTTGGAATGCACCTATATCGCCCCAATTTTCTTACATTATTTCCTAATTTTATATGTCTGCTCAAAGTTTATATTTCTAAAAGTATAACTCTACTAGAAAATTAAAATAGGACTACTGACATATTACCTACCTGCAAAATCCAAGAAAATTGATCTTAAAACTACAAAAATAAGATATCAGTGAAATAGCCCATTAAATAAATAAAAACACTCAATGGTTTTCTTATAATCAAAAACAACAATTAGGACATATAATAGAAAATTTCCCATTCACATCACCAGCAAAAAATATAAAATACCAGAAAAAACTTCAAAGTCAATGTGGAAATCAGTAATCTTCTAAGCGCCTACATTAGCAAATAAGATAAAGAACAAAATAAGCCCAAAGCAAGCAAAAGGAAGGAAACAATAAAGATAAAAGCAGAAATAAATGAAGACAAAAAATAGAGAAAAATCAATGAAACAAAAAGCTGGTTCTTTGAAAATAAAGTCAAAAAAACTCTAGATAGACAGAGAGAGAGAAGATACAAATCACAAAATTACCAACATCAGGAATGAAACAAGGGTATCATGGCAGACCATGCAGATGTTAAATGCGTAATAAGGGAATACTATGAACAACTCTGTTTTAGTCCGTTTGTGTTGCTATAACAGAAATACCTGACACTGGGTAATTTATAAGGAAAAGAGGTTTATTTGGCTTATGATTCTGGGACAGCTGCATCTGGCATGGGCCTCAGGCTGTTTCTACTCAGGGCAGAAAGTGGCAGGCAGCCAGCGGGTACAAGCAGACCGCATGGCGAGAGGAAGCAAGAGAGAGAGAGAGAGAAGGTGCCAGGGTCTTTTTAAGCAACGAGCTCTCACAGGAACTAACAGAGCAAGGACTCACTCATTAATCTCCCCTCCCCCAGGGAGAGCATTAATACATTCAGGAGGGATCCGCCCCCATGACTCAATCAGTTTCCAACACTAACACATCGGGGATCAAAATTCCACATGAGTTTTGGAGGGGACAACATATCCAAACTGCTTCAAACTCTATTCACATAAACTGACAACTTAGAAGAAATGGACCAATTCTTTGAAAAACACATATTGCCAAAACTCACTTAGTATAAAATAGATAATTTGAATAGCCCTATAACTTTTAAAGAAATTGAGTTTGTGGTTTTAAAAACTCCCAAAAAAGAAATGTCCAGACCCAAA
Source organism: Cynocephalus volans (assembly GCF_027409185.1). Lineage (NCBI taxonomy): Eukaryota > Metazoa > Chordata > Mammalia > Dermoptera > Cynocephalidae > Cynocephalus > Cynocephalus volans. Next base: position 241,957,796 of record NC_084460.1, on the reverse strand, counting down.
TGGTTTCACTGGAGAATTCTACCAAACATATTGAGGAAGAATTAACCCTAATTCTACACAATCTCCTCCAGAAAATAAAAAAAGAGTAAACACTTCCCTACTCATTTTATGAAGCTAAATAGTACCTTAATGCCAAAACCAAACATAATACAAAAAAAAAGACAAACAAACCAACCAAACAAAAAAACAAAAAACTACAGACCAATATCTCTAATAAATATAGATGCAAAAATCCTCAACAAAAAATCAGTGAATACTATCCAGCAATATAAAAAAAGAATTATATACCATGACAAGACAGGGTTTCCTCCAAGGATGCGAAGTTGGTAATTACATACCATGACAAGGCAGGGTTTACTCCAGGGATGCAAGGCTGGTTTAACATTAGAAGATTAATGTAACTCATCATGTTAACAGGTTAACGAAGAAAATAAAACAAAATCACATGATCATATCAATTGATACAGAAAAAGCATTTGGAAACATCAACACCTCTTCATTATAAAAACTCTCATTAAATAAGGAATAGAGGGGAACTTCCTCCACTTAATAAACTTGATAAAGTGCATCTCCAAAAAGCTACAGCTAACATTATATAGTCAGCCTTTCATACCCATGGAGTCTAAATCCATGGATTCAACCAACAGTGGATAGAAAATATTTTAAAAACAACACAATACAAAAATAAAGATAACAGAAAAAACAATACAATATACCAACTATTTACATAGCATTTACATTGTATTAGGTATTATAAGTAACCAGAGATGATTTAAAGTATTTAGGAGGATGTGCAAAAGTTATATGCAAATACTGTCCCATTTTGTGCAAGGGACTTGAGCATCCACAAATTTGGATATTAGCAGGGGTCCTGTCTTCTCTTTTTTATACTTTCTGGGATTTGCAGAGCTTCTTGAGTTTGTACTTGATGACTTATTAGTTTAGGAAAATTCTTAGCTAGTAGCCTTCAAATATTGCTTTTGTCTCTCTCTACTCTTTCTCCTTCCCTGCCCGGACTCCAATTACATAGATGAGACCTTTTCACTGAGTCTCATATGCCTTTCACACTCTTGTCTATATTTTCCAAATGTTTACCTCTCTGTTTCAGTTGGGATATTTTCTACTGATCTTCCAGCTCATTATTTTTTTTTTTCTGCTGTATTTAATATGCTATTAAACCATCTATTAAATTCTTAATTTGTTATTATAATTTTTTAGTTCTAATATTTCCATTAGGTTCTCTTTCACAGATTTCAGTCCCCTTTTGAAATTTTCCATTTTTTCATCTAAATCTTCTAAACATATAAAATATAGTTATTTTAAAGTCTGTTTCTGATGAAGCTAATGTGCAGATAGCCTGTGGGTCAGTTTCTACTGCTTGCTCTTGGTATTCAGTCATTTGGTCCTATTATTTGTTAGCATGTCTGATAATTTCTGATTGAATGCTGAACACTGCAAATGAATTTTTGTAAAGGCTCTACATGGCATTTTCTTCTGCAGGGGATTTAATATTTTTCTGGCAAACAGAATATAGGTAGATTACCTTGATCCATTTGAGACTACTCTATTCCGTGTTTGTTCTTACTCCTAAAAAGTAGCCTTTCTGAAACCTCAACTGGAAGCTTGGGTTATTTCCCAAGCCCCCTCTTCTTGGTTTGCCCTCAAATCCAATTCTTGTCTCTAAGGCCTTGTGACACTGCCGACATCTCTGCTTAGCTGTTAAGGCTCTTAGAATCTACTTTTTTGATTTCTCATTGTCTCATCCTATACAAGGGTACTTCAAAAATTTTGTGGAAAAATAGAATTAAAAGATAATATGAATCCTCCCATGACTTTTTTTTTTTTTTTTTTGTGGTGGCTGGCCAGGACAGGAACCAAACCCTGGACCTTGGTGTTAACAGCACCACACTCTAACCAACTAAGCTAACCAGCCAGCCCCTTTTCCATGAACTTTTTGAAGTACCCTCGTATATGTGCTGCTTAGAAGTTAACAATTGGTTTAAGGAGAAATTGTGACACAGAAAGTCAGCCATGATCTGGCTGGTCCCTGTATGGGCCAGCCACTAAAAAAAAAGAAAAGAAAAGAAAAAGTCAGCCTCTTCTCAAAGTTTAGACAATCTTTTCTCAGCCTCCTGGTCTAGGCTCTTCATGTCCTAACTGTTTTAGGTGTTCATCCACGCCTTCAAACAATGGTTTTCCTTCCTGATCTTATAGTTATGCTTGGGAGGAAGTTAGTCTAATACCAGTTACTACTCCATAACGAACCCTGTGTTTGTAACCACTCCACTACTATGCCTTCCATTTATTAATACATCATTTATCCTGAAGTAGTACTAATTTCTTAATAACAGTAATGAATGTGGTAGATCCATATTGTAATAAGTACAGTTTTAAAGAAAACATAAAATATATAGTTTCTACCATCAGATATTTTCAGATATTTTAGATGGAAATGTTTAATTATTGTATTAAAATTAGTTCCAAAGATACAAATAACTTTCATTTAACATGGTTGATTGACCACAGGTATTTCTTTCCTCTCTCCCAAAACTCTACTATAATGACAGTAAAGGAATAAAAAAATGAAGTAACTCACAAAGACAGAGCATGAAAAGCAAAAACCTCTCCCAATTCCCATGATAAAAGGTTAAAAGAACAGTTATTTCTTTATAAAAAATCTAATGTTCCACCCTCAGTTAATCATACAAGCTACCAACTATTTTGTTAATAGCAATAGATTTATACAAGTTTATATTTTCCTATTTAGTTTCTCCACAGTATAGCTATGAATTCAAATTCAAGAAAAATAATTTATTGAGTTTATAGATAACTTGTTACAGGAGCAGTTAATTTTGAAAACACAGGAAAAGTTAAAAAAAAAAAAAGTGCATCTAAAAACAGCCCTTAATATTAAAACAAAACAATAAAGCTAAAGTCTATCTATCAGGCACAGAGCTTCAACACCTAGTGAGATTTAAAAATGATTCAAATCTAAATACCTATAAAACGCAAGTTTTAATAAAAATAGTGTCAGAAACATAATACCACAATAATACAGGTATTATGAAAATGTTTTCTGCACTCAAAACCTACAATTCTCAAAATGAAAGGAGGATTTACATGATTACTTGAGTAGGAGAGCTGTAAGTAATCCACTAGCAAGCACTGAATAAGTACTGAGACTGCAGTGGCAGGGTTCAGTAAAATGAATTCAAAACACAGGGTGCAATTTCATTGCAATTTAAACTAGTTATTTAAAATACATGAGTGCATAGAGATACAATTTGGATATACATGCAGCACAGTTAATAGCTATCAGGTAGGACAGTTGCAAAGAAGAGAGGTAGGCTTTTCTATCTAGAAAAATCATAGGAAAAGTTAACCATAACGTACTAGCAGACAATTTTCTATGAAAGTATGAGAAAGATATTTATTGTTTTGGCAAAACACAAAAAACTGGATGGACTGTACTTCACACTTGGAAAAATAAGTTTCATGTCAGATGCATCCATTTCTATAATCATGTATGCATTTCAAGTCTATGGTTCAGTTATTTTGTAGTTAAATATGACAATTAATTATGATGATGCAGTGGCTAATTAATTTATAATTATTTCTCTGTTTTTCTCCCTTTTGTCCATTACCCTAAACTTTAGGATTCTTGACATTTTCCTCTCCATCTTAATTATACATAGTTGTTCTTAATTTTTAAAGAATATCTGCTAGTTTTATTTCCTGAGTCGTTAAGTTTACTGCCACAAAAAAATACACAACAATGATCTTTGTTAAACTATCTACAAATTACAATTTAATTCAACTAACAATCCATTGTTAATTTATATACAACATACTAGTAGTGCAAAACACTGAACTAAGTGCTAAGAGAAAAATAAGGACAAATAAGAAAGTCCATTTTTTTCAGTTTCACAGAGAAGATAAATGAAGACCACAAACACACATAGTTTTCTCATTTGTAAGATGGAGATATCTTCTACTTCACATGTTTGCTTAAAGAAGCTAAGTAAATCACAATGTCTGATCCTTGATAAGCATTTAATAAATGGAAACAGGTGTTGCTGCAACCACTACTCCTGATCCACTTTTACAATAATAAGTCTAAAACTAAAATACATTGTATAACATGCTGTAGCATTTACTACACACCTATCCACAAGGAAAAAAAGATAGTTTAAATAACCTACTTATAAAATGATAAACTAAGTAACTTTACAGAAAACTTTTTAAATGGTAAGACATACTTTTGGAAATTAAAATATAAGATATTAAATACTTTGAAATAAGGCATTCTAAAAATATTCTGTCACAAACTTTTTCTTTTCCTTTTTTTATTTAAACATAGTTGATTGTACCTATCTGTGAAGTACAGAGTTGAATATCAATAACTGTGTGCAATATATGATGCTCAAATCAGGTTAATTAGTATATTCAACATTATACAATGTAATCGTTTTTCATGGCCCTTTACCAATTCCTCCCTTAACCCCCACGACTTCCTCCTTTCCCACCTCTGGTAACCTCAGTTCTGTTTTCTCCTTTTGAAAGTCCAACATATCATGTCACAAACTTTTTTCTACTATACCAAATAACTAACATATAATTAATTTGTTTAATGAATACCTAAGAAGCAAATATCAATCACTGAGTGATCCATCTTGAGTAACTGCTTTCTGATTGACTTATGAACCCATTTTATCCTTCAAATGTAGGAGGGTCTATCAGTCTCATATTTCTATTAGTGGAATGACCCTTTTAGCAATTATTTGCCACTCAGTAATCTTGGTAAAAGTTATTTTGCTGGAATTATTTGGAAGCAATGGGAGAAAGGTACATTAGAAATTACTTTTTAAGAGTTAGGGGCCGGCCCCTGGCTCACTTGGGAGAGCATGGTGCTAACTTCAAGTCAAGGGTTAGGATCCCCTTACCGGTCATCTTTTAAAAAAAAAGAAAAAAGAGTTAGTAGGGTTAATAGCCTAGTTAGCTCAGTTGGTTAGAGTGTGGTGCTGATGACACCAAAGGCCAGGGTTTGATCCCCGGCCAGCTGCCAAAGAAACCCCCAAAAGAAGTAACCCAATATAAAAGTGGGAAGAAGATACATTAATAAACATGCAATTTATAAGAAAATTACAAATTTTTAGCAAATGCAAGGAAATGTCTAATCTCACTAATAAAAGAAATACATATTAAAATAATAACATGCCATTTTTGCCTACAAAATTTATAAAGGTTGTAACAAATAATATCCTATATTGATAAGTATATTAGGAAATGGCACTCAAATATTACTGGTGGAAATTCAAATTGACTCAGCTTTTCTGGTGGTCATTTCAGCAATGTGTTTCAAAAGCCTTAAAATATGCATATGCTTTGATCCCACATTCTTCTTTAGAAACTCATCTAGGAAAATAATCATGGATGTGAATATAAATAAGCTATAAACACATAATATAGTTTTCAGTAATAAAAAACTAAAAATAACCTAAATAACAGAGATTTGTTAGCTACAGTACAATTTATACAATCAGTCTTTTTTACACAATAATTAAAATACTATATCCTACCACATGGAAATAAGGAGGTATCAAAATAATAGAATACTATGCATCTGTTTAAAAAATGAGAAGGTTCTGTATGTATTGAAATAAAATGATTTTCATCATATATTGTTAACTGGTCTATATTATATATTGCTAATTTAAAAAAAACTTATGCAGAAAAGTGTGAATGGGTGGTACTGTTACTGTAAAAAATAAGAAAAAAGACATATACATACATATACATATTTATTTCATTAAGCATATGAGTACTTCAAAAAGTTTGTGGAAAAACAGAATTAAAAGATAATGTGAATCGTTCTGTGAACTTTTTGAAGTACCCCCACATGTTCCATATGCACTTGAAAAGAATGTATATTCCACTGTTGTTGGGTGGAGTGTTCTGTAAATATCAATTAGATCCAGTGATCGATGGTATTATTCAGTTCTTCCATATCCTTGCTGATTTTTTGTCACTGGTTCTTATGATGACTGAGAGAGAAATATTGAAGTTTCCAACTATAATTGTGGAATGGTCTATTTCTCTTTTCAGTTCTATTGTTTTTTGCTTCATGTATTTTGAAGCTCTGGTGATAAGTGCATACACATTTAGAATTATGTCTACTTGGTAAAATGACTCTTTTTCATTTTGTCCTTCTTTCTCTCTGGTAATCCTCCTTGCTCTAAACTCTACTTTGTCTAATATTTACAGAGTCATTCCAGCTGTCTTTTGATCTGTGTTTACATGTTATATATTCTTCTATTCTTTTACTTTTTGCCTATCTATATTATTATATTTAAACTGAGTTACTTATACGTAGCATATACATGAGTCTTGTTTTTATTTTTTAATCCAGTCTGACACATCGTCTCTTAATTGGCATGTTTAGACCATTTACACATAATGCAATTATAGATATGTTTGAATTTAGGTCTACATTATATTATTTATTTTCTGTTTGATCATTCTTTTATTTTGTTGTTGTTCCTCTGTTTCCCCTTTCCTGCCTTCTTTCTGAATATCTTCTTAGTATTCCATTTTCATTTATCTGTTTGGTTTTTTACTGTATCTTATTATATAGCTTTTTAATAGTTGCTGTAGGACAATATACATACTTAACTTTTCAGTTTACTAGAATTAAAATTTTTCAAGTTCAAGTAGAATGTAAAAATTTTGCCACCATGTAAGAACATATACTTGTATACTACCTTCTTTATACTATAGTTATCACATATATTATAGGAAATGTAATTTTGGCTTATACCTGTCAAACATATTTTTAAGATCTTAAGAGGAGAAACATTTACCCACATTTTTACCATTTCTGTGGCTCTTCATTCCTGCTTGTTTCTCTATGGTATCATTTCCATTAAAAATTTTTCCTTAGCATTTCTTTTAGAGCAGGGCTGCTGGCAACAAAATCTCTTAGTTTTCTTACATGTCAGAATGTTTTTATTTCCCTTCCATCCCTAAAGAATATTTGGCTGTACATAGAATTCTAAGCTGCCAGTTTTCTTTCAGAACTTTAAAAATGTTGTTCCACTGCCTTTAGGCATCCATGGTTTATAATAAAAAATCATTTTTTACCTATATGGAATGTGCAATTTTTCTTTAGCTGCTTTCAAGATTTTTTTGTCTTTGGTTTTCAGCAGTTTGATTATTATATGTGTCTAGGCATGGATTTCTTTATCATATTTAGAGTTTGTTAATCTTCCTCAATCTGTAAGTTTGAATCTTTTGCCATTTTAAGAAGTTTTCAGCCATTATTCAAAACATTTTTTTATACTATACTCTCTTTCTGGGACTCTGATGACATAAATTTTAGACATTTGGGTATTGTCCCACAATCCCTGAGGATCTTTTCTTTTTATTGTTTCTTTTCAATCTTTTTTTCTCTGTTGTTCAGACTGGAAAATTTCTATTAATCTATCTGCAAGTTTACTGACTCTTTCATCTGTCATCTCCATTCTGCTATTGAGCCCATCAAGTGAATTTTTTACTTCAGTTATTATATTTTCCAATTCTGAAATTTCCATTTAGTTCTTCTTTATAGCTTCTGTTTCTTTGCTAAGACATTCTAGCTTTCCATTCACATCAAGAGTGTTCACCCTTAAAATAGCTGCTTTAAAGTCTTTGCTAATTCTAACATCTAGATCATCTTGTGGTTGGTGTCTGTCGATTCCCTTGCTAGTTGTTGAGATTTTCCTGCTTCTTTGTATATTGAGTAATTTTGTATTATATAATTTGGATTGTAACATTATGTTGTGAGACTTTAGGTCTTGTTTAAATAGTTTTGATCCACCTTCTGCGGCTGTATTCCAATGCTAGTTGTTTTCAAAGCCTTTGCAGTGCTATTCTCTGTCCCACATAAGCACTACCCAGTGGCTAGTCTGGACCTAAGCAGTAGCGTACTCTGTAGGTTAGTTCTCAAAGCCTTCAGTACGCTGTTTAGGCTCTGATACACATACATACAGATTGAGGGTGAGCCCAGGCATTCTTACACAACTTTGTGGGATTAGATTCTTGAACTACTACTGATCCTCAATCTCCCTGACACTCTCTGGCTTCCATGGGTGCCCCTTCCTATTTCTCTAGCTAGAACACAAGGTCTTCAGTCTCTTTTGTCTTCCAACATCTGGGTCTGCCTCTGGAGCCAAGAGGCAAGAAAACACAAAGGAGAAAAAAAGCAACAGAAATTTGTTCCATGGTCTTTGGATCATAATTCCTCTGGTGAGAAAGAATTCCTTTCCCTTAGAGTTTTAGATGCCTGCCAGCAGTTGCTACCATCATTACTTAGCCATGATAGAACTGCAGTTTCAGGACAGGGGCTTCCATAGGAGCTGGGGCAAGAGAGAAAGAAAAAATCAAAACAAAACAACTCCCCACCCCAGGGATTTCTCCCACTCTTGGGGCTTGTTGGAGCCCACCTTCCCTCTCCTTAGACCAGAAAAAAGGCTTCTGTTAGAGCTTTTTCTGTTCACATTTAGTGCACAGTTCTGGGATTCATGCCATTTGAAACCAGGCTGGATGACAAGGAAAGAAAAACCCCATGAAACTCACCACTGGATCATTTCTACTTTGAGTTCTGGTTTCTTTCCTCTACTGCTTTGCTCCCTCTTACTTTTAAGAGTCCTCAGAAAGATGCTTTATGCACACTTTCCAGGTTTTTAGTTACATTCAGAGGGTGAAACAGAGTAGTGTGTACTTACTCCATCTTACCTGGAACCAAAACCAGCCTACATTAAATGTTCATTCTAATTAAAAGACAGAACTTATCAGAATGGCTAAAAACAAAATAAAACAAAACCAAGACCCAATTATATGCTTTCTACAAGAGACACACTTTAAATATAAAGACACAGATAATTGGAAAGTAAATGGGTAGGTAAATATATATCATGTAAACAGTGAGCAGATGAAGACAGGGCTAAAACCAACCTCAAGAAAAAGAATAATACCAGTGAGAAGAAATATTTCACAAAAACAAAAAGGCCAATTTGCCAGAAACACATAACAACCATAAATGTATATGTACCTAATAATAGAGCTTCAAAATAACTGAAGAAAAATTGACAAAATTAAAGGGAGAAACAGTCAATTATATAATCATAATTAGAGATTTTCACATTCCTTTCTCAGAAATATATAAAACAAGAAAAAAATCAGTAAAGACACAGATGACACAACAACCACCTTGACCTACCTGATATTTATAAAACACTATACCCAACAACTGAAAAATATGTATTCTGTACACCAAGACAGACCATATTCTGAGCCATACTATATCTCAATAAACTTATAAAGACTGAAATCATACACAGTATATTCTCTGAGTTCAGTGGAATTAAATTGGAAATCAATAACAATAAGATATCTAAGAAACCCCCAGAATTTTGGAAATTAATAACACACTGCTAAATAATCCATGGGTCAGAGAAGAAATCACAAGGAAAATTTTAAAATATTTCAAATTGAATGATAACAAAAGATGTGGAATGATGGTCCCAATATATCATCAAGTAAAAAGTGGATTAAAATAAAATGTACAGTATTGATCTATTTTTATTGTTAAAAATAAGCTATGTATATATAATTAGAAATATGGCTACAAAAAATATATGCTAACAATGATATATTTTACTTTTGTAATTTAAAAAATTTAATGTTAAGTGAGCCCTGAGTGCTCATTATGAGTGATTTTTCTCCTTTTTGCTTACCTGCATCTTCCAAATGCTTGATTTTTGAACATTTATTTTGTTTCAATAACTATATTTTCATTTTTATAATTTCTATGCATTTTAGAATTTTCAAATTCATCTGTTCTTTTTCATAATCTCCAACTCTTGCTTTATGGATTTCTTCCTTTATATCTTCAAATATTTTAATTTTACTTTTAATTTTTTATTACAGAAAATTTCAAATATATAAAAATTTAGAAAAATCATATAATAAACCCTCATATATCCATCATGGCTTCAACAGTTATGAAATGCTTCCCACCAAATGATTTTGAAGCAAATCCCAGTTCATATCATCTTATCTATAATATTTCAGTATGTATTTATAAAAAATAAACTACTTATAAACATAACCTAAACATAATGGTCACACCTGAATTTTTTAATAATGTATTTGTTGGGTCTATGAATTATTTCTGTCTTGGTACTGAATTTGCTTTTGTGTTTATAATGTTTCTGTGAAATTATCTTCAAAAGGAATCATCTTTTGTGAGAATCCTGGCATTGTAATGGAGATCTCCATATGGGTGGTTTCTAAAATACATACATCCTCCTTACCTGAGTCTGAACTATTCGGGAAAACATTGAGTAGCAGGAGCCTACAGCTTATTATATTTTGTGGGAAAATAATAATGTATTCCTAGCCCATATTCTAAAACTCAATCAATTTCCCCAAATATTACTAAAACACTTTTAAAACCTATGTGACAATCTACCAAGAATTTCTGCATAACAGAAAACACATAAAACACCAATTACCTATTTATTTTAATACTCAATGAACTTATAGTGGTGTGAGTGTAAGCAGTTTATAATAATAATGTATCTCATTTGATAAGAATTACATTTCCTTCCTACACTGCAAAAAGCACTTGCTATAATGTAAATAGGATTTCTGCTTCCAACCATGTATGAGCAAGAAGATCCAGAATTACCCTCATCCTATAAACCAACAGGAAACTAGATAAAATATGTAAAATTGTTTTAGGACACTGGACAACAAGTAGAGTAGGATTATGTCTCCTGAGAAAAAGGAAACAAACAAGGTAAGCCTGACCATCACATTGACTTTCTTGTTGGAGGCAATTTCCAGACCACAGTGCAGGGAGGGGGAACCCAGCCATGCAGCCCAAAGGTTACTCTAAGTTGAGAAGACAGACCAAAGCTCAGGTAGGCAGGAGTGTCTAGAATTTGCAGAGCAGTACAACAAAGAAGAGGGAGCTAACCAAACTAGAAGCTCTAGAAATCTGTATAGTAGTTCCCTTGAGTCTTTGGCAGAATACCGGCTTGCACACATACACAGGGTACAATTCCACAAGGCCAGAGAACAAATTTTAAGGAAAAGGTAATTATCATGAGCAGTAAGTTTTTAAAAGTTCATAAAGCTAACACAAGGCTGGGAATCTTTCAAGCCTCCTACAGCTAGAGTAGGGAGAACTCATTTAGTACATAGGGCATTTAGTGGAAATCCCAGAAGGATCACATCCCTTAGGAGTGGGACTAAACTAGCCCTAGAGTAATGGCTACTCTAGAGCTACCCTTGAAAAGCTTAAAAACAGGCCTAAAAGGGATGAAACTGTTCTGTAAGTAGCTTACTAACTTCCAAAATAAAGCCTAAAACTTTTTAAAGGAATATAAAAAAATCCAGCACTCAGCAAATGAAACCACAATGCCCATCCAATCAAAAATTACTACACACATAAATAAGCAGGAAAATGTGATACAAAACTAGAACAGAATTAAGTCAAGAAAAACAGACCCAGAACTTACAGATATGATGAAGTCAGCAGACAAGAATGCTAAAACAGCTATTATAAATATGCTAAATTTGCTCAAGGACTTAAAGAAAAACTTTAAGGTAATGAATAGAAAAATGGAAGATAAGAAGAAAGAATCAAATGGAACTTGTAGTGATGAAAAATACAATAAATGAGATGAAAATATCACTAGATGAGATTAACAGCAGATTAGATAATACAGAAGAAAAGATCAGTGAACTTGGGGACATAACAGTAGAAACTATCATAGTGGATACAGAAACTAAACCTTTCACCTGAAACTCCAAGTAACGTAAATGTTTTCAATAGCAGTTACATGTAGACTCATTACAGCAGATTTCCCATTTGGATAGGAAATTTCAGTAAAATCTAAATATTTGTCATACCAAATATTCACATAGTCGATACAGAAATATAAGTATGCTGAGATCTTGTGTGGTTTACTAGTTCCAAACCAGTGTTTGTTTCTCAGTATGGCATATGTAGTGCCAGCTGAGCCCACAAAATACATTTGGCTCGGAATTCAGTCTCTTACAAGAGACTACTGACCTGAAGCCTGGGGCAGCAGGCAGCTCAGTTCCAGGCCAGGATTCTGAGCAGAGAGCAGAGTGGCATTTTTCAGACTTGTAGCCTTGGAAAGGAGCCCAGTTCCTACTCCATGAATGGGTCTTCACATGGATAGCTACACTCTTGTGGATGTTAAAATTCTTGCCTCTAAGGTATACATTTGGTCCAAAATCCACCCCTTGATCCAGAGATAAAGAGGTCTCTGTGGGAAGGAGACATCTCAAATCTTCCTTACACTATGGGTCCTCTCTTCATTTTTGGTACTTGGTGACGTCCTCTTCTTGTATTTGAAACTAGCTATATATGTCTTTAATGTTTAAATATTTTATTCAACATTTCTAAAATTTTGAAGTAGAAAGGAAAATTCTTATATCTGCTCAGTTTGTCTTCTCAACCAGAAGTTCTAGATAAAACTTTTGTAATAAGAAAATAACCAATAAGAGTACTATCAAAAGAAGTTGTCTCCATGTTCTAGTGAATTCTGAGAAGAAAAGTAATCCCAATTTTGTTTTGAGAATATTAATGGGGGAATTCAGGGCACTAAAAAAAAAGAATATTAATGGGAACTAAAAAAAGGGTCTGAGGATTGAGAATCTGAACTTGACCTTCAAAAAGAAACATCACTCTCTCAAAATTGTATAATACTTCACTCATCTAAAAAAAAAAAAATAGCTTACAATATCACATTGTTTTCAGTTTTAATAAAACTATATTTTTACTATTATTTTTCAAAATATATTTTATCACTCCTACATTATATCTATTCAAAATGTAATTTGTCATTCTGATATTATTTAAATAATAAAATTACCTCTGTGTTTATTCAGAAGCTTGTAGCCTTCACAATATCTGCCTGATGAAGTCATCATCGTGGCTGTGTCAAGATAAGAGTATGCTGCAGCAAAATCAAACTCCTTTTTACCATCCCACCAACCTTTCTGCTTAGCATAGTTTCTCATGCCTGGGTGCTCCTGATCAATCTTGGTTGTTATAGAAAGCTGATTAGAAATATTACGAACTCCCTCTATTTTAAAAAGAAGCAGAGAAGGAAAAAGAAAAGTTACATTTAACATAAAATATTTATCTGTACATTATGATTCTTAACCACTATTTAAATGTAAATACAAACTTCTAAATTTTGTGCCATGTGCATTTATTGAATATTCAAATGATAAATGAATTACTTCTTAAAATTCATTTTTTTATCTTGAGATAATTGTAGATTCATGTATAAGTATAAAAAATAGTACAAGGAGATACTGTATACCCTTTACCCTAATGATAACAACTTGCAAAACTATAGTGTTATATCACAACCAGAATGTTGGTATTGATAGTCAAGATAAAGAATACTTGCATCACAAGGCTCCTCATGTTGCCCTTTTATAGCCACACCCACTTTTCTCACTTCCCCACCCCTCATTAACTGCTGACAGCCACCCTGTTCTCCATTTCTATAACTGTCATTTAAAGAATGTTATATAAATGGAATAATTTTTTACTCAGCATAATTCTCTGAATATTAATCCAGATTATTGCACATATCAACAGTTCATTCCTTCTTATGGCTGAGTAGTATTCCATGGTATGGATGTACTACAATTTGTCTAACCATTCACAAGTTAAAGGATATCTTAGTTGTTTCCAGTTTTGGGTCATCATGGAAAAAGCTGCTATAAATATTTGTGTATGGGTTTTTGTGTAAAGTGTTTTTATTTCTCTGGGATAAATGCATGGAGTGAAAATACTGTGTCGTATGGTAGTTGCATGTTTAGTTTTTCAAGAAACCGCCAAATTGTTTTCCAGAGCAGCTGGCTGTACATTTTTACTAGCAGTAAATGAATGTTCCAGTCTCCACATTCTCACCAGCATTTGGTGATATAATTATTTTTTATTTTAACCATTCTGATAGAGGTCCACTGATATCTCACTGTGGTTTTCATTTGCATTTTCCTAATGGTTAATAATGATGAACATCATTTCATGTGCTTATATGATGTCTGTATATCCCTTTAAGTGAAATGTCTCTTTATACCTTTGCCTGTTCTCCAATTGGATTGTTTACTGTTGAATTTTGAGTGTTCTTTATATATTCTAGATATTAGTATTTTCCATAAATTACTTTTAAAAGATAATCATAAATAAGTTTAGAACAGATATATTAGGTTTCCAAAATCTTATAAATAGAAACTGTTAAAAACTAAGTTATAAACAAAACTTTCAACTAAAATCCAAAACAGAAAAAACAATAAAAGCCTGTTCTAAAGAGATCATAGTAGATAAAAGAGATCATGATAAATGAAAATTAGTAATGTTTTAAAACTGACTTAGAAGAACTGTCTGCCAAGTACAAAACCATTAAATTACTCTAATGAAGTCATACTTGGGATTTTCTCAGTACAAAAACTCAACTTGAGTCATAATAGAATCACAGACAGAGAAGAGGAATTTTCCATCTAAGAGATAATTCCCTACAGTTTAACAATTTAGTTCTTGGGCTCATTTAGTAATAGGAAGAGAAACTAGTTGGCAAAATTAATCTATAACTGGATAATCAGACACATTGAAAGTGTTAATTTTGGATGGCCAGGTGAGGCTTTTTCGATAATGTGCTCATTCATTTCTCTCTTGCATGGAGCACTTTTAACTTTATTAAAAGTGCTCCATTGTACATTCAGGCCAATTAGCACAAAAAGAGAAATAGTTCAGTTTTATGTATTAGTAAACATAAAATATACAAAACAAAATATAAAACATAAAATATAAAACAAAATGTCCATCAAAACAACTGGCAATGACCTATTTTGAAAAATAACATCAAATTCCCCAAAGCTCAAGCCTACTTTCATGAAACCTTTCTGAACTCCAGCTCACAATGACCATTCCATTCTCTAAATATTCGCATCATCTACATGTCTGTATGATTCATGCACATTTAACATTTTTTACAAGTATATCTTATCTCCCTAGTAAAAGTAGGAGATCCAGAAGGTAAGTACACAAAAAGATGTGATTTTTCTTGAACACAAGGCTGTACTCTAGTGAAAGAACAATGAACTGGGAATAAGTACAGAAAGATTAGTCATTTTACATCTTTGGATTTCCTCACTTGAAAAATGAGAATAATATATGATCACAAAGAAACCATGGGAAAGAAAAAACAAAGCATTCTAAAACAATCAAATTGTGTTGTCTTACGATATCAAATTTTTATGTTTTACTATTGTATCAACATACCCTTTCTAACCACTAATCCACAGACACCTATTCCGAG
Source organism: Cynocephalus volans (assembly GCF_027409185.1). Lineage (NCBI taxonomy): Eukaryota > Metazoa > Chordata > Mammalia > Dermoptera > Cynocephalidae > Cynocephalus > Cynocephalus volans. The sequence goes on along the minus strand of NC_084460.1, from coordinate 241,942,383 downwards.
CTCCATTCCCCTTTCTTCACCTCCATACTTACACATGATACAATTTTGGAGTTCAGCTCAAAGATGAAAAAACAGTAAGAGGTTATTAAAAAGTGAAAAAGTACTATAAAATGGCCAAAAGCTGCTACACAGAAAGTACATACAAGTTATACGAACTTCATATTCACAGAGATAACACGACCTTTTTAATCTTTTTCAAGAAAGCTCTTTATAGTGCTCTTTCACTCTTCTTTCAAATTTTAAAATTTCCCTTGCAGTTCAACCCTTCATTGCACTGGATTATAAATCTTGAAAGACAATTAAATGCAATATCTGCAGTTAAGGGTGCATTTTATTAATTGTAAAACAAATTAAATCATGAAAACTTGTTCAAACCTTGTACTTTTTCTGCTGCCCAGTACTTCCCTGCAGTCTCCAGAATCCAGGCTTCATTCCTATCAGCTATCAGGAAACTGTTGTGATAGCTAAATGCCATTGTATCCTCTGTACAATTTCCACCCTGGCCATATTTTTCTAATAAATCAACAATTATATTGAGGGCTTTTTCAGCTGTATCAGCTCTTTCAAGGCCAAGTCTAAAATAAAAATATTAAGGTTCTCAGATTAAAATAAACTTCTTTTTTCTCAAATAATTTCATGCTCATGAGATTTACATTTAAAGTAGAAATTCCTTCATGTTAACAGATAACATGAAATATAACTTTTAAGCTTTTTTTCCTGAAGTCAATTTGAAATCATGAAAACAGTTTTTGGAGTCAAACAGACCTATGTTCAAAGTCTAAATAGAGCCTCAGGTGTCTCATATGTAAAAGGAGGACTATAAAATATAACCCATGAGATTATTTTGAGAATTAGTTAAGGTGGAATAAAGGACATTAGGTAATTCCAATGAATCATAATTTCCAAATCCTTCCTTTCTCCCAATTAATGATATTTGAGAGTCATGAAATTGCATGCCAGTATTTCCCTGAAGCATTCTTGATACGAACTATAAAGAATCAAAGTCTGAAAAAAGAAAAAATAGAAAAATAAAACAAGAGTTACACCAAAATTTTAAATTTAGACAAGTTGTATAGTGCAAAAACATAACAGAAAAATAACCTGACAAGGTCCATGCCCAGTAGTGCTTCTTCAGTACAAACTTCTTCTCTTCCCCATACAGCTTCATTCCCAATGCAAACTCCATGCTCATTGGCTCCCATTTCTGCCCCCCACAACCAAGCTGGGCGACTAAGGACAACAGCATATGTTTCAGGAACTTGATCAATTTCTATATAAGTACACTGTAAAAAAAGTCATAGCAACAAACACAAAACCAAAAAAGAAAAGTTATCAAAAAATATAATTTAAAAAATCAGTCAGAAGACATAACCATTATGAAAGAGATAAATGAAATATAGCTATATTGAAATTTTAGTAATAAAGGCATTTCTCTTAAAACTTAATTAGAATTTACCCTAAGCACTTATTTATTCAAATATTTGCTGAGCATCTCCTATTATAAAGCATTCTCCCAAGAGATTTGTTAGTTACAAAGATGAATCAATACAGATCTTGCTTTCAGGAAACTAAGACTTGTACATTAATTAAGATATAAGAAAATATAAAGTATAAGGTCCATGAAAAGAAGTGAAGATGAGGTGATATGGAAGCTCAGGAGAGATGATTTCTAGTTGTGAGATCTTTAAACATTGTTGTAGAAGAAGACGTATGTAAGTTGAAACTTAAGGAAGCAATTCTCAACCTCAATGTCCAGTGTTTCTTGATGAGTGATCTCAGTACCTATTTGGTAGCCTTTAAATAGTAGCGTATTGCTATAGAAACCCATGTGACATGTGGAAGTCACCCATGAGGTATGTCCACGCAGTAAAAAGAATAAGAACCACTGGTTTACAAGACTGGCTAGATTTAAATATGAAGAGATAAAGTGAAAATGGTATTCCAGAGGAATAAATAGTCTCACCAAAGGAAGAAAATATGGCCTTGTATACAAAAAATGTCTAATATTTAACATATTTTAATATTAGTATATCAATAAAATAAAATCCAAAAAGTACATAACTTAGCAATAAAAGCATAATATTAAACTCTCATGTTAAATAGGTTTTTAAAATACATTTTTGAAAGAATCCTTTAATTAATGTGTATTCTACCAAGTGACTGCATAAAATGCATGTTGATAGTATTATTGCAGGGCCTGATAAACCTTTTTTGATGTGCCATAAAACTGTTATTCTCAGCGTCTGAAATGATTTTTCTTATTCTACATCAATCAGAATCCTTTTTGTCCATCAAACTCCAGCTGAAAACTGAACTCCTAGTGACTTGATCCCTAGTCTGAATTAAATGTTCCTCTTCTGCTGCCACAGCATGCTGTTCTTACTTAAATGCAGCATTTAAGCCATCCTATTTTATAATAGGGTTAGTTACATACACATCCTATACCTTTTTTACTCTTTTATTTTTATTGAAACATAATTGATTGCACACATCTGTAGGGTACAGCATTAACCTATTCCTATATCAGATTCTAAGCTCCCGGAAGACAGAGTTTCCAAGTCTTGACAGCTGACTTTAAATCTCTTGCCCTATCTAACATACTCGCATATGGAAAGCATTCAAATATTTGATCATAGAATTAACAATTTTTATTACTGTTATTTCAACTTCCTCCAGATCACTGAAATAAAATCCCAGAAGTCTATTTTTTATTCAAATTATTTTTCAAATTTAAATTCTTGAATTTTAACTTCTATAGTCTCTGCCAAATTGCTAGCTAAGAACAGAAATAACAGTTTGTAATATTTTTAAAGAAGCATGTAGCTAACAAAATATGTATTTCACCTACCTTAAGATGTTCTCCCAGGTTATCATGAACTGCAGCAGGAAAATAAACTACCTCTTGTACTTCATCAGAGAGTCTATCTGAATTTTTTCCAAAAATAATCCTGTTATCAAATGTTGCTGGAGGTAATGCCACGAAAGTGTCACAGGAACACGGTTCCATTTTTTAAACTAAAAATCATAAGAAAGTTTCAAAATAAAAAGAGAAAACATTTTTAAGTACATACAAAACAAAGAATCTTACTTGATGACCAGGTATATTATTGCCATATCCAATAAAGGATTTTCATTAAAGTTTTAAACTTCATATACTACAGTACAAAAATCAATAAGAGTATGACTTGGGAATCAATCTTGTACTACAATAATTAATAAGAAAATGGCAGTGAGAACTACCTTCTTCTAGTCTACAGTTCAAATCATTTTCTAAGACCTTTCTTTCCCAATGTCTTCCCTGAATTTCCTTTCACTGTTTCTATTTTGGGAATTCCTTATACGTAGCTCTACTGTTATAAAGGCTATATTCTACTATATTTGTGTGTGTATTATATATAATTAATATATTCATTATGTACACACACACACACACACACACACACACACACACACACATTCCCTTCCTGTACAATGAAATTCTGGAGGGCTGGAAGTGTGCCTTTTTAATTTTTGTATTCTCATCACTGGAACTTATCTTATGGAAAAAAATCTATATACCTAGTATTTCCTCAAAGAAAGGAAGAAAGGGCCTCCTTTGACCTGGGGAAGAAGACACACAGACTACAATAATGGTAAGACTGAAATTTTGAAACAGACTCATTAATTCCAATACAAAAATATGTCAATAAAATTCCAATTGTTAATATTTCTACGAGAAAGTTCACACATGTAACTTCTAAATTCTGATTGCTGAATTTAATATGTAATTATGTCTTCGATTGTAATTTGGAAAATCTTAAATCCTCAGTTTTAGTAGAACACCTAAGTGTCCTATACTTTTTATTTTGCTTTCAGAATGAACACATTGTTTGATAAATTTTCTTCTTTCCTTTACTTTATAATGTTCAACCTTAGAATGGCTTTACACAGGCATATATTACCAATTTAAAAACAAAATTTAAATCTAATAAAAGTTTCATTAAAAAGAAAACAAAACGATCCAAGAAACAAAGATGATAATCTATGTATATTCTTCCCCAACAGAAGGGATCTCAAAGGAGACGCTCTCTTCCTACCTTTAAGGAAATACTGGGTGCATAAGATTTTTTCTCTATAAGTTCCTGTGACGAGAATACAAAGATTAATAAGACCTGCTTCCAGACCAGAAGGATCTCACTGTCCAGTAAGAGGATTCATATACTGTATGTACACTTCAGCCTGACACTCTTAAGGGTTTTTCTCTTCTCAGTGATGGGAAGAGAGAGAGGTTACCATTGTTTCTGTTCTTTTCTTTGTGTATTTCAGTCTTTATGTCCTGGATCTCCTTCTATTTGTGTTCCATAGCTCCACCACTACATAACCTTGGCAGGCTATTTAATCCCTTTCTCTATGCCTCTTGCATCATCAGTAAAATAAAAGATACTATCTAATGGAGCTATTATAAGAATTTCTATATTTATGTTTATTTTTTATTTTTGAGACTCATCAAATGCAGTAGTGAGAAGGGAGTAAAGAGTATAACAAGGAGTTTGATCTGTAACTGACTCTGAACAATGAATTGAGATAACTCTCTACCTTCAAACAAGCTAGTTTTTATATTGCTAACAGAATACTTAATTTACATAAGCGCTTATTTTTAAGCCAATTAAACAGAGCTTTTTTTTTTTTTTTTTTTTGGCGGCTGGCCGGTATGGGAATCTGAACACTTGACCTTGGTAAGAGTTTAATAAGAACATGCAAAGCATTTTGCACAGTCATGGAACATAGTAGACACTCAAGTGAAAGATATTATTATTTGGCAGAAGAGTAAATTTCTCACAAAAGGTTTACTTTTAACATCACCCCCTCTAAAGGACTTGGTTGGTGACTTCCGTACAGCAGTAGCAGCCAAGTCCACTCAAAACCCTGGAGTCTCTAGGGCCATCAAAGTGCACTAGGTGACCGGAGCTGTCTGAGTGTGGTCGTAGGAGAAGCTAAGGAAACTTGCCCCGTAGTTAGAATAGCATCTAGCCCACTGAGGAGGTAAAGCCTTGAGAGCCTTTACTAACTCCTAACGCGTATCCATCATCCAACAAACGTCTACTGAATGTCCTTCTGCTCCAGGCACGTACAGCTGGAAACAGCAGGGAACAAAACAAAAAGGGTCCCTCCTCTTTGTGGAACTGATATTCTGTTTCACACGCTTTCAGAAACGTCACATCGTCTGATCCTCACAAATGTAATACAGTTAGGACGAGGATTACTATCTCCATGACACAGGTCAGAAAACTGGTGCACCAGCAAAAGAAACAATTAAAAGAGTTAAAAGACAACCAACAGAGTGGGAGAAAATATTTGCAAAATATACATCTGACAAAGGATTAATATCCAGAATATATAAGGAACTCAAACAACTTTACAAGAAGAAAACTAGCAACCCAATTAAAAAATGGGCAAAAGAGCTAAGTAGGCATTTCTCTAAGGAAGATATCCAAATGGCCAACAGACATATGAAAAAATGCTCAACATCACTCAGCATCCGGGAAATGCAAATCAAAACCACATTGAGATACCATCTAACCCCAGTTAGGATGGCTAAAATCCAAAAGACTATGAATGATAAATGCTGGCGAGGCTGCGGAGAAAAAGGAACTCTCATACATTGTTGGTGGGACTGCAAAATGGTGCAGCCTCTATGGAAAATGGTATGGAGGTTCCTTAAACAATTGCAAATAGATCTACCATACGACCCAGCCATCCCACTGTTGGGAATATACCCAGAGGAATGGAAATCATCAAGTCGAAGGTATACCTGTTCCCCAATGTTCATCGCAGCACTCTTTACAATAGCCAAGAGTTGGAACCAGCCCAAATGCCCATCATCAGATGAGTGGATACGGAAAATGTGGTACATCTACACAATGGAATACTACTCAGCTATAAAAACGAATGAAATACTGCCATTTGCAACAACATGGATGGACCTCGAGAGAATTATATTAAGTGAAACAAGTCAGGCACAGAAAGAGAAATACCACATGTTCTCACTTATTGGTGGGAGCTAAAAATTAATATATAAATTCACACACACACATACACACATACACACACAAACCGGGGGGGGGGGGAAGAAGATATAACAACCACAATTATTTGAAGTTGATACAACAAGCAAACAGAAAGGACATTGTTGGGGGGGAGGGGGGGAGGGAGAAGGGAGGGAGGTTTTGGTGATGGGGAGCATTAATCAGCTACAATGTATATCGACAAAATAAAATTAAAAAAATAAATAAATAAATAAAAATAAAAAAAAAATAAAATATGAAAAAAAAAAAAGATAAAAAAAAAAAAAAAAAAAAAGAAAACTGGTGCACAAAAGTTTTGCAACTCGAGTCAAGAGTTCACAGAAAGCGGTCGGCTCGAACTTCAAGCACCTCTTGCAGAAGACCCGCCGCCGTACACCTCGCACCCCAGCCGGCCGCGCTCAAACTGCAGCTGGCACAGCTGGGCCCGGAGCCCCACGGACAGGCAGCGCCGCGCCCCACTTCTGCCTCCCCAGTTCCTACCTCAACTGTTCATGCCCTTCCCCCGTGCACGCCCCTCACCTGGCCTTCCAGCCACCCAAAGTGACAGGGAGAAAGGGAGAGGAGTTGCCGTCAGAAGTTTCAGTTGCCGGAAGTTGTCACCTTTGACCTCGGAAGTTCCCGCTGAGGTTGGAGGCGCAGTTCCGGGTAGGCGGGAGAGTTGTTTACTTTGCTCACAGATCTAGCCGCTGCCTTCCCCAGCTCAGGCTTCAAGATGGGGAAGTCCTTCGCCAACTTCATGTGCAAAAAAGACTTTCATCCCGCCTCCAAATCCAACATCAAAAAAGTGAGTAACGAGACCCTGGGAGGGACTGGCTCCCTGCGGCTGGGTTCCCAGAGGCTGCTGAGACTGCTGATGTCTCTGGGTTCCCTGGGACAATCACCTCTTCTCCAGGCCTAAAGCCCTGGTTCTCTCGCCTTTTCTCCGCTGAGTGACTCGCTGACGAAGCGGGTCCTCAACGTTTATGCTACATCCGCGAGGAGATGGGAGATCCTCGTCGGTTCTGTGGGGTAGAAAATAAACCCATAAAAGTGGAGGCAGATGTTAGAGTTCCTCAGTACACTTCTTTAACCTGATTCTGGTTTTGTTTTTTCACATCCCAGGGGATCACGGCTTCCTAGGTCTGCACCCTGTACAAAAAAGACTGCCTGTTTATTTAAGATAGATGTTAAAAGATAAATTCACCCCTTGCCCCTACTCTTCATCCAGCCCGATAATGTAGCCTCTGTTTGGTGATCTCGTTGAAGTTTAGCGTTTTGAATAATTGATTACAGATCTGCTAGGTGCAGTACAGAAAGACGTGCTGAACATTTATTTATTTATTTATTTATTTTATTTTGTTTATGGCGGCTGGCAGGTGCGGGAATCCGAACCCTTGACCTTAGTGTTATAACACCGCTCTCTAACCCACTGAGCAACGGGCCCGTGCTGAATATTATACCAGTGAAAAAGTGAAGTAGAAAGTGTCTGAGTTATTCATTCTAGTTATTCCAGCACAGTCATTTTTAGTCCTGAGACCTTGCACGAAACCTTTCATATCTCTGATCCTCAGTCTTCTAATCTATAAATTAAGAATAATTGATATCAGTTGTCTTGACTTGTAAAATTGTTTTTGAGGATTAAATGAGATGGTGTAGATAAAGGATTTGAAACCTATCACTGTGCCCACCACACAGACCGGGTGCTCAATAAAATTTTAATTCCCCTACACAAAAACTTGTGAAAGTGAACTAAGCTTTCTGTTGTTTTTAAAACCAGTTACAGTGAGTTATATATAGTTTATATATATTTAAAGTATGTTGCCATTTATGTAAAAAGAATGTGTTTCCATGTGTTATATATGTATTCTTCTACATATATGTGCATTAGAACATCTTCAGAAGAATATACAAGAAATGGATAACATTGGGTACCTGTGAATATAGCTACTTAATTTAAAAAATAAGTAACTTTTAAAAACTGAAACTTGCTATAAAGCATTCTGTGATACCAGCCTTACTCCTTGCTCCCCCAAATTAATCACTGTTTTATTCTGTTTCTTTAACTTGGACATATTTCTATGGACATATTTCTTTAACTTGGACATGTTTCTATTTCTAATGCCCAAGAGATACCAGAGGAAAGGATCTGGGTCAGCCTCAACGCACCCCGTTCTCTTACCAGGTTCTTGACTGCCACAGGAAAGAATTCAAGAGCAGAGTCACAGTGGAAAGTGAAAACAGGCTTTAATATACAGAGTAAGAAGTACAGACTTTGTAAGAAAAGTGCAGCCTAGCTCCACAGACTGAGAAGGGCCCACACTAAGTTTAATACGAAAGCGGAAATACACTCTTAAAGTTTACTACAAAGTGCAAACTGGCTCAAGAGAGTGAGCAGCTGCCTGCTAAAAGCAAGTTTAATACAAAAATAAAGCATGCACACCTTGCCAGCAAGATGTGGGTTGGTCCCAGGGAAAGTGAGCAACCAACCCTGCTTTCTACTTTTATCGTCTAATACATATTCATACTGTCTAATGTATATTCTACTATGGGGGTGATTCCGTTATGTGACATAGTCTTGCATGTGCTCAGTTGGTCTTTTTTAAAGCATGCTCATTGGTCAAATTCCACCATATGCACTAAATATATTAAAGAATATTCAGTCTCTAGTGCCGCCAGTGGAAGGCCATTCAAAAGATAAATTTCGCTTTATTGAGCATGCTTCACCACTAGCCTATGTCAGTATGCATAAACTCCTCTCTACTGAACATGGTCAGCCACTGGTCTTGCATAAATCTGTCCCCTATAGGCTCAATCTCTCCATGTTGGTACCATGTTACAATAATCAACAATGACTCTCCTCTAGGGGAGGGCAAAGTGGAGGGGTCTGAGGCTTTGGGGAGTGGTTTGAAACTCAAACCCTTGGAAACTGAGCACCTGCTATCTCACAAGTACCAAACTTTGTTATTATTTATTCACAGAATTTATATCTCTTCATTTTTATTATGAAAAATTTAAACATACTGAAAGTCATGATTTTTTGTTAGAAGATTCTGAGCATTTTGAAGGCAGTAATATGTTTTATATATATATATAACATAACACACACACACACACTTTTTTTTTTTCCTTGGTGGCTGGCCAGTATGGGGACCTGAACCCATAGCACTATGCTCTAACCAACTGAATTAACCAGCCAGCCCATTTTATTACTTCTTATTCCAGTTCATTACTTCAGTATTTGAGCTCTTAGGCAATTGAGACAAGTGAAATAACTTTGTAAAATCTAAAGTTTTAAATAAATGGTAGTTATTCTGTTAGAAGTAATATGTTATTCTACGAGGCAATGAACCTTTTAGTTCTCTGTTGCATTGTTTACATTTTGAGCTTCAGTGCAAATTCCAGACATGTGCCTTTTACTTCCTATCCCAAGTGTACGTTTTTCTTCTACTAAATAGCATTGCAGTGAATGAAACTTTCAGAAACTTATTTCCAAAGAAATTTTTAGTATATTCTGTTCCCAGTGGGTTCTCTTTCATTTCTGTTTTTGCTTTTATCTCTATATAAATCCTTCTTATCCACATCTCCAATTGTGTCCTCATAGATACTTTCTACTTCAGTTACGAACAATAGAATGTGGACTTTTTACCTTCACCACTTTTATGATTTTGAGTATCTCACATAAAGACACATTTAACTTGTGATGTTTGTGCCCCTGGGCAACTCCAGAACATCTGATATACCTCTGTCTTGTCTCTTTGTCTCTTCTCTTCTCTCTTCCCTTTTTTTTTTTCAACTACTTTCATTTCCTTTCCCTTTTTTCTTCTCCTCCTCCTCTGTTTTTCCTGTCTTAGGGTGGCATCTGTGACCATTGTTTAACCCTAATGGTTGTGCCCTGTGCTAACGAGTTATCTAGATTAGATGTATTTTATGGAGAGAGATGCTTGTTCTGTTCTCTCAAATAATGTGGGAACTGAGTACAGGAAGCTATTGGACTACACATGCTCAGGGTGGTTCTCAACCTTGACATTTTTGCCTGAAAGTTTGCCTATTTTGAATGGTTAGATTTAAGGACTTATATCAAGGCAAAAAATCATATTTTTCAGGTGTTATTTTGTGATGATGTCATTATGACCAAATTAGGTTTTGTTGTAAACTGTAAATAATATCATTTTATATTTTATTATAAAAGAAAAGCAAACTTCCTATTTAATTTAAATCCAACTACTTAACTTACATTTTTTAATTTACTCATTTAGGTATGGATGGCAGAACAGAAAATATCATATGATAAAAAGAAACAAGAAGAATTAATGCAACAGTATCTTAAAGAACAAGAATCATATGATAATAGGTAAGAAATTCCATTGTGCTGGTGTTTTTAGTATAATCAATTACATGAGAATAATCTCTTACTGAATCATATATTAAGTCAGCTTTTTGAAATTGAATGTCCCAATGGTAGGATTCTGTTCTTTTCCTTTACACTCATACCTGTAAATGGCCACTTTTTCCAACTTTACCCATAATTCACCTAAAATGTAGATTCATGTGACTCATATACTGTCTGTGAACAAGTCCCAAATTAGGCAAAGCTTAGAGGAACAATAAACACCTATGCTTGAATTGCTGAGACCTCTTACAAAAAAGTATTTCTTTAACATACGCTCAAATGAAAAGATGCACAGGACTCCTTCAAGAAGAAAACTGAAGTGCCTCTGTTTGACCTGCATGTCATTGTTCTCTTAATAGTAGGATCGTGGCTAGAGTTCTTCATTGGTTTCTCCCAGTATGGTACCTGCCCTTTAGCTGTGATCATTATATGTTTGTATAGTATTTGGAAATCTAACAATGAAGCTGGTTTCTCTTGGTTAATCAAGTGAGTGTGGTGTTTTAGTTACATAGACAGTACTCTGAGTTAAGGAACATTTGCTTTCCTTTGAAACTCTGGAATAGAATAGTAAATTCTCTACTCAATCCTGTCTTTTGTCAAAACATGGAATTTAAGCAAAATACTAACCTATTACTACTCTTTAAAATATAATATAGGAGCCAGCCCGTGGTTCACTCGGAAGAGTGTGGTGCCGATGGCACCAAGGCCATGGGTTCGGATCCCATATAGGGATGGCCAGTTGGCTCACTGGGTGAGTGTGGTCCCGACAACACCAAGTCAGGGGTTGGGATCCCCTTACCAGTCATCTTTAAAAATAAATAAATAAATAAATAAAAATAAAAATTAATTAATTAATTAATCAAAATATAATATAATATAGCATATTGAGAGCAAAATTTAAAAAATAAAAAACTTACTTCAATTAAGTATCCATCTCACTAATTTTATTTAATTTGGTGAACTTTTATTGACTAACTACTTCATGCATGACAACAAATAGTGTTGCAGGGGCCTGTAAAAGTGTCTGAAGTGTAGTTTCTCACTACCCTCAAGAAAATCTAGTAAGGGATATGTATGTATAGTTGACATCTGAATATAATAACTGATGGATTAAAAGCACACACTTTTAAAAAACATACAGCATGCTAATACAGAACAAAATAATTTCATTTGGCATGACAAGGGAAGACTTCTTCAAAGAGATGACATTTAAGCTGAACTGTGAAGAAAGATAAAGGATTTTGAGGTTCTAAACTGAGGGCCATTTTTGCCCCTCAAGGGATAGTGGCAATGTTTGGAGACATTTTAGATTGTCACAGCTGGGGATCTGGGGTGCTACTGACATGTAGTGGGTAGAGGCCAGAGATGCTGCAAAACAGCCTGCAATGCACAGGACAGCTCCACACAACAGAGAATGATCTAGTCCAAAAATGTCAGTAGCACCTGATTTACATATACTAAAAGTTTATTAAAGATCAGCACAGTGGGAAAATGGAGAGGGCATTCAGGAAATAGCCAGTGGTTGAATTAGAAGGATAAAGAGATGGTGGAAGTGGAAAAGTAGGTTTGAAACAGATCATGTGTTCCTGTTTATTCATTATCTTAAAAAAGAGAGCATTACTATTTTCCCTTTATAATTAATTAATATTTGAAGCTCTGCAAATACCGTGTTTCCCCTTGAACTTTTGCCCACCAATTATAGCATTCAATGGTGGATATTGCCTGCTTCAATTATTTATTACTGTGGTGTTCTCATGGTGATTTTCTATTTCTTTCATTCCCTCTACATTTATTAAATGGGGAGGTTGTTTTTTAATTATTTTCCTGCTACATAAAATTGTTAACTTAATGTCTTGTTTTATTCAGATTGCTTATGGGAGATGAACGTGTAAAGAATGGACTCAATTTCATGTATGAGGCCCCACCAGGAGCTAAAAAAGGTAATTGCATTATTTCCCTTTTTTTTTTTTTTTTTTGAGTCTTTGATATGTTTGCAACTAAAGATTGAGAACTGCTGTGACAGATATTTTTAAAAAGTTGCTCTTCATCTTTTAAAATTGCCGTTATCCTATGAAGATAATTTAAAAAATACTATAATCAATGCAATAGAATACTAAAAATATTTTTCTAGTAAGAGTTCATGATGTGTTCTTTGGGGAGAAAAAAATCTTAACATTAGCAGAAGTGCATTTATTCGTTAAAATTTGCATATCTTTAGTCCATCTTACTAAATATACTTATAAATAGAAAACAATATTTACTGTCAATGAAGAGCATAAAAGTTTAAAAATAGGAATTAACATGCTTGTTAAATATTTTCTCATTCAATATTGTGTTTTATTCTCCTGAATTTTTATCTTGTGAAAGAAAAAGAAAAGTCAAACCAGTAAATTCTTATGAGTTATAATTAAAAACCATGATATCATCATATAATATACTAGGGTACTTCAAAAATTTTGTGGAAAAATAGAATTAAAAGTTAATACAAATCCTTTCATGAACTTTTTGAACTACCTTTATATAGTAGACTTTTATATTGAAGTTTTTAACTTGTCCTACCTTTCTTCCCCCCATACTTTTGATATACAATCAAGAAAACAAAGAGGTAAAGCACTATTTTTTGTTTGAATTTACTTGCAATTAATTGTGATTTAATGGAAAAATTAAAAGAATTTTCAATGAATTTTTTTAGAAAGAAGAAACAGAAGGAGAAACTGAATACAAATTTGAATGGCAGAAAGGAGCCCCACGAGAAAAGTAAGGACTGGTTTACTTTAAAGATAAAATACATATTAAATTTATCTGCTATCCCGTCTTATGGGATAAGCCTCTTCATTTACTAGAGAAAGCAACTGATAGGAAAGATAATTTTAATGACTTGTCTTATGCAACCAGTCTGCTTAATTGTAGTCTTTTGTTTCATATACTCTTTCATTTTTTAAAATCAGATTATCAGACTAGACACTTAATAACTAAATCGTGTTTGGGAATACTAAATAGATTTTGTAGTTCTGTATACGTACTGAAGTAGAACATTTTGTCAGGTTTTTGAACTATTAAACTATTTTTCAGATTAATTGCTATTTAAATTATTAAATTATTATTAATATTGTGTATGTGCATTTCCTCTACTTAATAGATATGCCAAAGATGACATGAACATCAGAGATCAGCCCTTTGGCATTCAGGCAAGTGACACATATTTTATTTATTCTGTAAGAATAATTTTATTTAGTATATATCCTTATATTGTTGTCCAAAAGATGTTTAAGTGACAAAGGGCATTATGGTGGGGAGAAAACATTAAATGTAGTAGACTGATAAAAGATAGGAATTAAACTTTTGTAGTGAGGATTATAATGATATTGGTCTCTGCAGTTTTCAAAGAATTTGGAGAATTAGCTCACGGTCAGTAAAAGATTTAAAACTATTATTTGTTTAGGAACAGGACAAATTATCACCAGAGGGCTAAATCCTTGTAAAGAAAGTTTTATTGGAACACTGCCTTGCTTATTGTCTGTGGCTGCTTTCCCAGCATAACAGCAGAGTTGAGTAGTTGTAACACAGACAAGAATCTGGCCTGAAAAGTCTAAAATATTTACTATCTGGACATTTACAGAAAAAGTGTGTCAATCCCTGGTTTAGAAATTTGAAACTTTAAAGGTTAACTTTTTAAATGAAAGAATTTAAAATTAAATCATGACATTCTTTTCTGGTATTTTACCATTTCCTTTTGGATGACATTGTTGTATTGCCACCAAGTAAAAGGCAAAAAGAAATAGGATTCAGCTTAGCTTTTAGGCAGAATTTTTAGTAGAAGATATTTGTATTTGTATTAAATTACCAAACATAGTTTGGAGACCTTTTTAAAATGTGAATAATTTAACTTAAACTTTGCCAGGACAAAAAGAGTTGGAACATTAGTTAGATTCTTAGTATTTTAGTAACCAAAATAATGTTCGCTGTTACTCAGGTTCGAAATGTGAGGTGCATTAAATGTCACAAATGGGGTCATGTCAACACAGATCGAGAATGTCCATTGTTTGGTCTTTCTGGAATCAATGCAAGTTCAGTTCCCACTGATGGCTCAGGTAGGCAATAGACATGATTTATCTGTTTTAGAATTTATATCAAGGACAAACAAAAAAAGATAAAATAATATTTTTCTTTTATCTCTCTGGGTATTGTTTTTTGGGGGTGGGTAGGTGGGTGGGAAAGGCACATTTTCAAAATATGATGATCAGTGGGAAACTTCATTCATATGTGTTGAATTTGAAATGCTGTGTAATAGAATTAAATTTAATTTTTCCAACCAAAGACCTTATGAACTTGATTTTAAAAGTAAGATTCAATAAATGTAATTTATCAAGTTAGTAGCCTAAAAATAGAAGAAATGGTTATTTCTCATATTCATATCCTCCTAAATTGTAAAAATAGACTGGACTGAAAGCCTCAGCAATCATTTCATTTTAGTTCAGAAATAAAAACAAAGCTGAGTTTAAAAAAAAGATGTTAAATGTGTTAAAATTGGTTTTTACTTGAAAGTTATTTATCTTCCTGCATATTACTGTCTACTTACGAAAACTGGTCTAATTTGGTTTGGATCATTTTGGTTCTTTTTATAAAATGATATTAAAACTGAGAAGTTTAACTTAAATTTCTCAGTGTTTTGTTAGTATATTATTGAGATAACCACACTAATCCCAACCCTAACTCATAATAGGTCATAATAGAAATAACCTTTTTAACCCTGTGACCTTAAGCAAGTAATTTCACTTTTATGAACTTTAATTCTTCATTTTAAAATAAGGATGATAGTATAAGTCAGAGATTTTCAGCATTTTAAAACTTTTTTTTTTTTTTTAAAGAAACTTACACAAAACTCTGGTATATAGAAGTAGAGCTGCTCTACTAAAGCAAATGCTCTGGGCATGAAGCCCTATACTCTCAGCTCACGAAGGCCTCTAAAACACCTCTTTAGATGCCCTGTGGCTTTCACTGCCACCTCAATCTGAGTCCAGGTTTCATCTTCAATCAACATATAACCTTCAGCCTCTACTCTATAGCTAGACATCCTGCTCCTTCCAGCAAGCCAAATTCAGGCTATAGAATTCAAGATGTTAGTTCTCATTTTAGGAGTTTAGGAATTTGATACAATATTAAGTTTGACACCATCTCTTTCATGGTATTGTGGGGGTCAAAATGGGTGGAGGAAGTATACAAATTGAATATTAAAATTGATTTTTTTAAAATTCTTATTCAAAAATATGTTAAGAAACCAACTTTTAAGTAGAAGGAAAACTATTTGCTCAGTGGTGTGATGATGTTGATACTTTTGTCTGGCAGTCTCTGACAAAAGAACATTCCACTGATGCCACAATACAGGTACTCTTAAAAACTCACATACCTAATGCTCCCTCCTCCCTACCCCTACCCAACTGGTGGAAGAAGGGAGAAGGTCCCCAAAGGAAAGAAAGCCCCAAAGAAAATAGAGTGGGGTATATTGTATACCAAAAACCCATGGACTCAAATATTTCTGACCACATATTTTATTAGTCAAAGGGATCTCTTATTATATCTGGAAAGTATATTCTGTTTTCTGGAAGGGGTTGCATCTTTCTTATCTTTTTCTTCACTCCAGTCTTGTAATACCCTTACAACTGTATGACTCATGGGTTGGCTTGGGACAGGGAGAAGTAGTAGCTGTCTTTGTTCCTCAGCTTCATCTTACACTGATGCTGCTTCTAAGAGAATGAGTAGGATAGATTCCAGATGTAGCCCTTTCTTTTGTTAATCAATAGACCTTATTTCTCTAGAGTCCACATTAGAAAGACTACTAATAACCAGAAGAACTTGAGCTAGTTAACCTATTTTTAAGATGAGTGAAAACAATAAAACCCCACAATAACATGCCCTACAATTATGTTAATTCAGATAGAATGAGGCTGGTTATTGGCTCTTCTACAGACCTCCATTTATATTCATTAACCTTATAATAACTCAGCCGCACAAATTATGCAATTGAAGTTTTTGGATCCCACTTATGGTGGGGCTTTACTGTAGTACTGTCCTTTAGTCAAATGAACTTTTTCCAAATAAAGTGAATAAAGTAGAAAAATGCTCAAGTTTTTGGTTCTTATCAAGTTTTCATATATGTGTGACCAAGCTTGAGAAATCTATATATTAGTGATTCTTTCTATATAAATAAATTGAACACTGGGGTGGGAGAGTGTGAAAAGCGTTACCTTTATTGAAATACCGTGGTTTCTCTGTGTGAGGTTAACATCCCCAATATATAAAATGTTCTTTCAAGTCAACATGAAAAAGAAGAACACACAAACACAAAGGAGTAAAGGACATAAATATAGATAGTTTACAAAAGAAGGAATTCAGATGACCATTATACATATGAGAACATTAATAATCAAAGAAATGAAAATTATAACAATGTACTATCTTTTTACCTGTCACATTTGGTAAAGATTTAAAAGAACTATATATTGTGTTAATGCAGGTGTGGTAAAATGAACATTTTAATTTTCTGCCGATAAATTGGAGCAGCTTTCTGGAGAGCCATTTGATGATATGTATCAAAAGCCTCAAAAATATGCATATCCTTTTACTTAGAAACTCACCTTCCAGTAATTTATAATAAGAAATTAATAAGGCAGATGCTCAAAGATTTATAGTAGTGAAAGATTAGAAACAATTCTAAACGTCTGTCAGTAAGGGGTTGGTAAAATAAACTCACTCATTTATTCAGCAATCATTTATGGAACACTTACTCAATGCCAGGCATTTTTCTAGGCTCTAGGGACACAATATCAAACACAACAGAAAAGGTCCTTACTTTCATTATATCAGGAATTACACAAAGTAAACTAATAAATAAAAAAATACCAGATATTTATAAGTTGTATGATGAAAATTAAATTGGATACTGTGATAAGAACTAAACGGGGAGTTTACTTTAGATTAAGTAGTCAGGAAGAGCCCCTCTAAAGAAGTGATGTTACGCTGAGACCTAAATGACAGGAAGGATGAAGCCATGCACGATCTGGTAAGAGAGCATTTAGCATCTTAGGCAAAATGAACAGCCTTTCCTAGAGAGGGAACCATCAGTTCTGAGAGGCCATGTACTTTGTGGTTAAGAGTGTGGGCTGAGGAGCTATGGAGCTTACATGGATGCCTGGTTTGGAACCCCTGCTCTACTACTTGGTAGCTATGTAATTTTGTGGTGAAATGAAGATAAAGGTTAAGGCAAGCCACTTAACCTCTCCCGGCCTCAGTTTGCTAACGTCTATAAAATAGACGTAATAGTACCTGCTTCATAAGGTTGTTATGAAAACTAAATGTTAGTTTATATATAGTGCTTGGAATGGTGCCTGACACACAATAAGTACCTTATGAGTATTGAAAAAAAAATTATGATGCCTCCCCCCAAAATGTAATACCAAACAGCCATAAGATATTCATGAATGAATATAGCTATAAATCTTTGTTGACATGTAAGGATCTACAAGGACATATCAAGTAAATAAAAATGTTAAGAAACAGTGTCATTTAAAAATATGTAAGGATGAACTGCAAAATGTCAGGCATTCACTGATAGTGAAATTGGCCTTCTAGAATGAAGTTATTTTTTTAATCTATAAGATTTTAGAAACTCTACCTTTTATGGTTAATGGATGGCTCACTGAATTAAGAGCCCTATTTGAAAATTAATTCTTAGAACTAAAGGTTCTTGTTTACTCTCTGAAATACTTGTACAGTACTTGGCAACTATGCATTTGACATCTTGCACCTAAGCCAATAAGTTTTATTTTTTGAACTTTATGTTACAAGCTCATAGATGATATAGGTCTATCTCTAGTTCACAATCTAATTCAGAAACATTAAACGAACATACCCCCCCCTCCCCAAAAAAAAGAGAATGACACCCAGTTTACAATCTAGTCAGGAAAGTAAAACCAGAGTATTATATATTTAATAGAGTATTATTTATTTATATTTAATAGAGAATAACTCAGTGTTAAACTAGGTGTTTAACAGAGGAGGTGTGACTAAAATGACCTTCGAAGAGTTAAAATCGAGACAGGTAGAAAAGTTGACCAAAAAGAAAGACCAAAGAAAAACATAAGCACAGAAGATTTAACTTGGATGACTTTAAATGAGTAGGATCAGGCCAGTTAGTTCAGTTGGTTAGAGCATGGAGTTGTCACACTAATGTCAAGGGTTCGGAGCCCCATACTAGCCAGCTACCAAAAAAAAAAATTGAAAAAAAAACCGGGCAAAAAAAGTTTGGCCATTAAGCACAGAAAGAGAAATACCGCATGTTCTCATTTATTTGTGGGTGCTAATAAAAATAAATAAATATACAAACAAACAGGTTGGGTAGGGAAGACACAACAATCACAACAATTCCTTGAACTTGTTAAGACAAGTGAACAGATGTGATGTTGATGGGGGAGGGGGAGAGGGAGGGGGAAAAGGCAGAATTGGTAAAGGGACACAAAAATCAACTCCATTGTATATTGATAAATTAAAATAAATAAATAAATAAAAAGTTTGGCCATTGATGCAGCAGCCAGTGTTTCCCATACTTACCTTAGTATTTTGTTTAAATATTGATTCCCAAACCCCTATCCAAGAAGAGCCATTAAATAAGAGTCCTGAGAGGAAGAGTCTGAGAATCTTACCCCCTATATAACGCTCATGATATAAAAGTTTGAGGAAACCATTGTAAGCAAAAAAAAAAAAAAAAAAATGGTTCTTATAGCAGTAGAGAGTAGAATAGTTGTTACCAGAGAACAGGAGGGTAGGGGGCTGCGGGTGGGGGGGAGAAGTGGTTGACTAATTGGTACAAAACTATGCTATCTACCCTAAGTGAATCATTGTGCAGTTTATGCATGTATCGAAACAATACACTGTACCCCACAAAAATATACAAATAAATGAATGTTAAAATTTTTTAAAAGTGGATGGCCATAGAATATTGTGTGAGTGTGTGTGTGTGTGTGTGTGTGTGTGTGTGTGTGTGTGTGTGTGTGTGTGTGTGTGTCTTCTGCTTATTTCTTTTTGGAAGGGGGATAGAGGAAAAGGAAAGATGGTAATGTGTTGAAAGATCTTTATTGTTTTTAAAAAGGGGAGAGGGGACATTTTCAATGTTATTTCTAATTTTTCACTAGTGTAAGCCTAAATATTCAGCAAAATAAATTAGGGAAATGGCAAAATAAACTGTTGATATGTTAAGTAAACTAAAGAATATCAATTGAATCTACACTGTGATTCTAATATAAAACTACATGCATATAAATTAGAACTGGAAGGAAACATGGAAAAATGAGAATAGTTAATATGTTAATTTGGTGAAAAGCAGGTGATTTTTTATTTTTATATTAAAATGCAATAATTAAAATTGGAAAAAGGGCTGGCTGGTTAGCTTAGTTTGTTAGAGGTCAAGGGTTCAGATCCTTGTACAGGCCAGCCACCAAAACAACAAGTAAATAAAAATAATAAAATAAAATTGAGAAAGAAACTTAAAATTTCAGCTTTTTAAACATTGTATATCTCATAATATTCTTCAGTAGGCTAATGTTTTCTTTTTCACTCCCATATTAAGTTTATTTTCAGAATAATTGAACACCTGAAGAAAGCAAAGAGTTACTGATGTGTTGTAAAGGCTGTGTCCCTGGTGAGAAACAACTAGCAGACTGAATTAATTCTTTGCCTCAGTCATTACAGAATAAGATGTTAGGGAAATTTCTATTTCCAGTTTTTCCTTTCAAACTGAGAAGGTATAAGTGAGAGCAAACACTGGTAAATACACAGGGTATTTTAATTTCTTAAATCCTGTATCTTATCTAAGAATATCTGAAGGCACTGAACTCTGTGATAAAATTATGATAAAAATAGATCAGTAACTTTCACCATCTATGATACCACTTAAGATGATAAAAGTTACTGATCTATTTCTGATGCACTGTCAAGGCTGAGAACTATTAGCTAAAACTGATGTAAGAATAACTGAAGATTTGGGAAAAGGAAAAATAAATAAATAAATAAAGAATAATTGAAGATTTGGGAGAATAGTACCTTTTTCTATTTCTTTGTTTAAAGTGTATTGTACTTATTACAAAGCATGATTCCTAAAGATAAATTCTAAGCAAATAATCATAGGTATGTCCAAAGATATAGTCACAAAGGATTGTGTATAACAGTAGAAGAAAGAGGAAAAAATAAAAGGATATTAAGTGAATAATAATGGAATATTGTTATAGTGGAATTCTATACTAGGCAGCTATTAAAAATGATTTGAAGATTTCTTAATGATATGGATGTTGTTTACAAAAGCAAGATATAAAACAGAGTAGTTAACATTTGTGTTTCTCTTTATATCTTTAGGTAGACATATAGACACAGACAGATACTTTTAGAAAAAATATTGGAAGGCGATAGACCAAAATATTAACAGTGGTTGTGTCTGGGTGGTAGGATTACCTGGGATTTTTAGTTCCATCTTTTTGCATATCTGTACTTCCAAAAATGAAGGTAAATCACATATATAAATTTTTAAATGAGCACTGTCTTAGAAGAATTAAAAATTGTACATATTTAAAACTGTGTTGCTTGCTTTAATGCCTTTAAAGTTTGACTTGAAGTTACCAGTCATACTTAACTAAAGCTAATAGAAACCCTTAAGGGATTCTCAAAAACAAAATGAAAACTCTACAGTATCAAATAGGAAAGAAAAAATAATGATGTTATATTCTGAATTTGAATGCAATGAAAAATAAACTGACCAATTTCCTAATCCATTCTCTGATTCAAGCTAAAAAAAAATCTTTTCATTTAAAAAAATCACCTATTGAATAATGTCTCACCAGTGAATAGAGATTATTTTTGCAATAAGGCAATTTCAGTGGATGTGGTTATCATGGGATAATCACACCCCTGGGGTACAGCCTTGTGCCTGTAATCTCCCAGGAGTGTAATTATTTCATGATAACTGCACCCCCTGGTGTTGCATTATTTCTATTATGAAATTCTTAGTTTAGTATATAAAGTAACTTACTTTGATCACTGGAAACTGCAAGGTGCTGTTAGCATGTTCCAGCTGTGAGGTTTACAGAGACCAGCTATAAGATTTACTTCTCCTTTACAAAGCTAAATTAGGCAATCAAAATGCTTTTTGGGGCTAAACTGGTTTAGAATATCTTTTCTACTGATAAAATCATCTTAACTTTGTAAGTTTTCATCTGCTCCAGATACATCAAAATTATACGTAAAATTTGTAAGCTTCATTGATAACTAAATTTTTATAAAATAATTTTATACTATAAATGGCAGCCCACCTGCCTTTTATCTATACTTCATAGTCCTTATTTTTATTATCATTAACCCTTAGCATCTGTCATTTACTTATGTTTTTAATGTATATTAAAATTAAACATTTTTTAAAATCCACAATGTGGTATTTCAAGTGTTTTTTATAACAGCTTTATTGAGCTATAATTTACATACCATACAATTTACGCATCTAAAGTATACAATTCAATGGCTTTTAGTATATTCACAGAGTTATACATGCATATTACCACAGTCAATTTTAGAACATTTTCATTACCCCAAAAAGAAACCCTATACCCATTAGCCCTTGCCCTCCAGTCCCTAGCCCTAGGCAACCACTAATCTACTTTCTGTCTCTATAGATTTGCCTACTCTGGACATTTCATATAAATGAAATCATACAATATGTGGTAAAGAAAGTAGTTTTAATAGCATTTTTCTTGCCTTGAAATTTCACACTTTAATACAATTAAAGCCACTGTTTCCTCCCTCCCTCCCCTTCATTCTTCTTTGGAATGTATCTGAACCTTTGACCTTTGTGTTACAAGGTGGTGCTCTAGCTAACTGTGAATGTATTTTTCTATGATGCTTAAATACATACACAGAGCAGAGTGAATAGTCATCATAATTAAAAACTTTAGCCCACAAGAATAAAAGTTTGTGTATAGGTACCTATAAAACAGATTAATATTAGGTTGTCTGCAAAAAATTTAAGGCAAAATTCTATCTATTACATTCCTTTTTTTCCTAAAGAAGCAAACAAAGATTTTGCACATCTTTCCATGTTTGAATTTCAGATTTCTCTCTTCAGGAAGCAGACAGGTAACTCTGAATAGTCACTGTAGAAAGCCAGACCTGGGGTTGCTGAAATACTTTTAGTGGATAGTGCCAGCCCTGCTTCAGCTTTCTTCTCAACCATCCATCATGCCCACCAGTTAATTCAGCTCTGTACCAGCACTTAAGGTAGATGAACCAGCCCTAATACTGCCATGGCGTTCAGCATTATGGCCTGCTGAAATGCAAGGGTTAGTAGCACCTAATTTGATATTACTTTTGTAAAAGCAGTATGTGATACGATTTTTCTTCTTTAGCCTGCTGAAGTGATGGATTACATTCATTGATTTTGAAATGTTGAACCAGCTTTACATAACTGGAGTAAATCCCACTTGGTTATTGTGTATAATTCTTTTTATACATTGTTGGATTTGCTTTGCTACTATTTTGTTAAGGATTTTTACATATATGTTCGTTCATGAGAGATACTGGTCAGTAATTTTCCTTTCTTGTAATGTCTTTGGTTTTGGTATTAAGGTAAATGCTAGCCTTATAGAACGAGTTAGTGTTCCCTCTGCTTCTGTTTTCTAGAAGAGATTGTAGAGAATTGGTATCATTTCTTCTTTAAATATTTGGTAGAATTAACCAGTGAATCCATCTGAGCCTGGTGCTTTCTGTTTTATAAGGTTATTAACTGTTGATTGAATGTCTATAATAGAAAGAGTCCTATTCAGACTATTTATTTCTCCTTGTGTGAGTTTTTGGTAGATTGTGTCTTTCAAGTAATTGGTCCATTTCATGTATATCAAATTTGAGAGGCTGGCCGATTAGCTCAGTTGGTTAGAGCATGGTGTTACAACACCGAAGTCAAGGGTTCAGCTTCCCATACTGGCCGGCCACCAAAACACCAACAAAAAAACATATTTGAGGACATATAGTTGTTTATAGTATTCCTTTATTACCCGTCTACTGTCCATGGGATCTGCAGTGATGGCCCCTCTTTCATTTCTGATATTAGTAATTTGTGTCTTCCCTCTTTTCTTAGTTAGCCTGGTTAGAGGTTTCTCAATTTTATTGATCTTTTCAAAGAACCAGCTTTCAATTACATTGACTTTTTTCTCTCGTTTTCCTATTTTCAAATTTGTTATTTTTTAATTTCTTTTCTTCTGCTTGCTTTGGATTTAACTTGCTCTTCTTTCTTTAGTTACCTAAGATGAAATATTACATTATTGATTTTAGGTTTTTCTTATTTTCTAATATATGCATTCAATGCTACAAATTTTCCTCTAAACACTGCTTTTGCTGTATCCCATTTTGATAGGTTTTGTTTCAATGATTTCTGACACTAACTGCCTGGAGTTAGGCTAAACTTCACAGGTTAATAGTCTTCCAAAAGACTGCCTTCACCTCAGATACCAGCTGCAAGCTTGGGGGTTCCCAGGCCATCCTCCCAACCTGCTACAAATTCAGAGGTTCTATGCCCTCACATTCAATAATTCACCAGACCAACCTACAGAATTCAAGAAAGCACTATACTTAGGATTACAGTTTTATTATAGCAAAAAGGATACAAATCAGGACCAGCCAAAAGAAGAGATGCATAGAAAGAAGTCTGAGAAGGTCCCAAACATGAAGCTTCCAGTGTCCTCTCCCCATGGAATCAGGACATGTCACCCTCCTTGCACACTGATGTTTAACAATAAGCACAGAATATTGTTAACCAGGGAAGCTTACCCGAGCTGTCCAAAGTTTTTATTGGGGTTTAATTACATAGGCATGATTTTTTTTTTTTTTTTTTTTTTTTAAAGATGACTGATAAGGGGATCCCAACCTTTGACTTGGTGTTGTCAGCACCATGCTCTCCCAAGTGAGCCATCCGGCCATCCCTATATAGGTATCCAAACCCATGGCCTTGGTACCATCAGCACCACACTCTCTCAAGTAAGCCACGGGCCATCCCCTACATAGGCATGATTGATTGAACATTGGCCATGTGATTAAATTCAATCTTCAGACCATCTCCCCTCGCTAGCCCTTCTCCTCCCCTCAGAGGGCTGATATCTGGCTCAAAGCCCAACTGTCTACTCACCTGGTTTCTCATTCTGACCAGCCATTATCCTGTGTCATCTCCTTAGCATAAACTATCTAGGGGCCCACCATGAGTCACCTCATTAACACAAACTATCAGGGTCCACCATGAATAACAAAGATACTCCTATCACTCAGGAAACTTCAAGGTTTAGAGGCTCCCTCCCAGGAACTGAGGACAAAGGTTAGCCAAATTCTTTATTACACAGCAGTTGTATTTTCGTTGTCACTAGTTCAAAGTATTTTTTACTGTATCTTAAGACTTCTTTGACCTGTTTTGTTTAATTTCCAAATATTTTGGGATTTTCTAGCTATCTTTCTGTTACTGATTTCTAGTTTAATTCCACTGTGGTCTGAGAGCATACTTTGTATAATTTATATTCTTTTACATTTGTTAAGGTGTGTTATATGGCCTAGAATGTGGTCTGTTTGGTGAATGCTCTATATGAGTGTGAGAAGAATGTACTTTCTGCTGTTAGGCTGTTAGGTGAAATATTCTATAAATGTCAACTAGATCCAGTTGTTGGATGGTGCTATTCATTTCAACTCTATCCTGCTGATTTTCTGCCTGCTGGATCTGTCAATTACTCATAGAAAGGTGTTGATATTTCCAGCTATATAAATGGATGTCTATTAGTTTTTGCCTCATATATTTTGATGCTCTGTTGTTAGGTGCATACGCATTTGGGATTATGTCTTCTTGGAGAACTAACCCTTTTATCATTATGTGATGCCTCTCTTTATCCTTAATTTTCTTTGCTCTGAAATCTGTTTGTCTGAAATTAATATACATACTCTTGCTGTGATTAGTGTTAGCAAGGAATATCTTTGTCCATCCTTTTAATCTATTTGTGTTTTTATATTTAAAGTGGGTTTCTTGTAGACAACATATAGTTGTCTTATTTTTTTAATCTACTCTAAATCTGTCTTTTAATTGGTCTGTTAAGACCATTCATATTAAAAGTGGTGATTGATACAGTTAGATTAATATCTAACATATTTGTAATTGTTTTCTATTCACTGCCCTGGTTCTTTATTTCTTTTTTTGTCTCTCCTCTTTCTCCTTTCTCTGGTTTGGAGCCTTTTATATGATTCCATTTTCTCTTCTCTCTTAGCATATCAATTATACTTTAAAAACAATTTTTTTTAATTAGTGGTTGCCCTAAAGTTTGCAATATGCATTTACAACTACTCTAAGTCCACTTTCAGGTAACACTATATAACTTCATGGATAGTTCAGCTATCTTATAACAGAATAACCCAATTCCTATCATATAACTGAATTTCTCCCACCTGTCCCTTAGTGCTGCTCTCATACATTTCACAAGCTATAATCATCCAGGATATTGTTGCTATTATTGTTTTAAACCAATTTTTATCTTTTAAATTAAAGAATATGAAAAATAAAAGATTTTACTTTACCTTTATTTTTTCTTAAACGCTCTTTCTTTCTTTATGTTCAGCTTAGTTTCTGACCTACTTCATTTTCCTTCTCTCTGAAGAACTACTTTTAATATTTCCTGCAAAGCAGGTCTGCTGGCAACAAATTTCTCAATTTTTGTTTATCCGAGAAGATCTTTATTTCTCCTTCACATTGTTTGTTTGTTTGTTTTTGAGCCCCACCTTCACAGGACAGTGGCCTGCCTCTCCTTTACTTTTGAAGGATAATTTCATTAGATTCTGAATTCTGTGTTGCTGGGTTTTTTTTCTTTCAACGCTTTAAATATTTCACACCACTCTCTTGCCTACATGGTTTCTTAAGAGAAGTCTGATGTAATTCTTATCCTTGTTCCTCTCTAGGTAAGGTGTTTTTTCCTCTGGCATCTTTCAAGATTGTCTCCTCATCTTTGATTTTTTTGTAGTTTGAATATGATGTGCTTAGGTATAGATTTTTTGGTATGAAAGTACTTCAAAAAGTGAAAAAATAGAATTAAAAGATAATGTGAATCTTTCCATGAACTTTTTGAAATACCCTGCTTGGTGTTCTCTGATTTCTGGTTCTATGTTTTGTTGTATATCATTAGTTTTGTGAAATTCTCAGATATTATTATTTCAGTTATTTCTATTTCTTCTATTCCTTTTTCTCTTTAGGCTCCTTTTTGTATTCCCATTATGTATAGGTTGTGCCTTTTGTAATTGTACCACAGTTCTCGGATATTCTTTTTTTTCCTCTCTTTTCAGTTTAGGAAGTTTCTTTTGATATATCTTAAAGCTCACTGATTTCTTTCCTACTGATGAGCCCATCAAAAGCACTCTTTATTACTGTTAGTGTTTTTGATTTCTAGCGTTTCCTTTTGATTCTTTCTTGGAGTTTCCATCTCTGTTTACATTACCCATCTGTTCTTGCATGATGCCCACTTTTTCCATTAGAGCCCTTAGCATATTAATCTTAGTTATTTTAAATATTCCCAGTCTTATAATTCCAGAATCTCTGCCATATCTGAGGCTGATTCTCTGACACCTGCTTTGCTATTCAGAATGTGGTTTTTGCCTTTAGTGTGTCTTGTAATTTTTTGGTTGAAAGCCAGACATAATAGATCAGGTAAAAGGACTCTAAGGTAAATAGGCCTTTAGAGTGAAGTTTGATGTTTATTAGGCTGTGAGTTAGGCTGTATGTACTGTTTGCTATAGCTGTAGATGTCAGAGGCTAAAATTTCCTGTAGTGTCCACTTGTTATCTTTGTGTTTCCCAAGAGATTCTTTCTTTAATATTAAGGGTCTGAGCCTTGCAGTCCTTTCATTTGTAATCCTGTGATATTATACAGGAGCTCTCTTGATGTGATGGTAAAGAGGTGGGGGAAAAGGAAGCATTCTGTAATCCTCTGATTATATCTCAGTCTTTTAGCAAACCCGTGCACCTGGTCTGTAACCTTCACAAGTGCTTCTCAGCTTTTTTGCCCCACTTCTCTACTTGTTTTCCCATGTGGTTAGGCTCTGGTAAAATAGTTTCCCTGGAGAGTAAGCATTTGTTAAGGACAACAAAGTGTTTGGACATATTTCAAAATAGTTACTTTTCTCTTCCCAGTGATGGAAGCACAAGGAGGTTGGCCTTCACAGTGAGAATTTGGTGGAGCTCCTGGAAGTAAAACTCACGAAGTGTGGGATACCCCACAGGAGGTTGGGCCCCTAGGAGTTTTTGTGCAGCTAGTCCATGCTCAGTCTCCAATAATTAATCAGTTACTCTTTAAGTATTCCTACCAGTTGCTGGTTCCAGTAGCAATTTCTGATTCCAGTAAGCTAAAATTCTCCATATCACCTGCCTCTCCAGTTTTCAGGGAAGTGGTTCGTCCTGTGACCACAACTGTCTGGTAGATGTAAGATTTTGTTTATTTTCAGTTTTTTTCAGCTTTTTTCTTGTTGTGAGGCTAGGAGAACTTTCAAGCTCTTTATATATGGGAATGAAACCCAGTAGTTGTAAAAAGCAATATATATATATATATATATATATTTTTTTTTTTTTTTTTGTCTTTTTCGTGACTGGTACTCAGCCAGTGAGTGCACCAGCCATTCCTATATAGGATCCGAACCCGCGGTGGGAGCGTCGCCGCGCTCCCAGCGCCGCACTCTCCTGAGTGCACGATGGGCTCGGCCCTGTAAAAAGCAATATAAAAGTGACTAAACATCACCAAGTTTAACATCTGTTTCATATTTTACCAACTATTTGAGTTTTGGATTTTCAGGTTTAAGTTACTATATATTTATATATCTTGCCATAATTTTTCTTTTTACTTAGCTATAATTTTTTAAATATTTGCAACTGACTAGATATGATAATATGGCAAATTTCATATTTTAGTAAAAGTAAATTTCAAATTCAAAATAGTGTCACTGGATGTAGTAGACAAATACAAAATTGCTTTTCCTTTATATTGCCTAAGTCTGAGTCTGGACACACTACAGATGGCTAACATGATGATAGATACTTAATGTTTCAAGTGTCTCTATCCAATCATGTTTACACTATAGCTTTTAGTGTGTTTTAACTATATGAAAATGAATAAATAGTTTAAATTAAAGAAAGTTTTATTTTACACTTGTTGCAAAGATTTGTGGATCAGTGCTTTTTTCCTTGCCTAATTTTCCCTAATTCTTGATATAATGTTTCTTGAAGAATGTTATACTAAGCCGTAGTACTAATAGGGGTCTTCTGAAACAAAAGCTCGCGAATGATGCTCCTCCATCTTTTCATCAACCTTTCATGTTGAAGGCATTTTGCTGCTTGTGAACATGTTTGGGAAATTTACCAAAATAATTGTCTTATCATAAGCTTTGCTGGAAAGACAACTAGGAGCATGTTGGAGGGACTTTCTGTAGTAGAAAGATGATAAACTCAGTTGCCCTCTTGGCATACCCATCTGAATCTGTTATGGAGTTCCTTTATACAATTCCTTGAAGAGGCTAAATCCTACCAGCATAGCTACTAAGAGAGCCTACATCTGATGGCAGTCTTCTTTTTAATCCTCCAGTTGCACAAAAAGCATTTGTATTGCCAGAATCTCATTAAAGCTAAACTCCTTAAATAGGTAGATATTGAAACTAATAAATAAAGGATTGACCTCAAAATACAGATGTGAAGTTAGGCACCACTTCTCTCCTTTATAATATGTAGTTGAATGTAGTTTATTGTACTTGATTGTAGTTGATTGTAGTTCTTCTGTCTTTTATAATATACGGGTGATTTTATGTTGTTATAAAATTTTTTTATGTAAGGAAGCTGGTTAGCTGCAAAGAAATATTGAGATTTTTCATTAAAAGTTATCAAGTCATAGTGCTTCACAGGTCAAAATAATGCTCTTTATAAGTATTTTAAGTTATGACTATTTTATTTTGAGTGATTACTAATAGTTAAGTCATTTCAAACTATTGATATGCATTATTATAATTTAGTGATTAAATTTGTTGTCAGAGTGGCTGTTCCTTGAAATTCCATCGATGTGAACAAATTAATTGTAATCCTGTTCAGTCAGTAAATGACTCTACTCTTGTTAAAGGCTTGTGTGGGTCTAGTGGATGCTGCACCTCCCATAATCTGAAAGGGGTATTATGATTCTGTGATCACAGTCATAACTTTTACATGACTTTTCCTATTAATATTCCATGTACTCAAGTTCTGCCAGCTTCAAATAAAGGAAATTAGCTTTATTTGATTACCTGGGAGAAGGAGAAAGGATTAAACTTAGTCCACCTAGGAAATATTAATTCTTCTACCCAAATCAAACTTAATTAACTTTCACTAACTTAGAATGACCTGCTTTTTACCTTTTCCTAAATCCTATGAGAGTTTGAAAATCAAACTCAATTTATGGTTCTTTCCTAGAAAGTATAAGTTCATCTGAAATAGACTGTATCTTATCTGTCTTTATATACCCAATGCCTTACACAATATAAATGCTTAGTAAATAATAATTTAGTGAATGAGTGAATGGAAAGGCTTTGCTAACTATTCTAAACATCACTGTTTATCATTTCTTCTGAATATACTTTATAATACAAATTTACAATTTATGTTTTTCCTATGAACTTATTTTCCCAAAAATATTATAATCTTGAAGGCAAAAGCCAAGGTTTCTCAAGAAACTAGTGAGATAAAATAATAAACCCTCAATAGTACACAGATTTTTAAAATCATCTTCTACGTTATATACTAGGGATCTGTAAGTTCATATTGCCTATGCAGGGCCCTCCTCATGGTTAGAGAGAGAAATTATTATATAGTGAGAGTCTATAGTAGTACAGTCACTCAGTAATTATTGTTGAATGATTTAAAATATTGTGTGACCTTTTTTAAAAAAAAAAAGGAAAATACGCTGTCTTACTGTAGAGTTTGAGTTTGACAGATGTATACACCCAGGTAACCAACATTTCTGAAAAGATATAGAGCATTGTCATCACCTTAGAAAGTGCCTTTCTGTTCTTTTCTAGCCCATCTCCTCCCCCCACTACCACTTTTCTAATTTCTAATCCCATCCGTATATTGGTTTTACCTGTTCTTGAACTTCATAGAAATGAAATAAGTAGTATGTACTCTTTTGTGTCTGACTTCTTTGATTCAACATAATGTTTTTGAGGTTCGTGGATGCACAACCTTCCAAGAGCATTCATATTCCCATAACTTGTTTAAAACATAATCTAACTTCTAATACTTCATGTTCATCCCAACACAAATTTTCCTTAGTCTTCTAGAGCTATGAATTAAATTTATTATTGCCGGATATATCATAACTAAAATAGTTGCATATAAATTAGGTTGAAAATATAAGTAAAAAGATATAAGTAAAAAAGACATAACCAAATACAAAGGTACTTTAGAAAGTTTATGGAAGGATTCATATTATCTTTCTATTCTGTTTTTCCACAAACTTTTTGAAGTACCCTCATATAAGTCATATATCTTTATATTGATTCTGTAAGGCAAGGTTGTTTTTAATAAACAGTGATTTTTACTAGCATACAATAAAGACAGTTTCATATTTCTTTGCCTTTGTGTATTTTCCAGACACACAGACTAAAATGAAATGTTTAACTTTCCCTTTACATTGTATGTTTTAATAGAGATCAGTTAGCTGTCTTTAGTATGAACTTGGGATAAGGGCAATAAGAAATCCTATTGTTTCCAGCCTCCACTAAGATGAACTGGCAGTGTGTCAGGAAAATTCCCAGCATGGAGCAGTTTTATTACAATTCAGTACAGTTGGTTCTTGCATAACCTTTAGAAAATCATACATAAAACATTCTCATCTATATAAATAAAAATCACCCACACACTTTATTAATAGCTTTTTGTTCACTTTTTTCCCAGTTCTTATACTGCATGTTCCTACTGTGCCCCCCTTTTTTAGTCTTTTTTAAAGATAACTTTCTATAATCTTTCTTAAAAGCAAAAAGGTTATGGTAATATTAGGAATGAAATATAAATGTAAGATAATTCTTGATAATTCCCACTAGACACAGATCTCCCTCTTGATCACATACTATAACTAGTGTCTGTAAGTGTCCTTTTTACATTTAGTGACAGGGAGAGGCTTATTTCACTAGATATAATCAATTTAACTTTAGAAAAGAAAAAAGTACAGAAGGCTGTACTTTCACGGAAATAATAATCATTTTATTTGTGATAATGTTTGGGGATTTATTTTAAAACACACACTTTTAAGGTTATACTGTTGTTACTATGACTACAATAAATGTGTGATGAAAGAGGTTACAAGAACATACCAAGTAGAGGTCTCGCCTTTTTGGCTGCCATTTTCCTGAATCCAAACTTTAGCAAACTTTCCATATATTGCCCCAAAGTATATAGTATAAAATACCAAAATAATTTCATAATAAGCCTCTAGATCTAACTACCAATTTACAGGAAATCCAAGAGCTAGAAGAACATGCTAAATGGCATCACTGTTCAGAATATGGGAATTCTGCCCAGTTACTTCAACAAGTGAATAGCAATAGGGGGGAAAAGGTGGGTAAGTTTTTTGGATTAAAAGAAATTTAAAAGATTTATAAAGCAAATGCAAGTGTGTGGACCATATGTTTGGATCCTAATCTGAACGAACCAACTGTAAAAAGATACTTTTGAGATAATTGGAGAAATCTGAATCTTGACTGGATGTTACATGATATTTCTAAATTATCGATATTGATAGGTATAATAAAGGTATTACAGTTTTAGGAAAGTCCTTTTTCTGTTAGTGATTTACACCAAAATAATGTCTCAGATTGTATTTAAAATACTCTACCAAAAAGAAAGTTGGAGATAACAGATAAAACAAGAAAAGCAAAATAATGTTAATTGTTTAAGCTGTGTGTTGTAGGTTTGAAATTTTCAATATTATAAAGTTAAATTAAAACACTCACACAATGGAAAGACAAAGAAAACAGACCACCACTGTAATAGCAAACAAAACTATAATCACTTTAGGAATAGCAATTTAGTTTCAGCAAACAGCAGCATCCTATAAATTAAATTAATGTGTTAAACTTGGGGGACGGAGGGAAAGGCCTTTCTAATTTAGCCTTATTTAACCTACAACTTATTGCCCACTCTTCTGCCACTTAATACCATAAAATTGTAGATGATAATGCATTGTTTGAAAAGAATGATGAACTCTGAATGGAAGATTCATCTGACCTTGGGAAGAGCAGATGGACCTAGGGCTTGCAGTGAAACACAACTTTGCCTTTGGCCTTAGTGTCCTTCCTGTGCCATTTGTGGCATTCACCTGGGGCTTCCATTCTCTAACTGTGGGGTCAGTTACATGGCCTTTCCTCATAGACACAACTTTTGACTTCATATATTACTCTCTGATAAAACACCTATTTTACTACAGAACATTTTTTACCTTTCGTTGCTTTTGTTTGGTTATGTGAAAATAATACTCTTCATAAGTAGATTAAGCCCTTTAAAAACATAATTTTTTACAACATAATTCACCTTCTGGGAATTTTTTCTTTCCTGAGACACTGATTTCATGATATTTTCCTCGTAGAAAATAGTCTGGGTCTAATGTTATCAGGATATGGAATTGAACACCATGGTCACAACTGGTATTTTGACACATTTATATCGCAGCAAAGAAGTTTGTAAAATAAATGAATGTTGAAAGCAGTTTCTTCAGTGGACCTCCTTTTCTAAGTTCTAATATTGGTTTTCATCCTGTGGATGCTTAACGCAGCTTGGCTGAGATGCTCTAGAAAGGAGTCCACACAAATCTACATTTTAGAAAAAATGCCCTTTTTCTGAATTCTCTAGGATTATTCTGCCATAGTAAATTTAAGAGTGAGCCAAACATTCCTGAGACCCAACTCCAGCTGTAATTTAAGTTATGAAGGCACCATGCATAAAAGTAGTTATTTTGCATTTGAAAATATTTCTGTAATCTATTTTATCAACTTATCTGTAAAATCTTTCATATCAACTAAATTTTGAGTTCTTAGAGATCGAGTCATTTCTGTCATTGTAACTGTACATAGCCACTGTCACACACTGACACGAACGTATAGATATTTTGCTAAATGTGATATATCTTAATTAATCCTGACTTGTCACATCTTAGAAACCCAGAATTTTAAACCCAGAACTTTTGATAGAAGAAGGTTTAAAAAAAAAATCTGAGTAAGACTGGATTTTGAAAAATGTTACTACTAAGAGCATTTTTTTAAATTGTAAAGACTATACCATAAAATAGTCATGAGAGTTGTATAGCTATGGGTAAAAATAAGTTGTTACTATTTATTGAGTACTGTCAGGCACTTCACTAAGCACTATATTTACACTGTTACCATGGAAGTGTATGCTAAGTTTATGTACTACACAAAGAGTTTAGTTGGGGTTTTAGAGAAATATAAATGCTAGAAGAGTAATGTTTTGTAATCTGTATAATCTGTCACACAGGGGAAAGAGATCATTTTCTTGAAGTAGTTGGAAGTACTATAAAGAAGGCATGTTTTCTAAAACATCTTATTAAAATTACCCATCTTGTGATAAAGACTGATCAAATTAGTAACCTCTCATCATAATGGCCAAGCTCTTTGTGCCTTTACTAGAGTAGTTTTTATCCTAATTCTTAATGTGTTTGCTTTCTGAATTCATTTGACATCTAATAAAGTTGTTGACAAGGAAATGTAGTTATGTAGTTTTGACACTTCAGAAGAGACATTTTCTACTTTATAAAATTGTGTTCCTACATGTGAAATTTGAGAAGCCACCAAAGTGAACATTCATTTAAAGCTATTAGTTATATGAGCACTTTTATGCCGTTTAGAGGCAACCAGTACTAATATTTAAAAATTCAATTTTTATATAAGACTTTATTGTCATCATTAGCAACCAAATTGAGGAAAGTGTCACTAAAGTAATCCATAGGAATTAAATATCTTGTATAGAAGAAAAACATATCAAATAAAAAATCCTATATTGTTCTAAAATAAAATACTGGGGCTGGCCAGTTAGCTCGGTTGGTTAGAGCATGGTGCTGATAACTCCAAGGTCCAGGGTTCAATCTCTGTACTAGCCAGCTCCCCCCCCAAATTAATATAAAGAAATAAAGATGCTGCTTTATGGTGTTTTTGTTTGTTTTCAACTAAATAAGGCTTTTTTCCCCCTAATAAGTTAAAGCATCACATTATTAATAACCCCCATACTCCAATAATTGGCAGTTTTTTCCTATAATCTCCCTAACAACTTTCAGTTGTTCTTGGTAATATGAATAAAATGATAAAGCCCAGAGTCCCATAAAAGATATTAACCTATACCTGAACTTTTCCCACCAATTTTTTTCCAAAGCTCCTACTGACAAGTGAACAGATTTGGGTTGATTACCTTTTGCTTTCCATGGTAACTTTGGATGTAGGTGAACATGCAAATAAATGGTAAAAGACCAATACAGCAATAAAAAGAAACAGAAATAGACAAAATATTTAATCAACAAACTAGAGAATTCATTTCTGAATATCTATCCCCCTACCCTCCCTTATGAATTCCTTGTCAGTAGTAACTATCTTGTTCTTCCTTATTTTAAAGATACATTGCCCAGGATAGTTAAAAACTATGTAGATGATTTAGGCCAGAAACTTTAAATAGCTGCCATGAAATGTCATTAGTTTGCTACCTGCTGGAAAAACAAAGTGAAATGG
The DNA here is from genome assembly GCF_027409185.1 of Cynocephalus volans. Classification (NCBI taxonomy): domain Eukaryota; kingdom Metazoa; phylum Chordata; class Mammalia; order Dermoptera; family Cynocephalidae; genus Cynocephalus; species Cynocephalus volans. Next base: position 241,907,107 of record NC_084460.1, on the reverse strand, counting down.
AAATATACAAAAAAAGGAGGAAATAGTCTTTCCTACCTTATAAACCTTATGTTCAAGGGAGTGGGGTGGACCTTTACAAACCTTTTTAAAAAGATTTATCTATTGTTAATACATATTATGGCACCAAAAAGAAGCATACTTTTCAGTTTGGGATTTTGAAAAAGTGGAAACAGCAGCTTGAGAAAAATATAAAACATACACACCTATAGCGAGCCTAAAATTGCTTGTTACCAGTCCCAAACTAATAACTAGAAATTTCAAAATCTGGATGTGTATGTAAATGAGATTAACTAAAGTACTTGATGGTTACCCTATAGGCTGTGTTGTGTGTGTGTGTGTGTTGTTGATAGTTAGCAACTACATGGCAATGTATTCAATATTGGTATTTCATAAATAAGGGTAAGGAATTCTGAACTGGAAACTAGGACAATAAATTGGTCATGTACCTTTAAAAGTATCTCTTAAATGAACTCAGAGAGACTATTAAAAGTCTAATAGTAGTTTTTTATCATTTTGCTTTGATTTTATTCTGAAAACTGCCAACCAGACAATTTCTAAATGTATCTTTTTCAATATGACAAAGTTACATAAGAAGAGACTCCCCTTGCACGTAAAGAAAAATGCAATTATTTTCTATTCTGAATCTCCAGACTGCTGTTTTAGAAAATCATATCTGATTATTTGCTCAGCAGAAGATTATTGAGTTGATTTAGCTGTGATTTTACTTAACAAAGCTTCAACTGCATTCCTACTGTGGAGTCCGAAAAAGGTAGAGAGATATAAATGATACATTCAAACTGTGATTTTTGTGAACAGGGCCATCGATGCACCCCTCGGAGCTAATAGCGGAGATGAGAAACAGTGGGTTTGCACTGAAACGAAATGTACTGGGGAGAAACTTGACCGCAAATGATCCATCACAGGTAATGATCTTTTTATCAGTAAGCTGAAAATGTCTATAAACCTAAATGTGATTGCTTGTGAATTGCTACTTAATGTTTTCCAATATGCATATATCCATAGGAAAGTAAGACAGAGCAAAGAAAATTCCTAAAATGTATTTTGATTTTGCTTCTTTATTATTTTAACCTAAATGAGAAATTATTTGTTAAACCTATATTTTAATAAATAAAACTGCTTCTTTGGGCTTATGTGGATAAAGTATATCTAACCGAACTGGCAATGAGGTGGTTTTTTCCTTCCTGCTAACTTACTCCTGAAGTGATATTAAATAGAACTGATGGGAAGAAGTATATAAAAACAAACCCCCCAAAATTATAGAAAATATTTTAAACTTATTTAATTTGTTACATATGCATAGATCCAGAAAATGGTTGAATTTGAAAGGCTATATTATCATATATTTGATAATGTACTGTTGAAATTATAAAGGCTAAAATTATGGATATTATGACCTTCCTGTAAGGCTCACAGTCTTCTTGGTTTTTGTATTTCCTTAACTTAAAAATAAAATATTTAAACAGGCAAATGTTTAAATACAAGAGATAGTAGAAGCCATGCGATAAATATTTTATCTGTGTTTCTCTGTTGCCCTCTTCCTGTTAAAGTTTAATGCTGACAAAACAGTCACGTTTACCTCTTAAAGCATTATGATCCACCTGGGCAGGTAAACTACAAAAAAATATTTTAAATTCCCTCCCATTTCCCAGTCCAAAATACTGCGTTCATCTACAGCATGTCCCAAGTACAAAACTTTTCATTTATAAATGTTTCCTTTCCTGTCTAATAATTAACTTATCTTGAAATCTAGCAATTTAATGATGTCTTTGTTGACTCAGGAATATGTTGCAAGTGAAGGTGAAGAAGATCCAGAAGTTGAATTTTTAAAGTCACTAACAACCAAACAAAAACAGAAACTTCTCAGGTAATTAAAAAGTATATATTTAATGGATTTATTTTTTTCTTTCTGTTTCATGTTAGTATTGTATTCAACTCTGATCCTAAGAACTCATGAAAGTACTTAGACCAAGCATCACATTTATTGATTTATTCTTCAGCTATAGTAATACAATTTTGTCTTTCTTTTCAGTAAGAGGAAAATGAGTATAATATTGCATACTCAGATTATACCACAAAACTATTGCACTTTTAACATTTCATTTGGAAACAGACTTAGTTATAGATATTAATTTTCATAACAGATTTATATGTATCTTTGCACACAGTTTGTTCATAGAAAATATTTTTGGTCATGTATTTTTCACATTTTATAAAAATTTTATGAGGAATGCTGAAGGAATGCTTAAATTTTAAGACAAATATGAATTTTGTTAAACATACTATTTCTGGATTAAAGAATCCAAGAAATGTCTGCTGAGTCCAATAGAGGGAGCTCATGATATTGTTAAGTATGTGGAATTTTGACAACAGCTGGACAGAACCTACTGAATACACTTATTTCAGAGTAACTGAAACAAATATAAACAAGTTACTCTTCTGAGAATGTGAAATAGTCTTTAGAAATTCTGAATACCCTAATAGAATTGTCCTAATTATTTAGAAAACTAAATAATTGTTCAAAACTAATATGTGATTATTTTGTTTTATATAACCTTTTTTGGTATCAAAATTTTAGAGTGTATACTTATTCAGAATTTCTGGAGACTATACTCTAGAACTTTGTTAATGTGATGTTGACACTTAAAATTAATTTTATGTATGTATTATTTTAATCTGGCTATAGCTATATATTTGAGTTTGCAATAGACTCAACTAATGTTACACACTTTTCACAGGCTTTCTTTAGATCAGGATTACCATTTACTCAGAGAGCGATGTAGTTTCAAATTCTGACTCAGTAAGAATTTTTTTTTAATGGTTATTAAAGTATAGTTATGTATATGGAGTATAGTTGAAGAATTGGCTTGATGCATTTAATTCTCTTATTTAAGCTTAATGTACGCCTGGAGTAATTTAAAAGGAAGAAAGTGATTTTCCATTTAATAAAATAAATAATGTGTTCATATATGGATACCATTTTTAGTAGTTTCTAAGAAAATATATTGTCTATTCATAATTTTATAGTTGTTGATAAAGGACTTTTTTTATACTCTGTTACTGTTTTTTCCAATTATAGGAAATTGGATCGACTTGAGAAAAAAAAAAAGAAAAAGAGAAATGGTAAAAAAAAGAAAAAGTTTCAGAAGAGCAGAAGTAAACACAAAAAACATAAAAACAAATCTTCCTCCTCATCCTCCTCCTCCTCATCCTCCTCGTCTTCCTCCTCCTCCACTGAGACTTCAGAAAGCAGTAGTGACAGTGAGAGTGACAACAAAGAAAAAAAAATAGAAAAGAGGAAAAGAAAGAAAAACAAGTGTTCAAGGAATAACAACAGTGATTCTGAAGAGAAGGACAAGTCTAAGAAGAGAAAACTTTATGAAGAAACTTCTAGCAGTCACAGTAACAAGAAAAAAGCCAAGGAAAAGCCTAGGTTTTTAAAACAAGAGCATTCTGGGGAGAACAGCAAATGGAGCCATTCTGATTCTGACATAAAGTCCAGAAGCCGTAATCATAGCCCAGAGAAGAGAGGAGCTGAGAGAAATGAGCGGAGCTGCATAAACCACACCAGGGATGAGAGACGTAGGAGAAGCCGGAGCAGAAGTCATGGTAGCTGTAAGCAAAGGGTGATAAGAAAAGGGCCACAGCGAAGTCCCAGTGAAGAACAGAATAGAAGAAATGATACCAGAAGCCATGGCACAGATATATACAGAGGAGAAAAAAATGCAGAGAGAGCACTCGGGATATAAGCATACTAAAGTGGCATAAAGAGAAAGAAGCAGTAGAGAGAGAATAAAGAGAAACTATGTAACAGTTACCTGGGAATAAAAATATCTCCACTTTCTTATTGAATACCTTTAGCAAGAGATAAATTATGTACTATTATCTTTCTAATAAAAAGCTCTATTTTAATTTCCTCTCTCTGTAAACTGTCATTTCAAGTATAAAAAACTATATGAGTACCGTAAGAATGAATTTTGCAAATATTTGTGAGTAATCTATTTTGGGGCTGGAGAAATATTTTCTGTTGGCAACTGTTTCTTGTGCCCTATACCAGATAAAAATCCCAGTATAACTCTGTGACATTTTCTTTGTTCTGAAACATCATTAAAAAGAGTGACAGTACATTGAATGGGTATAATTTAATTCTTTTTTTAATTCAAAATTTGTTATTTTAAGATTTGAATTTGCTTGAAACAGTGTAATCATTGTTGAAATTCACTAGTGTGAATTAAACAATGGATTGATCAGTATTTAAGACTTTTAAACTCCGTTCAGGTGTTTTGTTCTACAGAGCAAGCTATTTAAATTTGGATGATGTATTCATTTCCTATGCTGTCATACAAATTACCTCAAACTTAAAACAACACAAATGTATTATCTTAATAGTTCTGGAGATCAGAAGTCTAACACAGATCTCACTAGGCTAAAATCAAGGTGTCAGAAGGACAGTGTTCCTCCTGGAAGCTCTAGGGGAAGAAGTTTGCTTGCCTATTCCGACTTCAGATGCCTCCCACATTCCTTGGCTCCTGGCGACCTTCCTCTATTTTCAAAGCTAACAAAGGGGAGTCAAGTCCTTCTCACACCTAATCACTCTGACACTTCTGCATCCTTCTTCCACTTTTAAGGGCCCTTGTGATTACATTGGACTCACCCAAAGAATCCTGGATAATCTCCACATTTTAAGATCAACTGATTAGCAACCAAGATTTTTTTTTTTTTTTAGAATACACCTTGTTTGGTTTGTTTTGGTTTTGGAGGGTTTTCTGGGGGTGACTGGCCAATACATGGATCAAACCCCGGACTTTGGTGTTATCAACACCATGCTCTAACCAACTGAGCTAACCGGCCAGCCTATAACCAAGATTCTTTGATCCACAACCTTAATTCCCCTTTTCCATGTAGTGCAACATAGTCACAGGTTCCAGGGATTAGGACATGTATATCTTTAGGGGACCATTATTCTGCCTATCATAGATGACCTTTGTGCTACTGGCATACAACTATTAAAGATTTTACTTTTATTTTTATTTTTATTTTTTTTGTTTTTCTGACCGGTAAGGGGATCGCGATCCTCAGCACGGTGTTGTCTGCACCACGCTCAGCCAGTGAGCGCACAGGCCATCCCTATATAGGATCCGAAACCGCGGCCTCGGTGTCTGCACCATGCTCAGCCAGTGAGCGCACAGGCCATCCCTATATAGGATCCGAAACCGCGGCCTCGGTGCTACCAGCGCTACACTCTCCCGAGTGAGCTATGGGCCCGGCCCAAGATTTTACTTTTAAAGGTTCAGCATTTATATAATGTCATAAATGAAAATGCAGATTACTTAGATATGTTTAATGAGTATAGGTATATAAGGCATATTTAAATTTAGCTGCAAATTTCCCATGTGTTTCAAATGATCTGAAAGGACAATTATAGAAAAAAATCAGTACAAATTATAAGTAACATGAATTCCAAAAAACACATCATGGACACAAGTATTTTTGTTATCAAGACTCCACATTTTAAAAACATCTGTTATTTAGTACAAAACAAGTACTGATTCAGTGGTTTTGATAGTTGGCAGTCACAATTTCATAAATTCTGTAAAAAAGTAAATAGCTGTGAAAAAAGAGTGAAAACCACTCCATTGAGTCTGATATATATGTCTTTGTCTTGCCTATGTAAACACAAAACAAATGTCCTCTAATTTAAAAGAAGCTAAGTAAAGGTGTAAGAAAACTTGATTATTTAGATTTTTAAGAGAGTTGGAGGGGAGCAGGAACTTGAATTCCTTCTACAGTAGGAAGGACTAACAACTCACAGTGCATCTCAAAGATCCCTTTCCTTCTAAACAAACAAAAAGCATGCATTTGAAAATGATAAGGACTGCTAATTTACATCTTGAGTTCATCAGTACTGCAGTCATTATTTTCTACCTTATACCTTTTTAGACTTTGTAATTTTTATGTCAAAACCTATGCAATACTCACTGCTGAACTAGTTTCTGAACCCCACCATAGTGTTTGTTAAGAGAAATGTTGAAATGCATCCTGTAATTAAAAATGCATTAAAGAAATATATGATCATTTCTTACACTTTTTTCATCTGATTTACACAAAAGTGTGTCTACTTTTAATTTTATAAAGTTATAAAGTTTATAAAGGCCCTTTGAATTTTTTTAAAAGCTGGGGCTGGCCAGTTAGCTCAGTTGATTAGAACTCAGTGTTGTAACACCAAGGTCAAGGGTTCAGATCCCCTTACCGACCAGCCAGCAAAAAAAAAAATTTTTTTTTAAATCTATGATTTAATTACACTTTATTCTTAAGATTGAGAAACTATATAGTGCTATCCAAATCCCAATATTCTTACTATCCAATTCTGAAAAAAATTCCCATGTAGTTACGCAAGATGTTGATTTGCTGTTAGGCTTTCAGCCTTGGTCATCCAAGAGTGCTAAACAGCCCCAAATGGGCTAGCATTCTAACTTTGTAAACTTGAGAATGGAAGGGAAGCATTTTCATACACAATCATAACATGATGACAAACAGCTTTAAAAAGACTCACCTTGTGTTCTACCCTAAGGATACTGGGGGGAAAAAATTAAAAGTGTTTTTTTAAATAAAAATATCAGGCATCTAATTTTGCTTTTGAAATGTAATGGAAGAAACCAAAGAGATGAACCTCATAATAAAAAAGTATGTCTGTTTGTATGTATAGTTCCTCTAAGTATAGAAATACAAAGAAGAATCCTCTAAATTTAATGATATGATTTAAGAACCCAAACAAACGTCTTCCACAGTGTTGTTTTTTAGAAAACAAGTCTGGTGAAATTTGTCATTCTTATCCTTAATAGAGAAGTTCTTTTTAAGAAATCTGTGTAATATTTTTTACTTGTGCATAGGCCTGGAACTGCACTGAAAGGCATAGGACACATTTGGGGGACACTGTCCTCCCCCTTTTTGCCTGGCCTAACATTTAACATAACACTAGCAAATTAATTCCTGTAGGAGGTGCTGTCGATTTATAAATGTCCAGGAAAGATCAGGTTGCTAGGGTTAGGACTTGTTTATCTGAATGTCTACATAGTAAATGAGTCATAATTTATTTTAATGAATGCCAAAATTGGCAGAGGTTGCTGTAGCATAGTGGAAGGTCTGCTTACCTTGCACTGTGAAGTGGAGATCGTGTTTTGAATCATATGGCTGTAATCTGAAGAAAGCTTTTTATCTGAAAGGATTGGAGAGACCTTTCTTGCTGTTCTTCCTTGAGACTGCTTGCTGATACTGAATCAGATCAGTCCACGCTGCTGGGAGCAGGCTTTCCCAGTTTTAATCACCAAACATTTAATATGCTTTAGTATTGAAGCTAAAAGAGTCCAAAATCCACCTGAGCCATTTCACTCTTCCCTTACCTAATCACCGCCGGGCCAGAGACGCTGGTGGAGGCCGCTCAGGAAGGCCGCGTCCTCCACGCCCTGTGTTTATGACCACGAAGAAATCTGCATTTTTAGCTTCAATGGATTATATTTTAAAACCCTATTTTTGCTTAGTTACCACTTCTTGAAAAGAGATAAGGAAAGGCATGCAATAGCTGCAGGCCTTGGGAGCGTTTTCAGATTAAAAAGGAGAAACGCTTTCTAAAAGTTGTGAGGAATAACTGAGATCAAGGGAAGGTTTTCTAATGTTTGGGAAACGCGATGGCGACTGAGAGCTCTCCTGACTTCTTGAGGCTCCTAAAACCCAGTTCCTGCTGACGGAAAAGGAAGCAGGTAACTCCTCACCGCCTTCCCTCTCTCTCCTCCCTTCCCGCCACACTTATCATCATCCCCAGAATCCCTAGAAGGTAACAGTTATAATGAAGCGAGGTGCAGCTTGGTATGAAAAGAAGTGCACGCTCGTGGGCCGCCTTCCCCGGCTCGGAGCCGCAGAAAACCCCAGTCTGGTCGGCTCGACGGGCTTCCCGAGGGGGTGGACAGGGGTGGAGGTCTGGAGGCTCGGGTGCTGACCAGAGCGTGGCTTCCAAGGACATCGCCCCAAACCGGAAGGGAGCTGGCAGGGGGCTGGTAGGGGTCTCCCCTTCCCACCCCCAGAGGGGCGACAGCACCTTGCGCACTCTGGTGCTTGCCTTCTGCACGCGCGTCTGGCAACCTTTTGAACACCAAACCTAAATGGAAGGCTGAGAATTAGGGGCGCATACCCTTCTAGAAGAGACGCCTACCGCGCGAGGAGGCCGCTTGACTCCCTACCCACAAGATGTAACAGGAAAGGGCGCGGGTTAGCTCTCTGCCCGGGTCCCCCGCGCTTTTGTGGCCCAAACCCACCCGGGAGAAATCCCCGGGCCCTTCCGGGAGGCTGCCGGCCTGGTTAGCTGCGTCCGGGGCTCGGCGCGTCGGGGCCGCCGCGCGCCCTCGCCAGCCAGTTCCCGCCTAAGCTCGCCCGGCCTCGGCGCGTCTCCCAGCGCTGGTCGGAGGGCGACTCGCCCTCAGTAGTTAGGAAAGGAAGCAAATACTCTGGCCTCTCTGGCTCCACAGGTGAAGAGGACGCTTTATGAAGCCAGCGCTAATGTCTAGCTCCTGGGGCAGAAATGAAAATGTCAACTCTCGCCAGCAGTCTGCAAGCAGAAAACGGACTGGGGGAAACACCTATCACTTTGCTTTTCTTTTATAAAAGAATCCCCCGGAAATGGTTAGATGCCTGCAAAACAATACAAAATCCCCAGGATGAATTTCCAAAGGAAGAGAGTGCAGGATCTTGGAAAACCTGGAACCTCTTAGGTACCATGCTTTCCGGGGTGCCTGAGAACGGGCCCTGAAGGGACGTGTCCCCACGGACGTTCTGAAACAGTCTCCTTCGCTGGAGTTGCAAACACACTGTATATATTTATACCAATAATATATGGGGTAGGCATGTCTGTATGTATTTACCTCATACATATTTCTGTAAACTCCAGCGTCTGGAAAGGGTGGGGGGTAAATAACACTGAACGGTTAAAATTATGGAGAAGGGATAATAACTGATTACTAATTTGAAAGTAAATAAACAGGTGACTTTTTCAGATCAAATTCCTCCTTGGATCGTTACAATAAATATCTCTGAAGGAAGCTCTCTATTTATGTTGTCATTGATTAATTCTTCACTACCTCATTTGATTTCGATTTAGAACGATTTGATTCTAATTTAATTAGCATGTAATTTGGATGTACATAATTACTGTAATTATGACATTCAGGTAAGGCAGCTTTAGGCTGAAAGGCAATTTCAAATTTTCTAGCAACCTACTTTGTACTGGGAAATGGACAAGGACTTTGCGCCCTGCTATCCAAGTAGTAATTAGCACATCTTTGAAATAGGCAGTGCGGCGGGGTTTGTATTAAAACAGCAAATACAAACCCAGCCGAGCTACCCGCTGCAAAGGTGGCTGCGAGTTCCCGGAAGCGCGCTGCGTTTCCCCGGCGCGAGTTCGGAGAGCCCAGCGCCCGGGCGCCTCGGCCCGGCTCCAGCTGCTGCGGGCCACGGCGCCTCCGCCGCCTGGGGCGCAGGGTTTGAAGGTGTCGCCTTTAAAATTAAAATACAATAAATGCGCTGGGTGGGGGAACGACAACAAAGGAGGGGAGGGAGTCACCGCACGACGTCTGAGGATGGGGGCTGGGGGTGGGGTCGTGGTCTAGAAAGAGGAGGGAAAGGGGCGGCGGGGGGTGGGCGATGCCCAGAGAGGAAAGAGAATGGCCAACAGCCCCGACTGTTTTCCGATTTAGATTTGGTTTCAAAGGAAAAGGTGAGGACTAAAGGGGTCGGTTTGCGCCGGGAGGGTGTGCTCACCCTTCGGGAGGGCCTAGGGAGAGGGGTGTGGGGGGCTTCTCGCCGCCCTCGGGGGCCCTGAGCGTCCCGCCAGGCCCCAACCCGTCCAGCCGCCCCCTGCGCCGAACTCGGGCTGGTGTGGCAGCCGGGAGGGTGGCTGCGGGGCGGAAGGCTGCTGTGGCCGTCCCCGGGTCCGGGCTGGCGAAAGCCGCAGGTCCTTCGTTTCCCTCTCCTTTGTAGGGGGTCTAGGGACGTGGGATGGCCTGGTGGTCTAGTTTAATCAGCTTGGTCCTCGCGGGTCTCACGGTTCGGGAGCCTTTGGATTCCGGGTCGTTGGGCGAAGAGCGCCTACGGCTGGCTCCTCGTCCCAGGGTCCACGTCGCCGCCAACAGTGCTCAGCGTTGGAAAACCTGGAAGTTACCTTGAAAGGGATGTTAAATGCGACAGTGCTAAGACCAGGGTCAAGGGGGGGCGTTACTTTGTTTGGGTTTTAGTTAGCACGTTCCCAAAACAACCCCCTTCCCTGGGGGCCACTGCTAAGCTGTGCCCCCCAGTGAGGGGCCTGTTCCGCTCTGGAACACAAAACCTCGCTTTTCTTTGCTTAAATCTCTGGGTTGCTGCAGCTCGCGGCAAAACCGGTCTCCCCGCGCTAATAGCCGCGAGCCGGGCAAACAGCACTGCCTTCCCTTCTCGAAGCTCTAGATGGCGCCAGCGAACCGCTCTCGCCAAGTTCCTCTTAGGAATCAAGAGCTACTGTCAAACATAAAAGCAAATCAGAGTTTTCAGTTTTTTTAATGTGTTAAGAATGTTATTCCTTAAGAAAATTTGTAGCTAAATTATTCTCACTTAAAATAAACACTTAGTATACCAATTACACAAATGGGCGGGATTTATGTGAGATTTACTTCATCTGCATTTTTGTAGTGGAAGAGAGCCTTGGTGAATACAGATAATAGATGCAAATAAGATTAGAGTTAAAATAAATAAAGTTTCCATCTGAATAAAAAGAAATTCAATTTTACACGACTTGTAACGATTTGACGGAATGTCCAGACACGCCGTTCAGGTGCACAATCTAGTCTCGTCAAAATAATGTTGTCTTCCCTCCTTGAGGAAAGAAAATCTTCCTGTTTTTTACTTTTATTTATTTATTTATTTATTTATTTTCGTTGTCCTCATCAGATAGGATCCAATTCACTCCAAGGGGGGAAAATAGCGTCAGGAAAGGAAACCGCCGGGGGAGGGTGTGGATCGGGGCTGGGCAGGCTCAGGGCCGAGGAAAACTTGGTGTTGACTCCTCTAGTGCACGGGAAGCTACGGAACGGGAAATGGGGAGAAACTGGCCGAAACGAAATGGCACTTCCCCAGCCCCGGGCCTCGGCGGGACTCGGGGCCCCCAGGCCGCGGCCCCCGCGCCACACCAGGCTCCAGGCCGCAGCCTTCACCTGAGCCTCCGGCTTCTCCGGGCCCCGACGCCTGAGAGGCCCAGGCCTCCGGGCCCCCGAGGTGGCCCTGGGGAGACACGGCCCAACCTCACTTGGGGACCGCAGTCGTGTCCTCGCTCGTGGGCTCTCTCCACCCGCTCGGGTCGCCCCCCAGGGGCTCCTAGGGCTGAGGGGAGGTGGGGAGGGCAGGGGCGGGCCGTGGGGCTGGGGTCCCTTTTCTCCGGCGGGTTTTGGCCGGGGGGCGGGAGCCATGGGCCGCTCCCTCCGGGTTGGGGTTCCGCGCACTCTGGTCTCCCGGCTGGATGCTCGGCCGGGGCCGCCGCCCGCCGATCCCGGGAGCCGCGGTGATGGACGTCCGCTGACCCGCGGGGCAGAGGCCTTGATCACTGGCCTGCGGAGGGAGCCGCGCGGCCAGCGGGACCTGCACGGCCGGGCCCTTTGATCTGCCTTTATTATCAACGAGAAACAAAGCTGCTCGGGCCCGGCGCCCGGGAGCCCTCATTCCTCAGGGACCCCCTCCACGCCCTCACCTCCGCGCCTCGGCCCGAAGCCCGCAGAGACCAGACCCGAAGCAGAAGGCACGTGGGGGTGGGGGGAGCCCCGGTCAGGGACGGTTTGAGTGGGGAGAGAAAACGGCCCAAGTGAAGAGAACCTCGAGGAGGAAGAGCGGGGCGTCCCAGGCTGCGGGAGCGCAGCGAGGAGAGGGAAGGAGCCGCCGAGCCTCACCTTCGTCGGCTGTAGGCTGACGTTGCTACTTGGCTTTCCAGAGCAGAGTTTGCGAGAAAACATTTTGTGGATTGTAATGACTTTTTTCTTTCCTCAGAATTAAAACCTTCATCCAAGTCCCCATAATGGACAGAAATCAAAAAAGAAAAAAAAATTTTTGGTTGGTGCTGAATTAGCTTGTATTTCCTGTTGTGTGGAAAGCCTTTTCGAAATATTTTTATTCTGTAAATATGTACTTTATTCTCCAAATTAACATTTTTTTTCGAATTGCGAAATTATCTCATTTACCAATTTTCTTCTCGTCTCTCTCTTCTCCCTGTTTTAAACTGGGGCTGTTAAGTTGGTGGTCAGAAGACAAAGAGAGTGAAAATAATTTTCATTTCAATAATTGCCTTCTGGTCAATTTAACTGTGCCTTATTTTGAAAGAGACTGTCTAAATGAGATTCCTGTCCCAAATGTGTTCCCAGGCCTGATCCCAGCCTTTAATTATTCCTGAGTTTTTTTCTTCAGAATAAGACGCCGCACTGAGTAATCACAAAGAAGTCAGAGAGCATCCTTGAACCTTTTCAGAAGCAGCGCCACTGATATTCAAATAACCTGCGAGGGCCATTTGACGGCGCGGGGACCTAGGCATTTCCAATTCACTATTTGCATAGATCAGCCGTCTTTGAAAAGGAAAGGAGCAGTTGTCTTCCATAACATTAAAAAGCCTAGTTATCAAATCAAGTGCTTAGTTTGGGGGCTTTTAAAACGTTTACATTTTATCTCAGGTTGCCCTTTACCGTTTGACATGCAAATTTGGTGCAGTTAATTTAGACAATTAAAAAGATCTTCAAGGGAGCTTTGTCACAGAGAATATTTGGAGTTTTCCCCGTGGACCAGCTGAGATAAAGTTGGCCAGAACAAATGATGTCTAGGAGATTAATTAGATATTTGATAAGACATGAATCCCTAATAAGGGAATACAAGGCACAGGGGGCTGCTGTGTGCTCTAAGTCAAAATTAATAACATTTAACAAGATTTTCATTTAGGCATGAAATGTCTTTTCCGGGGTATTGACTCTAGCGATTTATTCCCTCGAGTTGCCTCCCAACGTAGAGGGCCTTGGGAGCTAAAAGACTTCTTTTTAAAAAGATTTTTTCCTTTCACAGATTGTTTTTAAATCCCTTTTCAAAAACAAACAACCCCACTGGAGTTTTCTCTGACCCCTCCGGAAGGTGTAGACACCTCCCCAGTTAAAACTGCCAAGGACCTTTGCTGTTTTAGAGGCACTCCAGAGTTTAAAATGTCTTCTTTTGAGAGCCCTCCCATTAAGTAATACAACTACACATTCTTATAACCCAATTTAATTTATGCTGTTGATATACAAATAAATAATTTGACTTCTCAAAAACGTATATGTAGTATGGCTTTTATAACCCACATAAACTTTACATTACCTACAACTAACATTAAGGGATTTTTTTTTTTCCAACAAAAAAAGTCGATCCACGTAAAGATTATTGAAGGGGAAACAGGAATTAAAAAAAAAAAAAAAAGGAAGTGTATTGTTCAGAGTCCTTTAATAATACCAAAATGAAAATATGGTGTCAAGATTTTCTTCATACAGATAAACGCATTTAATTTCTTTAGATGACCTTAACTTACGTGTTTGTGAGTGAAATGATAACTCAACATTTTAAATATCTTTTACATATATACTGACTTTCACAAAGTGCATCAGAAAAATTTTTTAAAACTCCCTGAATTTCAGGAATTCACCAAAAAAAGAAAAAAAAAACTATTCGAATGAACATCTACAAGAAAATAAAAGAGAACACAGCCTTTTGAACCCTATTTATACAGATGTTATGAAATACAGAGAAACTGTCGCTAGACTTCCAGTTTAATTTCTCACCTTAAGCTTTTTTTGATCCTTCCCTTTTTAGGAGAAAAAAAGTCTCATTGTAAGTAGATATCAATTAGGACTTGGAGCGTTTTATATATAATATAATCCACACAAAGGGTCTGTTTTTATAGGTCCCGTTTGTTTTCAAACGTTCGGACAGTCCTTTGCTGGGTGTTGGCTTGTTTTTTCAGAAAAGGAAAGAGAAGGGTAGTGGAGGGAAGGGGATAGTGGGGGAGGAGGGAGCGCTTCTGTGTATTGCTCTTCGCTCGAGAAGTTCGTGCGAGTGGTGTGTATGTGTGTGCGCGTGTGTGCGTGCTTGTGGTTGCAGGTCTCCGGTGTGCGTGGACGTGTGTATGTGCAGTTTGAAAAAGTGTTTGTGTCGGAGGATGTTCGCTTTTGTTTCTGGACCACGCGTTCCATTCTCGTCTGGGCGCGGACGGCTGAGGGGAGCTCTTGGCGCTGCGGACCGGGAGCCCCGCGCCGATCCACCTCGCTCCCAGCCCGGGCCCCGGGGGGGTCGCTGGATCCCCCGCCCTCCCGCCCCCCATCACTCGCCCACCGAACCTCTCGCCTGTTCACGGTGTCTCTACTCGCTCGCTCGCGCCTCCCGCCAGGCCTCTAAGAGTCGCTGGGGCCAGACGCGGCTTCCTTGCCTCCCGCCGAGGCCGCCGCCGCCGCCGCCGCTGCAGCCGCAGCAGCTGCCGCCGCCCGGGCGGCACTGACACCGGAGTCGTGCAGGATGAGGTCGGGGGACTCGGAGCGGGGCGTCTCCAAGTTGCTAGCGTCCGTGTCACTGTCGCTGCCCTTTTTGCCACCGCCGCCCCCGTTGTGCGTCTTAATGTGTTTGCTCAGGTGGTCGCTGCGCATGAAGCGCTTGTTGCACACTGGACAGGCGAAGCGTTTCTCGCCCGTGTGAGTCCGCAGGTGCCGCTGCAGCTCGTCCGAGCGCGTGAAGCGTTTGCCGCAGAAGAGCCAGTTGCACACGAAGGGCCGCTCGCCCGTGTGCCAGCGCAGGTGCGCCTTCAGGTGCGACGTCTTGCCGTACACCTTGCCGCAGCCCGGGATGTGGCAGCTGTGCAGGCCCTTGCGCCGCAGGCTCGCTCCGGCCGGGCCCAGTCGTTCGGCCTCCTGGCAGTTAGGGCAGTCGCAGGTGGCGCGTCCGGAGTAGCGGCGGGCGGAGCGGGCCGAGCTCCCCCCGGCGGCGGCGGCCGCGGCACCCGAGATCATGGCGCTGGCGGCAGCGGCCGCCACCGCGGCGCTTGAGTCTGAATAGGAGGGCAGCACCGGCTTGAAACCGTCCTGGGCCAGCAGGTGCTGGCTGGTGGAGAGCAGGTG
This sequence comes from Cynocephalus volans, assembly GCF_027409185.1. Taxonomy (NCBI): domain Eukaryota; kingdom Metazoa; phylum Chordata; class Mammalia; order Dermoptera; family Cynocephalidae; genus Cynocephalus; species Cynocephalus volans. The sequence continues at coordinate 241,891,907 of NC_084460.1, read as the reverse complement.
CGAGGCGGCGGCGGCCGAGGAGCCGAGACCCGTGGAACTGAAGGCCGAGTGCGTGAGCGAGCTGAAGTCGGGGTTGTAGGTGCCCAGCTGCGAGTGCAGCGAGGCCTGGGGGGCGCCCGAGTGCAGCGAGCTCTGGAGCCCCCCAGCGGGGTTCTGCACATCCAGCCACGAGCCCGGGCTGCTGTGCACGTCCCACCACGACGACGCCGCACCGTTGGTCACCTCGCCCGCAGCGAGCGTCGAGTGGAAACCCGACTTGTACCATGACTCGTACGGATGCGCCATGCCCACGCGCGGGTACAGGCCGTCGGCTGCCGTCGTGTGCACTTTGGAGATGAAGGCCGACTGGCCGCCCGCCTCCTGCGGGGACACCCCGGCCGCCGCCGCCGCGGCAGCCGCCGAGTTGGAGAAGAGGCCGCCGTAGTCGCTGCTGAAGGCGGATGACGTGGGCGACGTGGAGGCCAGGCAGAAGGCGCTGTTGGCTGCGCCCGAGCCGCCCGCCAGGCCGCCTGAGCCGCGGCCGCCGGTGGCCACGGCGAAGCCGGAGAGGCTGGAGCCGAGGTTGCAGCTGGACGAGGAGCGCTTCCAGGGGTGGAAGCCGCCTTTGGCGAAGGCGCTCGACTCGGGCAGCGTGGTCAGCGGGCTCGTGTTGCCGATCTTGTTGCAGGTCGCCGCCAGCATGGCCAACGGGGTCGTTCCAAAGCGCGGCTCTTCCTAGAGTGGGTGGGGTGGGAGAGGGAGAGAGGAGGAGGAGGACAGGAGGAAGTGGGGGGAAGACAAAGTGCACCCGTGAGCAGCCTCATCCCCCTGCGGCTGGTCCCGGGGGGCCGTGACTCCCCGGCTCGCGCCTGCTCCCCACGCGCTAGCGGAGGGTGCGCCGCGCCTGGCGCGGGGCAGAGGCGATCACAAGGGCGAAGGTCCTGCGCTGGAAAGTTTTTCTTCTGTGGGGCTACAAGTCAAAGATGCCTCCGTGTTCCCCCTTCTCAGTCGCTGCAGCCCTCGCCTAGAATCGGACTTGGATTGTCGCCATAAGCCCGCTCCTCTCCCGGGACCCGAAGTCACTCTTTGGGGTGAAGCCCGAAGGTAAACACATAGACAACAAACACCAGGTGAGGGCGAAGGCGGCCGAAACAGCAGCCCAGGGAGGACGAAACTTGGAACACTCCTCCCCAGGGCTACGACTTGACTTTTCTTTTTTAATAGAAAACGTTGGTTTTACTGTTTACACACACACACACACCAATTATGAAAACAATACTCCGAGGGTAAGCGGCCCAGCGACGGATTTCAAAGTCACGGGCGAACTGGAGAGCTACGGAAATGTAGTTTATTAGCGTGACTACATGGACTGCAAAACGATTGTCTGTTTTCTAGAAACACCACTGTCGCGTGATTGCAACGATCCCCAAAGTAAAGGAGGATGGGGGTATAAATCACGACAAAAGGAAAAAAGCCTCTAGCTTTCCTTTAAAACCGAATAAAAAGGGACTTAGTTAAAAATTTCTCTTTTTTTCCCCAAAGGCATCTCATGAGTCACCAAAACTTGGAAAGAATCGGTCCCGGAAATGTTGAAAGTGCTAAAAGAAGCTGAAGCTGCAGTCCAGCAGCAACAGTTTCTCCGGAGCCGCGGACCCCGAGAAGCCATGACGAAAAATGACTCTGGTTAGAACAAGCAAATATGTTGCCGAGCTTGCGACTTACCCCGAGTATAGACGTGGCCATAGCAGGTCTCTGGATTGCGCGGCGCGGCCGGGAGCGGGGCTGAGCCTGGCGGCTGCTCAGAAAAACTGCTCGGGTCCCGCGCGGCTCCCGCGTCTCCGCGCTCGCGCCGAGCGGACTCCGGGCTCCCGCCGGCTAAACTCAGCCTAAGTGCGAGGAGCACCCGCTTTGAAGTGCCGCTGGCTGCGCCTCTCACCCAATGAGGGCGCAGGCAGCGCAGACGGGAGCTGCCCCGCAGCCAATCAGACGCGCCGAGGGGCCCTAGCCCGGGCTCCCGGCGCGTGCCAGTCAAGTCTGCTGGCAAGGGCGGGCTGGGGTGGGGGGCGCGGGCTCGGGACTGAAGAAATTACAGTGCAATTAAAAATTTACGCACACTCACGCACCAAGCCAGGTTTAAGTACCGTTGAGAACGAGCCACAAGCGCCCTCCTCCTCCAACCACCCCAAGATGTGTTAGGGCTGACAGTCCTACAGTGGAGTAGGGCTCCCTACTTGTGCGAAAGGAAGCAGGAGTGGAGGGGGCACCAAGGCGGAGGCGGCACCAACAGGGCCCAGGTGGAGACAGAAATGCCAACGCTCACTTTGTGTGTCCAGGCTCTTGGCTGCGGCGTACAACTTCAGCTTGTATCCATCATTTTCGCTTGCGATTTTGTCATTGTTGCTTGTCTTCTATCCAGTTTCTTATTCCCGCTGGATCCAGTTTTACTCTCAGAGTCACACTGAGGAGGGGGCGCGAATGGACAGCTCCTCCAAAAGGACAGACATAGACCTCTCCCTACAGGTCTACACCCACAGACTTGTTGGGAGGGCCTGGAGCCTGCTGCATCCCACCATTTCCCCCCAGCGGTCTACTTAGACTTCCTAATTGTCGCTCTGGCCTCTGACCCGGGGGGTAATACAAGTGCCACTCACGCCAGAGCTTCTGGTGGTAATTGAGGGCACCCTTTGTATGGTTTTGCCAGAGCCTAGATACCAGGTTAACCCAGTTGTCAAATATGACTAAACAGTGGGAGGTGCTGATTATCTGCCGGGTTTTGCTGGGGGCTGGCGTGGGGATGGGAGGTATCAGCCCATACAACACGCTGCACGAAGCCGCTTATTTTCACATTGTAACAACTTTGGAAACAGAGACCGGCGCGAGTGGCATCCGCCCCCACCGCCACCCCCGCTGAAGCTGCAGCTTGCTCTGCTGTTTGTTTAACCCGGCGAAGACTTGCATGTCGTGTTTCAGCCTGGAGTCGAGGTTTTTGGCCCCAGTTACAACCCACCCCCACTCCAGACCGCCAGGGCCTAGAGACTCCTCTGCAGGGCAAGGGCACCCTGTTGAGAGGCTTCGTGCCTTAGCGGACTTGCCGGAGGATCCTCTCCCGGACCTTCACCCGCGAGTGCGGAGCACGAGGTCGCACGTGGGATCTTCCACATTTTTCAGGCTGGAAGCATCCTGAAGTCCTCCCAGGACCTGTCCGTGTGAGAAGAGGTGTGCGCGTCCTCGACTCCCACTGCAAACCTTGAGCTGTTTGTTTTTCTTTTTGGTCTCCCTTTTCTCTTTCTTCTCCAAGGTAGCCCAGTGTCTGCTTTTTAACCAGAAATACTAACGCCCTTGGGCAAACCTGGGTCCTGGTTTTAATGCAGCACATTCCCCTCCAAACCCACAAACAGCTTTCCGGGTTTTTTTGTATGGTTTTTGTTTTTGTTTTTTTGTAATAAATAATTTTTTTTAACCACCAACCCCAAATGCTTGGGTGCAAAAGACGAGTTGTCGCGGAGGGGGAGCAAATGAGGATGCGGAACTGTGTCTCCCATGTTTTCTCTCTTTTGCGAGATCTCTTGGCCCAAAAGTACGACCACCGGGGTGCTTCTCTCGTCCCTAACGTGGAGCCTGCGTGCATCCTGGTGCACTCCATGGGAGGGGAGGGCTACGGGGGTCGTCGCTTTCTTTGCTTTTTGTTAGAATATCTCTACTCAGACTGCTTTTTTTTTGGCTTAAGGTGGCGAACACACCAAGGAAATTGTGATAGAGAAAGAGAAAGCAGAGAGAAGAGAGCGAGAAGACCCACGCAGCTATAAATGAAGCACCGTGCCCTGGAGGACTGTGGTGGGGGAAATCCGGGGGAAGGGGGTCGGGGGTGAAAAGTCCCCAGGGGACGAAGGGTGGAGGGTTGACGGGAAAATCAGGCCTTCTGGAAGAGCGAGAAAGCCCGGCAGGGGGAACCGGGAGCCGTTCCCAACAGGTGACTTCTGCCCTGGAAGGGGAGACTGGTCCTCAGCTTCCTGTAGAGTCTCCGCGTCGATTTACTAATAGAGGGATTGTTAAGTGGCAGCGAGGCGTTTCCAATTCACTCTGTGCAGCCCCGGGAGGAGAGGCGCCGAGGTTTACCCTGTCCACCTCCGCCCCCACCCCCAACACTCCTTCGCCTTAAGGAAACCTGACAAAGTAGTAAATAAGACAGTACGAAAAGCCACTTAGCACTGGTGACACTTTCAAGCCGACCATTTAAAACAGTTCCTGCAGGCTCCTCGGGCCCCCCGCGCCCCGCTTGCCGCCTTCTACTAGCCCTCCCCTCCCCTCGCCCCCGCTCCCCTGCCCCCCCGCCCACCGTTCTCCACCTAGTTCCAGCTGTCAGACTCTTGTGTGCTCTCGGATGTTCCTTTAGATACACGCGTCCACATCACAATAAAAGTTGGGAAAATCTTCCAAACCAACGCAGGCAAATACTCGGGCCACTTCAACTCTAAAATGGGGCCCCAAAGGAATCTTTCCGAGGAAGTCCAGGTTTTTTTTCCTCTGACGGATTTTTTTCATCCTCTAAAAAATCTAGTTTTTAAACAAAGATCAACGTGTTATGCTAAAGTGTTGAGCTGACTGTTAAAACATTTGGGGAAATAATGACAATGTAACAAAGGCCTGGTTTGGAGTGAATCGTCACCCTTTTAAAAGTTAAAGCAATTTTCAGGAGAATAGCTTTCAGCAAACGCTTTACATTATTCAAAACGGCCAAATAATGCTCTATTATAGCGCCTGAATGCTGCCAGTCAGCTCCTAAGTGCAATTTGTGCAAAGGCCCCGGTGCCTTATCTCCACTTCTTTATAAAGAGGTGAATATAAAACAATTTCTTCCAAACCCAGACAGAGAGCACGAAAATTGCTTCCCTTTCTGCAATCAGGGCAATTTAACTGGAGTGCAATTAGCACTATTAAATGTCGATTCTGCATAAACAAATCTGACTGAGCAGCGAAAGTGGGGTGAGAACCTCATATACTCTGAAACTGATTTTTTAAAATTATGTATCCGGGTCCTTTACAATTGATCCGTGACGTTTTCATCTTGGAATATATTTACATCGTAAATACATAATTTTTTTCAAAAAAAAATTCTATACGAATCCTAATAAAGAAAAATAGGGTAATTAAAAGGAAGAGTTCACTTCCTTCGAACAAATATTGTTTCTCCCATCTTGCCTCTTCCGAGAGCTTTGATCTAAGTAACTGCTCAAGTTGCTGTGTTTAGAAGGCAGAGCTGGGGAAACAATTCAATCATTAGCGCTGATCGGAAGGATTGGAGCTCCTATGCCACAGATAAAATGCTTCTCCCTGATGCACAGGAAGTAGGATGGAGACCGGGAGGGCCGGTTATATTCTGAATAACTCGATATGGTAGCTGGTTAAATATTAGGTGGCTGCCCAGTCTCCCAGGAGCTTCGACCAGGCGCAGAGTTCAGCAGCGAATATACAGAACTGCGGTGGGATGAGGATGCAAGCGGGAGGGGAGGCGTTGGGGGAGGAGAAACCGAAGGTTCTCGCCTTGGCTGGGCTGGCTGCAGTCAAAGCCTTGGCCACCAGGACCGGGATGCATGAGGCGGGGGTGGGGCAAAGAGTGGGGAGAAGGAGAAGAGGCTGTAAAAAACGTTTATCTGACCTGTCCTCCCACCTGCCTTTATTTATTTATTTGCTAAGCCACAGCGCTCCCTTTTTGAATCATTTGCGCAATTAATTATGCTTTTCATTTGCATGATCTACACTAGAGTAGTGATTATCAGGTCAGCACGGTGTAGGAGTTGGGGAGATACATTAATAACTTGAGTTTAAAAAAAAAAAAAAAAAAAAGCTGCCCGTGTATACCAGCCGTTGTCTGCCCTGAGCAAGGGTGAAGGAAGCCCAGTATGGTCCGCAGCGCCTGTGGAGTCGGGTGAATCCTTTCTGCGGCTGGAGTTTGTCAGTTGTGGTTGAAAATGAAATGCAGCCTTTGATTAGAAGGGAATCTTTTATAGTTAACACATACTTATATTTTAAAAAGCACCAGTGTTGAGATCAAATGGATGGAGAAAATTAATTGAAAATTGAGGAACTCTCCCACAGTTTCTCAATTTCTGTTGAGCTTTCATTTAATATTTATTCTATATTACCCTCATTCCAGCCCAACCCTTGTAAATAAAAGAGCCAAAAAGAATCAATAGGCCAATGGGACTTTTTTTTTTTTTTCTTCTCTATCTCAGAGGTGTCACTGCTATTTAGAGGTGGTAGGAGATGCAAATCTTTGTTGCCACGCTGTAAATTCTGCTGGAGAAATTCCAAACCCCTGGTCTATTAAGTACAATCTGAATGTTTGCCACACAACTAATTTTCTACTGCTAGTTGTATCTGGGCCGTATACTTTAAGCTTGCCTCAATCTGGTTACCTGAGCCCCAAACACATTAACAGTTAAAGGAAAGACTCTGGTGTGTCAAAGGAAGGAAGGTGACTGTAGACTGTGATGATTTTAATGACTGCAATTATTGAAAGATTATTCAACAAGCATCATAGATTTGTTTACTGCATTACTTGGAAGCTATGGGGGGCCTATTCGGCTTGGGGTTTTACCTTCCTCTCTCCCTCACCAGCCACCACAGAGGGTGTTAGACCTTAGCAAACATGGTGTCCAGTGTTGGCTTTCTTCTTTTTAAGAGCATCTTTACCAGAATGATGCACATTTGTTGTCTCAGCCAACCCTAATGGAACCATCACTGGTGACACTAAAGTGACCTTTTTACATAGACCCTGAACTAACATCAGGGAAAGCCAGAGCCCAGAGAATTCTAGGTTTTCTTGAAATCAGCTTCTCCCAGCCAGGATGCCAATTTCCTCAGTTTTACCCTTTCATAGGCAGCTTTTGGAGAGGCTTCCAGCTCTTTCCTCCTCTATCCAGGACTTGAAGAAGGCATCACTAGTACTGCAAGATGTTAAACAGGAGTTTAGGCAGACCTCCAGGATTCTACTGGAGAGAGTATGGCTTTTCCCTCCTTCCCTTTAGCACACCCCTCCCCTATATTATTTTCTATCACAACTCCTGATGCTGTGTTAGAAATAAGTAAATTTTTAAAAAATGACCAAAAGCATACTGGTTTATGACTAAGGAAGTTTTTTTTTGTTTGTTTGTTTTTTACTGTAAGTACACAGGAGATGCAGATAGTAAGGTTTCTTGTCTGATATTCACAAAATGATCTGCAATCCACAATAACCAATAAATTACAGCATGGGCTTTGCTCATCAATGAATTACTGATTTGAAAAAATGAATGGCAAATATCCCCAGTAACACCCTCTTTCCTCCCTCCCCTGGGGCACCAAGGCTGGAGTGACAGGGTTATCCAAGTGTTCTTCTTGGGTTCTCTAACTGCCCAGTCTCAAGCTTAAGGTGGACTTGGCTGGAATTGAGAACCTTCCCTGTTCAAACGTGAGCCTGCAGAATTCTGCAAGTGGCAATTAGGAGCCTATTACAAGCCATTAGATTGATCAATGTACCTTAAACAATGCGAATGATTTATATGGCTGATTTATATGTGGAAGAAAAAGAAAGCCGTGGAGGAGGACGACTCCATATCCTTCACATGGTCGCTCTGTTCTGGAGAAGAGTTGGGCCCAGCTTCTGTTCACCACAGCTTAGAACCAACTACCAAAGCGATTCATTTAGAAAACTTTTCAAGCAAAGACACGGGTTCGCCTGGCTGGTCCGGTGGGTGGCGAGATGCATATTCTTTGCCCCTCTCTCTTCTTCTTAAGGAAGAGCTTAGAAAGACCAAGGCCTTGAGGTGCAGCCCAGGGTCACAGTGACGCCACTCCCCTAACGGAGGACATCGCCCAGAGCGGTCCCAGCTGCCTCCCTTCTTCGGGTCTGTCCCCGGAGAGGGGGAGGATGACTTACATATTTGTTTAACGGAGTGTTGGAGAGCTGTGTGGCCTCCTAATTACGGCAGGAACACAGAACCATTAGCCCTTGAAGTTTCAGGCGAGACTCGGGGAGGAGCGGCGACCGGGCTCCGGCGCGAGATGACTGGGGGGGGGGGGGGGCACGCCGCGGAACGGAATTCCTCGCTAGGGCTATTTCAGCTAATCTATCTGGCGAAGACAAAATTACAACAGAGCTGAAGCGATCAAAGCTGCCCCCGCCCCCACTGCTCCTCCCACCCTCCTTCCCGGCCCAAAGTCTGTTTGTAGCTGTCTCCTCTGCCGCAGACACTCGTCCGGCTTCTTACAAGGAAATTCCTGCCAGTTTTTCCAGAGCCTGCAAGGAGAGGACAGACGCACTTCACCCGTCCCAGGAGAGAAAGACCCCTTTTGTCTAACCTCCTCCTCCCCCAGTCTGCCATTAGCTCTCGAAGTGGGGGAGGGGGCAAGGGGTGGAAAGACCTTGGGAGGGTAAGGGGCGATCATAACGGAACCCCTAGTCCAACTCTGCCCCTGCTGGTCCCTCCTCTTCCTCCTCCCTTTTCTCTTTCCTAATCTTCTCCTCCCTTCCTGTCTCCCTCCCTCCTTCCTCCCTCGGATCCTCTAGATCCTCTTACCACCCAAGTCTTCTCCCGGGTTCCTGTGCCCAGAGCCTGGGCAGGAGCTGTTTATTTCCCGACATTAGCTGTTTGGCGGGAAAAGACTTCGTCCCGTCTTGTTCATGGGTGTCTGCGACAAATCCTTTTGTTTGTGTCTAAATGTGGAATGGGAAGCATTCCGGGTTGATAATGGGGCGCAGAGGGAAGAGGGAAAAAGCAGAGAAACAACGTGCATGTTTCTTTTGCAGCCAGTATGGATAGCAGCCCTGGATTTGAAAACCCTTCTAGGTGGATCGTGATTTCAAACACACACACACACACACACACACACACACACACACACACACACACACACACACACACACACACACACACACACGACTGCTCTCATCTGTCCTTTATTACCCATGCCCCACTCTCCTGAGTTCTTCTTTGAGTTAGTTCCTTTTAATCCCCTCCTTCCTAGGACCTCTTCTCAGGGCCCTATAGCTCAGTAGAGGCTGAGAAGGAGTGGATTATAAGATTGCCCTCAAGAGTCAGGCACCCCGTGACATCTTCCCGAACAGGTTTGCCCTGGGGCGCCACGTCCATGCTTCTTGATTTCAGCCACTCTAGAGCTGAACCCTGACGGGCTGGCCTCCACTGTCACACCCACAGAGGTCACACCCATGCCCTTCCGGAGTCCAAGTGGATACTGTCCACCCTGATCCGCTTCTTGGAGTATTGAGTGGCTCGTCCAGGGAGGCTCGGCACACACTTTAGACGCGTGTGTCCCTCCTCGCCCCCCTCCCTCGCTGCCGCATGCAGAATGTACACTGATGACACAGACACACTCACCCGGGCACATGCCAGTAGCGTCCATCCTTCTTCCCAGACAGGCATCAACAAGCGAGACGGCCTTGAGGCAGGTGACACGGCCGCGGGGCGGCGGGCTCCGAGCTCCAGATGCCACCCTGGTAGCAGGGGGGTTAAGGTCCTCCAAAACCAGCTGCGAGCCTCCCGGACCCGGTGGCCGGCGGCCAGGGCGCGCTGGGCCTCCCCGCCGCCTCCTGCCGTGCTCCGGAGCCGCTTCCTGCTCCGCACCCTGCTCGGTATCTCCGCCGCCGGAGCCCCCCAGCGCCCCTCTCCTAGAAGCCCGCCGCCCCCCACACGCCTTCCATAGGCTTCGTTACATCTGGGATGCATTGCTCCTTAATTGTCAACCCCATTATTGTGATCAAGCGAACGTTGTTAATCTCTACATGTATTGTTTAGGTAAATAGAGGCTGCGTTTAATCAATATGCAGGGCCCCAGCCCTCGCAGCGCCAAGTAACTTAAGTCAACGGTGAAGATTTCAGTATATGCGTAATTATAGAGCACGCGAATATTCACTCCAACCTAATAACACATCTCTTCTCCAACCCAGGAGAGCGGGAGGAGGGAATGAGAGGAATCTCCACCCTCTAAGGGGTCGAAGACCGGCTCATTCAGGGCAAGAAAAGGACTTCGTGGCTGTGACACCGAGCGTGCGGCCCGCGACCTCGGCAGAGCGCGCCGCGGGCGCTCGGACCCGAGGCCAGACTCGGGGCTGCCACCGACTTTCGAGCGACAGAATCAGGCGCTTGACGCCCCCTGCCTACCTCTCCTGGACCCTTCCCCCCCAAATCTGCGGCGTGAGGAGGAAGGTGGTTCTCCACCTCGCAGGTCCCAGCGGGGCGGGAGGGCCGGGGGCGGGGCCCCGAGGCGCCTTGCCCCCTGCTCCCGACGCCCCGGCCCCCGCGCGCCGGCCTCTCTCCCCGGCTGCTCGCAGCTGCCGCGTTCCTTGCACAGGGGAAGCTCCCGAGAATGCCACTCTTGGGCGCGCCGTGCACGGATTATTTGCGCTTCTTCTTAAATAGCTATTGTTTCCTAATTAAGAGGACCTTCGCCCAACACATGGAGAGCATCAGGGATTCGCAGCAGGGGGTGAGCAGGTCTGGAGACGAGGGCGGTGGGATGGTGTCGACTCCTTACTGCACCCTGGCTCCGGCGGTGGCCCTAGAGTGAGGGCCTCTGGGCCTCGGCAGGAAAAGGGTTAGCGGGGAATCTTCTAGGTGTCCGCAGAAAGATCCCGACTTCTCCCGACGTCCTGGAGTGAGGCCCAAGAGGCTAACCCTCAAGTTTGAGGCACTAACACTTTTCAGGCAACTCTGTCGCTGTTTATCCTGGTGCCTCTCTCTCTCTGCTGCATTCCCGGGAATGTTCGATATAAACAACCAGTAACTCCGGTTGTAACCAGATACACGCCTTGCATGGAATCGTCCCACTTTGTATAAGCAGGATTCTAGAGTCAACTCATCATTTGCAAGTTTAGGGTGTCTGCGCAACCACCAAACTAAATTGCAGCTGGAGCTTGAATTAGGGTCCACGGTATTGGATGGCGGCTGGCTGTTTTTAATTTTTGGAATTGAACGGCTCTCTTATAAGGTATCTCTCTCTCCCTGCTTTCTTTTTTCCTTTAGAAGTTGGACAGCATTTGGAACAAGAGGGAAATTAAACACAAATGTCAGTGCAATCCCGAAAACCTTTTTCTTTCCTTGACCCTTTTCTGAGCCTCCCCTCCGCTGGCCCCAAGCTACTCCTAAGCCTGTGACTCGTCTTATCACATTTGCAGATCTTTTACCAACCTGCCCAAACCTTTTAGGACAGATGAATATGGTTTGGGATTCTTGGTTGGGAGTGTCAACTTAACCTTTTCTGTGTCGAGGTTGTTTTTAAGCTAGGGCAAGGAAAAGAAAGGCAAGAGGGCTGATAGCCAGGGCTCCTGGGTGAGCACAAGCCCTTTGAAGATCTCAGGAGCTGGGTGCTAGTTAAGGCCCACCACTTAACCATGCTGTGACCTTGGGCAGGCCTAGAAACTTGTTGGTTTCCTCCTCTTTAAAATAAAGCTATTAATTTCAACTTCGAAGGATTGTTATGAAGGTTAAATAAAACTATATAGGAAAATTCCTAGCATTGTGCTCAATACTTACTAATAGTTGAGGTAAAAAAGTTCTTGCCTTTCATTTTCCACTGAAACAGCACTCCCAGATAAAACTTACTGTGAAACTAAAGGCAAAGGCAACAGCCACCATGAAACAGAATTTTAGGATGTGCGTGGGAAGCATGGGGCCTAGTACAGAATCAGGTGGATGAGGAAGAATGAATGCAATGACAGCCAGCAGCTGGCTCCTTTGGAGGGAGTAAGGCTAGCTGCTCCAGTCCACAACAAAGTCTGGTTTTCATAGTTCTGCAGGTGAGGAGAAGGAGGCCTTGTTTCTAACAGTAACAGCTAACATTTAATGAGCAATTATTATATGCCAGGCACTCTGCCAAATGCTTTAAACACAGCATCTTATTTAATCCACACAATAATCTTTTCAGGTGAGTATTACTGATATTTCTCTTTTTAACTTTTATTATAGAACATGTCAAATATACATTCAAAAGTAGAGACAATAATGAACCCCTCTGTGTCCATCACCCAGCATTAACAATTGTCAGCTTGCAGCCAAACTACCCCAATCCATTTCCTCCTGCCTTATTTTGAAGTAAATCTCAGATATCACATCATTTTACTTGTAAATATTCCCATATGTATAAAAATAACAAAAGATAACTCTTAAAAAACTCCCACAGTACCATGTTATAATCATACCTAAACATATTTGGGCTTTGTTTTATTTTGTTGTTTGTTTG